>NC_088715.1:65226602-65553477 GCF_963576615.1 Watersipora subatra
TCATACTTCGACTTACGAGCTTAATGCGTTCCGAGACTGAGCTCGTATGTTAATTTACTCGTATCTTGGTGCAATTTATTTATATATAGAACCATTAAATATATATTGATTGGTTTCCATACTCTAAAAAATCCAAATGAAACACTCAAAACAAGATATTGTAACAGAAAGAACATGTTGGTTATTGTCCTAATTTACCAAATGCTTTCAAAAAGCAACAATTAAAAAATAATGCAAGGAAATGTGATTAATTAAAATGTAAAATTAAATACATACAATAGCAGCTAACGCTAGCATTTGCCAGAGAGGGAGATATAAGTTATCCTTTATTACAACAGTTGACTTTGATAAATTTAGATTTTATCAATGTCTTATAAGACAAACGTAGAATCAAACCTAAAAGCAAACTTTCATTTTTAACATAACGTCATTAAAAGTTCTTCGGCGTTCGTAGTTTGAAGTTTCTCGTTGGTCAGCAATTTTTCTTTTGTTTCGCTTTCACGACTAGCCGGCCGTTTTAAGATAATCCTATATAAAGACATTTGCTTTTGTCGCCCTTTCAACATTTTGCGATTAGGACGAACGCAGGTGTCGTCACAAAAGGTTAATGCACGACCACTAGCCAACTTGTCCGAATGTCTATTTTTATAGTTTTGCTAGATAGCACCGGCCTTTTCCATATAGCATCGTTTCAATTACGCTGTCACCGGCCAATTGTTTATTGAATGCCTGAGCAGTCTCTCCATCAGCGGTCGTGAAGATCGCTGCGCCGTTTAGATACTATGGCCAGTCCTTTTGCGAACTAAATGCCCTGAATGTAATCCTTCGGTTTGATAATTGTGGATGTATTTCTGTCATATTGCTGAGCTAGCTCAATCACGCATACACATTTTGCATATTTTTCAATAATTTTCCGTTTAATATCAACTGTTATCATTCGCTTTTGCTTTGCATTATTTTTCATTTTACCGGCAAACTTTCGGTCAACACAGAGTACTTTTAATTCTGCACTGAAAATCGCACAAAAAACACGGTACAAAAATATAACCTGAGCAGTTAAGAAATACAGAGTGATGCTGTTATCATAAAACACCTCCGGCATACTTGGCAACTGACTCACGTGCTCGTATCTCAAACATAGCTCGTATGTTAGTGCTGAAACGTGCTTAAAACCTGGCTCGTATCTCAAGTTTCTCGTACGTTGGAGCACTCGTAAGTTGAAGTATTACTGTATATTCCTTTTTATTGTTCTTTCAAAATATAGGTCTGTGTGTGTGAGAACTGGCATGATTATAAGATAGATTTCTTTTACATGTTGCCTTTCAGTGATATGCCTTCTTTTTTGTTGATCTAAATAAATATATCCTACATACTGTTACACTATTTATGGAGTTGGGTTATTTGCCCCATCTGTCACACTTGGAAGAAAATATGGACTCAAAACTATTGCAGCATTTCCTTTTCATTCAACACTAAATCTGAGAAACTAGCATGAATAATCAGGTGCCGGGCTTGTAACTTTTTTGCGCTCGAGGTTTGGGTTACACTTTTTGTTTCGCTGACTCTATAATGTTGATCCTTAGGTTTTAGGAAGCATCATCTGGTTTCATTAAATCGCCTACAAATTCTATTATGATTGTTCAGAACAAAAACTAACAATATTTAAATAGATTATGGCAAACATCAACTTCTCTTGTTACATTATTAGTAAAGGTTTGAATCAACCACTCTTGTTACGTTATTAATAACAAGTTCTAATCCTGTACCATGCAGTCCATTTTCCCAACATCTAACGATGGCTTTGTGCGGACATCTAGACATTTGCGTGGACACTGCTCTTATTATAAGGTTGATATAAGTATGAAGAAATTTTATTTGCAAAATCCTTAGACATGCACTCTTTTAAAGACAGCGTTCAAACTGTACTGGACTGAGAATGAATGTAGTTAAAACTGAATGATCATCGTAAGAATTGAGCATCGGTTTTTGCTATTAAAAACTTACAAAGATTATCTGGCCCACACATATTATTTTATATTGAAGACATTTCTCAATTTTCATTAAACTAAATGAGGCTGTGAAGTTGTCTCAGGAAAAATGTAAATTTTTCAATTTTATCATCAACTGTACGTAGTAGCACTTAGTCATTCATAATAAACTAAATTCATAATTTAGTTTATTATGAATCACTAGCCAAATGCACAGCACGGGTTATAGAATAATTACCTAATGAATTTGAGTAACTTACCTGGTAAACTAGATTTTAACTAAATCTTTACTAAAATATTTAGTGCGTTTTGGGCAGCTTAACAATTGTTATGAGTAACAGTAAACGATGCTAGTTATTAACCCCAAGCAAGCGCTTCAAGTGTGAGTATCTTAACCAATGTAATGACTATTTTCCTAGTGAAACCATTGTATTCCAAGTAGCTTAATGGTTATGTTAGCCGTCTCTAGGACTTAAGGACCCAAGATCAACTCCAATGCCGTGCAGATTTTTCATTGTTAGTTTTGAATTGTTATAACTGGACACTGGGTTTCACAAAAATGTAGAAAGACAACCACTGAGATTTATATATATATATATTTATATACCTTGATTTTGTCTGCACTAATGAGTCAATTGCGTTCAACATTGTGAATCATTTACTGTCTTCTGGTCTCTCGTATGGTATTCCCTTCTCTCATGTTTATGTAGTTTGTTGTGAATATTTGATACTATTGCAGGTGCACTATGGAGGGGAAGAGCGCATTTTCACTCCTCTACAAATTACAGCAATGCTACTAACTAAACTCAAAGAAACTGCAGAAAAAGGATTGAATCTTCCGGTTGTAGACTGTGTAATATCGGTAAGTCACTCTGTTGAACATTAATACTGCTCGTGTCATGTGAGTATAGACACTCGACTGATCACGACAAAGAACATGACTCTATCTGATTGTCCACCTAACTAATTAATAGCAAGTAGTATACAGGGTGCTTGGATTTAGCAGTCATGAATATACATTTGGAAATGAAACCAACAAATTCATATGTTAAATTCTGATATAAAGCGTGCCTTTCTGTATATATTTGACTTTGGCTGTCAAGATAATTGTGGTATACAACCAAACCTATAAATAGAAATTTACCATGTTTTCAGATTTGCTTCATATATGCAAACTATATGCAAGAACAGATATTTCTATAAGAATACGCCTAAACCCCTCTATTTCATTTTACAACCTAAACCTATGGTAGCTGTTCAATAAATATTAGAATAAACACGCATAACATTACATTAAACTATAGGATCTTAATTTAAAAGTAAAAGGTGTTATTCTCAGCTTACCTCGAATACATGCAGACACTCAGTACAGGGTGTAAGCTCAGCTACGCTACAGTAGCAGTATGTCAGGCTAGTCTTCATATCTGATAATGCTTCAATTAATTAATAGTGTTTCATGTTTGTTAGTTATGCCTTGCTTGTAGTTTTTGCATCTAATTGTTGATTTGCAGCTCTTTTGTTTATTCAAATCATTCTCAGCAATAAATAGTAAACTTGGAAGATATCGTTCTATTCCGACCGAAGTATAAATTACAGTCAAACTTGGACATAAAAATATTATAAAGTGATTTCCTTCATACGTCGAAACTGTTGCGTTTTAGAGCGACTATTCATATTCTTTTATTTGCTTGTTGCACATCTCTGAAACTTGATAATGATTACTTCGAGTAATTGTGGTACTCTGTAGGTAGTGATGGAGATAGTCTAACTTCGACTGCACGAGTTTTAAATTAATACTATTTATTGTAATATATTTTTGTTTTCGTAATTGGTATTTTTTTACTTTTTAGCAATATTTGTCACTCTCTGCCTTTCAAGCTTTTCCACTAATTCAAGCTTTCTCTTTGCGTCACTTATTTTTTCTTCCTTACACTAAATACTCAACAGTTATAGAGATCGCCTTAAACAACTTATGTGAATATGTTTATCCATACTCTTCTGCTATTGATTGTTCAACGTAATGAAAGGCGTTGCTACGTTAATGAATGGCACTAATATTCCTGGGCTTCACGACTTTGCAACTAAACACTGAAAATAAGGAGCACATCTTAATAGCATTTGCGTATTGTATCACCAACTATGTGAAGTAGAACTGGATATACACATTGTGTGCCGTTTTACAAAATTTGCTTCAATAAGCTTTATCAGTAGAGGCAATTAATTACATGGAATATTCTCAGCTTTCAGCTAATAGCGTTTCAGCTCATGCGTTTCAGCTAATAGCGTGTCTTGTAGTACCTGTAATAGCATGTCTTGTAGCACCTGTAATAGCATGTCTTGTAGCACCTGTAATAGCATGTCTTGTAGCACCTGTAATAGTGTGTCTTGTAGCACCTGTAATCGCGCATCTTGTAGCACCTGTAATAGTGTGTCTTGTAGCATTTGTAATCGCGCGTCTTGTAGCACCTGTAATAGCATGTCTTGTAGCACCTGTGATACTGTGTCTTGTAGCACTTGTAATAGCGCGTTTTGTAGCGCTTGTAATAGCATGTCTTGTAGCACCTGTAATCACGCGTCTTGTAGCACCTGTAATAGTGCGTCTTGTAGCACCTGTAGTCTAAGTTTCACACTTCCTCCTGATGTTATGTTTAGAAAGGGTTTAAGATTAAAGAATAGAGATACACTTAATTGTGTTGCCAAAAGATTAGCGCAAAATCTATGAACTACAAACTTTGAAGGGTCTACAAACTCTTTGAAACAACGATCTCATTAGAAATGATCCAAGCTGGAAGTCAAGGTCTATGTAGTCCTTCATCAGTGTCGGCAACGAATTAGTTTTATTCAAGAATTTCTGCTTGATCCTTATATATGTAATGTTAAAATGCTGTCAGCTGCTCAAAGCAACAACATGCACTTACATATGCATTCAAATTAATGATCAATATTTGTTATCACTTCTCAAGCAGTCGCCAAGTATGCGTGTGCAGTTTAGCCAGTTTTAAATTCTTGCACCTGAAATAGAAGACTACTTAACAACATGACGCTAACAGATATATAGTTTTATATGAACCAGGTCCAACAGTACCTCCAAGGTAATGGTGAAAACCTTTATACGGATTATTCCTGTAATCGTAGTTGTCAGATAATTTAAGTTTTGACTAATTTTCGTTTAGTTCGATTGTTTTAATGCTAAAATTAATTATCGGAATGAATTGAACGTAGTAAAATATATTCTTATAAAAAGATGTCTCTAACATGTGATGGTTCGGCTCATGAAGCTAATCTTTGGAATGTGTGAACTTCGTCTGTGAAGGTTTACTTGTATATTTTTCTCTAGCTAGAATGTCTAATTACCCATTATTGCTTTGCATAACTCCATTTTAGTGCCCGCTAGTTGGGCTCCTGCAAAAGTCTATGGAGATGTTAACATTTGCTCGGAAGTTACATCCAACAGATAAAGCAATAAGTTTTTGTGGCATTGTAAAGCTAGAAGGTGTGCGAAGAGATCAATGGTTTAGTGTGTCAATGTTTTAGCCAGGACCATTGTGTTGATGCCTTAGTGGACTGTGCAGGCCCAACATGCATACTGATGTTTTATGCATTATGCTCGGTAATCTCTATGGTTCAGAGGTGTTATTGCCTCGCGCTAATAACATGGCAATACATCATTGTCTGGTGTGTTTAAAAACAGGCCTGTGTAACCATCACATTTACACATACAGTAACTGGTCACAACAGTATTGCAAATAAAATATAATATCGTAACTAAGAACATAACGTACCTGCTACAGTGAGCCTACTATAAAGTACCCACTATGTATATGTACCTGCTATGTTCCTACCATGAATATGTACATGTAAGCTCAATGCCGTGTTAAATTCAGCCAATTTATTAATCGAATATAAACTTAGTTTTTATTTTATTGTCACACAGTTTGCAGTTGTTTTTTTGTCAAGTGAACCCACCACTGTATAACACAACTACTATAACATGACTACTATAACACTACTACTATAACATGACTACTATAACACGACTACTATAACACGACTACTATAACACGACTACTATAGCACGACTACTATAACACGACTGCTATAACACGACTACTATAACACGACTACTGTAACACGACTACTATAGCACGACTACTATAACACGACTACTATAACACGACTACTATAACACGACTGCTATAACACGACTACTATAACATGCCTACTATATACATGCTATATATAATAGGTGAGCTATAACATGCTTGCTATAGCATAGCTACTGTGTGTTAGGTGTGTTGTGATAGGTATGCTATAGTAGGTATGCTATGGTTGGTAGGTATACCTATACCTACTACTTGTATCACAATCCTCAGAGTACGATTATGGAAGTTGTCTAAATCACTTCATGATGATCCATATTTACTTACTCCGAAATATTTCTTTTTTTTTGAGGCCGTCTTATTCTTTCAGGCTTTCTTTCAACATAAGTACTTGTTTCAGACCACACAAATCCCTTTATAGGGTCCGCTATTTCTACAAAGTGCTGGCATCTACATTTCCATGCAATTAAAGAGATTGTGTACAAAGCTTTGAATATTGCTGATGCCATTTTGTGGTTGTTCCTTATTAGTATTTACTGTTTGAAAATAAGTGTCATAGAAAAGTATTTTTTGGTAATAAAATTGGATGGATCTTTGAATTATATTAATTTAGTCAATCTTGAGGGGTGTAGACCGGGTCATCAAAACGTAAACATGCAGTGAAATATTGTCATGAGACATATTTCTCCTCTGAACAAACAATTTGATGAGAAATTGGATTACTTTGGGTGCCAGTTAACAGTTTACATGACCCGAAATACCGCCGCCTCTCTTTGACAAATCTTATAATTTGCATAAACCGTGTGATTTTTTCTTGTTATTTTGTTGGGCTTGTTTCTGATAACTTTTGGCATGAATTTTAGGTTCCCTGTTTCTTTACCGAGTGTGAGAAGAGGTGCATGCTAGACGCTGCCAACATAGCTGGTCTTAATTGTCTGCGGCTGATGAGTGATACGATAGCTACAGCACTCGCCTATGGCCTCTACAAACAGGATCTTCCTGCAGAAACTGATAAACCTAGAAATGTAATATTTGTTGATATGGGCTCATCCAACTTTCAGGTGTCAGCATGCGCTCTGAACAAAGGCAAACTTAAGGTAGGTTCAGGTGTTTAGTGTTTACTATAAACTGTTTTGTTTGATTGCTATCAATAGAAGAATTGGCAGATTTATCACTTACTACGTGTTCTCCTGTGTTGATTACATTTGTGATAAGAACAAGGTGAATGCTTTCCAGTAACATCTTCCTAGTGGACTTGATGTTTAGTTATAACATAACATAAGTTTTAATATAAACATTTTACACATAATAAAAATGGAAAACATTCACCTAAATAAAATTAGTATTTGTCCATCATTGAATATCGAAGTACATTTTGGTTTTTTCTCTGCCTTTTTAAACAACTCCATACTTGTATAGCGCCTAATCTATCGTTATCATATGTTGCAGATGCTAGCCGCAACATTCGACACATTGGGAGGCCGAGATCTAGACCAGTTGCTGGCTGAACACTTTGCAAAAGAGTTCAAGACTAAATACAACGTAGGACTTTTTCTATCTAATTAACTAGTGTAACCATAAATAGTTATGGGCACATTGGTGACGACTTGTATACCTTCCACCAGAAGACTTTTATACCAGTTTCCACCTTCTTCAGTATTAACAAATCTATAAGCTGTTTTAGCTTGTTGGGGTCAAAGTTGGCATTCAGTAAGCTTGATGAAAATGTTAAATATTGATCAGTAGTAAACACTGCTGGCCTCTAGCAGTCATATATTGCTCGTACTGTGTACTGTTGGACGGTGGTGATATGTAATGTAGAGCTCTACAGTTGTAACAACAACAACACTTGTGTTCATCATTGACTTTCACTACAGCTGTGCTCATTATCTATTATTTCTCATTAATATAAGGTTATTTGTTCTTCCACAATTTTTACCAAATGAGCAGGATATACCACAGCCCTCCTTTAACCTTTGGCATCAAAGCAGTTGAGTTTGCTAGAGGGCTCTTCATGCATTGGGTTTTACCTCGTCTGAGTAGATGTATTTACTAAAATGTGTAAATTAGCTGTGTTTGGTGACTGTTAGGTAGATGCTTCAACTAACAAGAGAGCGTTTACACGATTGCTTGGAGACTGTGAGAAGTTGAAGAAACTAATGTCTGCTAACTCAACACCTATTCCCCTGAACATTGAATGTTTCATGGACGACAAGGATGTAACTGCCAAACTGCAACGGTAGGGCTCGAGGGTTACCCGTACAATATAGTCCCTATTAACCACGGCAAAGGAAGGATCGGTGTATAATAATCACTAGAGTCTAGTGGAGGAAACATATTAAAGTAGTGATTGGAAGTTATGTTACTATTGATGCACATATAGCTTCCAATCTTTTGGTTTGTTAAGTTATTTATGTCTTTGCTGATGCCAGGCTATTGGTAATATATTATTATAATAATAATATATTGTTGTGTTTATTAAGGGCTGACCTAGAAGAAATGGCAGCGCCTCTACTAGAACGAGCTGATGCCTGCATGAAGAGACTGCTGGCAGATTGCAGTGAGTTGCGCAATAGTTCAATATGTAACTTGTTTCCTTGTTCTTACCTTGACACTTTCTGAGTTCCTTCTCTAATCTTTTAGCCTTTTTTTAATTATGTTGTTGTTGACTATTTTATACGCCGTTATTATTTGTGTTCTTGTCACCAATATGACAGGACCTCCGAGTGTGTCTAGGTCAGTTTTATGCTCCTGTTGTTGATCTTGGTTCTATTAAATCTATCTTAATACTCCTGTAAGAATTGTCAACTGACGATATCTACGCCGTGGAAATAGTGGGAGGCTCTACCCGCGTGCCCGCTATCAAACAGCTGGTGCTTTCTAACTTCAATAAGGAAGCCTCGACAACTCTGAATGCAGATGAAGCTGTAGCTCGTGGATGTGCCTTGCAGGTAAATCATAGTCCGAGTCAGATCTTGGTGTTGAGCATAGCGAGTAAGCTTGATTGTCCACTACGTCAGAATCTTAGTCGTTCTCTAATAATCCATAATCTGTTACAGTGCGCTATTCTTTCACCAAAGTTTGTTGTCAGAGATTTCAATATTGCCGACTGTCAACCTTTCAGCATCACTCTTAGTTGGTCAAAAGGTAAGTTCGTTTTTATCTTCTTTTCCTTCATGATAAAGGCTACCCTGTGTAGTGTACTAGTTACATCTCATTCCATCAGTATTTGTAGTTTTAGAGAAATCATGAGTCATTCATGATTTCTCTAAAACAGATTGCGTTGATCAAAAGCTGCATTTGTTATTCATATTAGACATGTTCAAATTATTACTTATTGTTTTGTTGGACTAGT
Organism: Watersipora subatra; assembly: GCF_963576615.1. NCBI lineage: Eukaryota > Metazoa > Bryozoa > Gymnolaemata > Cheilostomatida > Watersiporidae > Watersipora > Watersipora subatra. The sequence goes on from NC_088715.1 coordinate 65,236,046, forward strand.
GTGCTAATAAAGCTGCAATCAATTGCATGTTGAATGAGCAATTTTTAGTGACCTAGCTTGCCTCTAAATGTTGGTGAATATGCAGGCACTCCAGATGAAGACAACAAGATGGAGTTGTATCCTCTTTATCACCAGATACCGCAGAGCAAAGTGCTGACACTCTACAAGCAAGAGCCAATTGTTATTGAAGCTTTCTACACAAACCCAGAGCTTGTCCCGCATCCATGCACGACATTAGGTACGATCTGTCTGTTCATCTTCTTTTCTGCCAATTCCGTTCTGTTAAACTTTTGCTCTCATCCTTTATTGGCCTTTATTGACCCTACCTCTGAAGATTGTCAGACCAAAATCTATAATCATCAGCGGAATCCTTATTTGTCATACGAATAATTTTTCTGCAGGAAAGTTTGTAGTGAATGGAGTTGTGCCACCAGCACCAGGAGAGAATGCCAAAGTGAAGATTAAGGTTAGGGTGAACCATCATGGCATCTTTCAAGTTAACAATGCACACATGGTGGAGGTTCGGAATGAGGATAGTGAGGCGATGGATACCGGTGGATCTGAGAAAGAAGTGAGTGAAGGAACTTCCGATGAGAAGCTCTCTGAAGAGGCTGAGAAACAAGCAGAGGTAAGTGTCTGGCTTAAACATAGGCTGCTTCATTAACATTTCAATACCATTGTTTCTCACGCGAATCAAGAAGCAGGCGCATTCAGTTTGAGTAAAAATGTGTAACAATCTTGCTTCGCTTTAAAATGCTTCGTTGTGCGCCAGACTGGAGACACCACAGATGACACTAAGGGAGACGGAGAGAGCAAGGAAAGTTCGGAATCGGAGAAACCAGCAGCCAAAGCAAAGAAGGTGAAGGCTAAACAAATAGATCTCGATGTAGTCAATCAAACCTCTTCACTGTCGGCTGAGAGGATAAATATTCTCAAAGAACAGGAAGTGAGTATGTTATTCATGCAGTTGCTGCCGTACTTACCTTTGGAATGTACCGTTCACGTGCTGCCGTACTTACTCTTTGGAATGTACCGTTCACGTGCTGCCGTACTTACCTTTGGAATGTACCGTTCACGTGCTGCCGTACTTACTCTTTGGAATGTACCGTTCACGTCCTACAGTGACTCTTATTCAATTCTGTTATTTTGCCTAATTGCATGCTGTTGGTTTAGTTACAACTGGCGGCTAATGACAGGCTAGAGACGGAACGACTGCATGCAAAGAATTCTGTAGAGGAATATGTGTATGAGATGCGTAACAACCTAGCCACTTCTCTGCAAACTTTCATTCTTGAACAGGTAAACTTGCCTTAGTTTTACCGCTGTCTTGTTTTAACTTTGCTGTACATGTTTCGCTGTTCTTTACTGAAGTTCATTAAGCAAGGAGTGCTGTCCAAATTATCCTGTCATTATCAACAATATGTCGCCTTCATGATAAGTTGTCTAAATTATGTAGGGCAGGACTGAGTAACATGGAGCCATTCTGATTTTCAATTAATTTGGGAAATGCTGTTGTAGTCATTTTATGGCAAGTGGTAACCTCTGCTGGAGATGATGTTTTAGTTGTTTGCTTTATGCTTGTTCTCAGGACAGAGAAACATTCTCTGCTTTGCTGACCGCCACCGAGGATTGGCTGTATGACGAAGGAGAGGACCAGAAGAAACAGGTCTACATAGATAAGCTTGCCGAGCTGAAGCAGAGAGGCGATCCAGTGGTGGTTCGGGCTAAGGAATTTGAGTCGAGGCCCAAGGCTTTTGACGACTTTGCTAAAACTGGTGTGCATGTACGGAAGTTTCTGCAAAAATACAAAGAAGGGGTAAATATCGGTGTTTGCACACACTGTCTCACATTGCTTAGCGATTGATGTCGTCTCGCTTACACATGGGCTTATCTGGCCCACTTATATGGCCCAGCACACACAGTAGCAAATCACGCAAAACTAAATAGTTGACAGCCATCAGTCGTCATCATATAGCTTTCTTGTTTGTTCACCTCTCAGGATGAGCAGTTTAACCACCTGACAGAGGATGAGGTCAGCAAAGTGGAGAAAACTTTGACTGAGAAGCAGGCCTGGTATGATAGACAATTTGCTGCTTGCATGAACATTCAAAAGACAGACGACCCTCCAGTGTTGACGCAGCAAATAGAAAATGAGAAAGAGGTAAGAGTGCACAAATCTTACATCGCTCGACTGGTTTTAACTCTTTCAAGATGAATCCTAATAATATTGAGTTGTCTGTCTGTGTCTTAAAATAAATCCTGACAGCGTTGGGTTTAGATAGACCGTTTCAAAATCCTTTTGATTATTTATATTATTTATTTATAAATTTAGATTATTTATGAATTTAAATTATCTACGCAATAATATTGTTAAGCTCAGGTAAACATGATATAGGCTGTACTATTATAAAGCAGTTCTTTGTGTTTGGCACTCATGTGCAAGAAATGCTTGTTTATAATAGTCCATCGTTTTTCCTTGATAACTATTCAAAATGGCCAAAAAAACTCTAGACCTACTAGAAAAATTGCTGTTGATACTGATATTGTCTTGTTCAGCAATTGTACACGATATTTTAAGTTAGAAGGCAGTGAAGATGAAATTGGAAGCCTGCCCAGAAAGAGGTGCAGTGAAATTGAAACCAACAGTGAGAGCTTAACTAGTAGCGGAAGCTACGAATCTAACGGCGCCAAATAAATTTGTTCAAATGGTTTTATTTTGGTTTCTGCAAGTCTTACAAACATTGTTTGTCACTTGTTTTTGTATACCGTAGATTCCAGCATATACATGTAAGTCAAAAATTTGACACAAATTTTAAGGTAAAAAATCCATCCTCAACTTATACTACGGAAACGTTTTCATGACGCGAATTCTGAACAGTTCCAGTAAATCCAGATTCAAAAAACCCATCGCAAATCAAAATTATACGATATGACATATCAGGATGTATTTGTAAAATCTTAAAATACATGTACGTGTAATCCTAATGAACATGAGATGTATCAAACACAGTATCATTCTTCACCATTCACTTGTCTTCTTAAGGACTGACGATGTTCTTTTGGAATGTTTATTCAAAGTTAATTTGTTTTTCTCAGTGTCAAAATCTTAATTTTGAACGTATTTGTTATGCAAGGCAAAAGTTTGTTTACCATAGCCTGTAAGCATAAAGCCATCTATATAGCCTGTAAACAAAGCCAGCTATATAGCCTGTAAACATAAAGCCATCTATATAGCCTGTAAACACAAAGCCAGCTATATAGCCTGTAAACATAAAGCCATCTATATAGCCTGTAAACATAAAGCCATCTATATAGTCTATAAACATAAAGCCATCTATATAGTCTGTAGACATAAAGCCATCTAAATAGTCTGTAAACATAAAGCCATCTATATAGTCTGTAGACATAAAGCCATCTAAATAGTCTGTAAACATAAAGCCATATATATAGCCTGTAAACATAAAGCCATCTAAATAGCCTGTAAACATAAAGCCAGCTATATAGTCTGTAAACATAAAGCCATATATATAGCCTGTAAACATAAAGTCATCTATATAGCCTGTAAACAAAGCCATCTATATAGCCCGTAAACATAAAGTCATCTATATAGCCTGTAAACATAAAGCCATCTATATAGTCTGTAAACACAAAGCCATCTATATAGCCTGTAAACATAAAGCCATCTATATAGCCTGTAAACATAAAGTCATCTATATAGCCCGTAAACATAAAGTCATCTATATAGCCTGTAAACATAAAGCCATCTATATAGTCTGTAAACACAAAGCCATCTATATAGCCTGTAAACATAAAGCCATCTATATAGCCCGTAAACAAAAAGCCATCTAAATAGCCTGTAAACATAAAGCCATCTATATAGCCTGTAAACATAAAGTCATCTATATAGCCTGTAAACATAAAGTCATCTATATAGTCTGTAAACATAAAGCCATCTATATAGCCTGTAAACATAAAGCCATCTATATAGCCTGTAAACATAAAGCTATCTATATAGCCTGTAAACATAAAGCCATCTATATAGCCTGTAAACATAAAGTCATCTATATAGCCTTTAAACATAAAGCTATCTATATAGCCTGTAAACATAAAGTCATCTATATAGCCTGTAAACATAAAGTCATCTATATAGTCTGTAAACATAAAGCCATCTATATAGCCTGTAAACATAAAGCCATCTATATAGCCCGTAAACATAAAGCTATCTATATAGCCTGTAAACATAAAGCCATCTATATAGCCTGTAAACATAAAGTCATCTATATAGTCTGTAAACAAAGCCATCTATATAGCCTGTAAACATAAAGCCATCTATATAGCCCGTAAACATAAAGCTATCTATATAGCCTGTAAACATAAAGCCATCTATATAGCCTGTAAACATAAAGCCATCTATATAGCCCGTAAACAAAAAGCCATCTAAATAGCCTGTAAACATAAAGCCATCTATATAGCCTGTAAGCATAAAGCCATCTATATAGCCTGTAAACATAAAGTCATCTATATAGCCTGTAAACATAAAGTCATCTATATAGCCTGTAAACAAAGCCATCTATATAGCCCGTAAACATAAAGCCATCTATATAGTCTGTAAACATAAAGCCATCTATATAGCCCGTAAACATAAAGCTATCTATATAGCCCGTAAACATAAAGCCATCTATATAGTCTGTAAACATAAAGCCATCTATATAGCCCGTAAACATAAAGCTATCTATATAGCCTGTAAACATAAAGCTATCTATATAGCCCGTAAACATAAAGCCATCTATATAGCCTGTAAACAAAGCCATCTATATAGCCCGTAAACATAAAGTCATCTATATAGCCTGTAAACATAAAGCCATCTATATAGTCTGTAAACACAAAGCCATCTATATAGTCTGTAAACATAAAGTCATCTATATAGCCTGTAAACATAAAGCCATCTATATAGTCTGTAAACACAAAGCCATCTATATAGTCTGTAAACATAAAGCCATCTAAATAGTCTGTAAACATAAAGCCATCTATATAGTCTGTAGACATAAAGCCATCTAAATAGCCTGTAAACATAAAGCCATCTATATAGCCTGTAAACATAAAGCCATCTATATAGTCTGTAAACACAAAGCCATCTATATAGTCTGTAAACATAAAGTCATCTATATAGCCCGTAAACATAAAGCCATCTATATAGCCTGTAAACATAAAGCCATCTAAATAGCCTGTAAACATAAAGCCATATATATAGCCTGTAAACATAAAGCCATCTATATAGCCTGTAAGCATAAAGCTATCTATATAGCCTGTAAACATAAAGCCATCTATATAGCCTGTAAACATAAAGCTATCTATATAGCCTGTAAACATAAAGCTATCTATATAGCCCGTAAACATAAAGCCATATATATAGCCTGTAAACATAAAGCCATCTATATAGCCTGTAAGCATAAAGCTATCTATATAGCCTGTAAACATAAAGCCATCTATATAGCCTGTAAACATAAAGCCATCTATATAGTCTGTAAACATAAAGCTATCTATATAGTCTGTAAACATAAAGCTATCTATATAGTCTGTAAACATAAAGCCATCTATATAGCCTGTAAACATAAAGCCATCTATATAGCCTGTAAACATAAAGCCATCTATATAGCCTGTAAACATAAAGCCATCTAAATAGCCTGTAAACATAAAGCCATATATATAGCCTGTAAACATAAAGCCATCTATATAGCCTGTAAGCATAAAGCTATCTATATAGCCTGTAAACATAAAGCCATCTATATAGCCTGTAAACATAAAGCTATCTATATAGCCTGTAAACATAAAGCTATCTATATAGCCTGTAAACATAAAGCCATCTATATAGTCTGTAAACATAAAGCCATTTATATAGTCTGTAGACATAAAGCCATCTAAATAGCCTGTAAACATAAAGCCATCTATATAGCCTGTAAACATAAAGCCATCTATATAGTCTGTAAACACAAAGCCATCTATATAGTCTGTAAACATAAAGTCATCTATATAGTCTGTAAACATAAAGTCATCTATATAGCCCGTAAACATAAAGCCATCTATATAGCCTGTAAACATAAAGCCATCTAAATAGCCTGTAAACATAAAGCCATATATATAGCCTGTAAACATAAAGCCATCTATATAGCCTGTAAGCATAAAGCTATCTATATAGCCTGTAAACATAAAGCCATCTATATAGCCTGTAAACATAAAGCTATCTATATAGCCTGTAAACATAAAGCTATCTATATAGCCCGTAAACATAAAGCCATATATATAGCCTGTAAACATAAAGCCATCTATATAGCCTGTAAGCATAAAGCTATCTATATAGCCTGTAAACATAAAGCCATCTATATAGCCTGTAAACATAAAGCCATCTATATAGTCTGTAAACATAAAGCTATCTATATAGTCTGTAAACATAAAGCTATCTATATAGTCTGTAAACATAAAGCCATCTATATAGCCTGTAAACATAAAGCCATCTATATAGCCTGTAAACATAAAGCCATCTATATAGCCTGTAAACATAAAGCCATCTAAATAGCCTGTAAACATAAAGCCATCTATATAGCCTGTAAGCATAAAGCTATCTATATAGCCTGTAAACATAAAGCCATCTATATAGCCTGTAAACATAAAGCTATCTATATAGCCTGTAAACATAAAGCCATCTATATAGTCTGTAAACATAAAGCCATCTATATAGCCCGTAAACATAAAGCCATCTATATAGCCTGTAAACATAAAGCCATCTAAATAGCCTGTAAACATAAAGCCATATATATAGCCTGTAAACTTAAAGCCATCTATATAGCCTGTAAGCATAAAGCTATCTATATAGCCTGTAAACATAAAGCCATCTATATAGCCTGTAAACATAAAGCTATCTATATAGCCTGTAAACATAAAGCCATCTATATAGCCTGTAAACATAAAGTCATCTATATAGCCTGTAAACATAAAGCCATCTATATAGCCTGTAAACATAAAGCCATCTATATAGCCCGTAAACAAAGCCATCTATATAGCCTGTAAACATAAAGCCATCTATATAGCCTGTAAACACAAAGCCATCTACCCTAGGACACTTATGTATTCGCGGCATCTAATTTTCGCGTTTTCGCGGTGTAATCCTTTCGCGAAAATTTAATGAGCGAAACTAAACTATCATAACGAACGAGCGAAAACGCGAAGTTAAATAGCTTTGTTCATTGATATCCACAATAAAATCGTAATATTAGAAATGCAGGCAACTTTCGTCTGTGGTTAGGATAAATGGGAAATTTCTGGTAAACTTAGTATAGCTAATACACCAACTGAGCAGCATGGCAAAGCAATATCAGGTTAGTCACCGAATTTGTAACTGGTGAGAATGAAAGTCTGGTAGGTGAAGTCGTAAAATTGAAGAATAATTATTGCAGTGATGAATTTTATTACCATCCAAAAACAATATCAACCCTCATCAGGTCCAACCACATTATCTCTTTCACTGCCAATCATGTACAAATTCGTTACCGGCCTAGTGCCAGCCATTTTACCGAAATTGCCGATATTGCTTCATGATATGTATACAGTATTTTTTAAGTTCTACTTTAATTATCTGTATAATCACGAAAATCTAAACTGGCTATTATGCCATCAACAACTAATTACCTGTTTTATGACTCGCAGTTAATGAACTCGTTAATGAATGTAGTTAATGAACTCGCAGAAAAATGTTCGTTTTTAGATTAGAAATTCTCAAACAAAAGTTTAAAATTGCTTCGTTGTTTTAGGCTGATTTTATAGAGAAATCTTCGGACAACACAGTCAATTTCATAAAACACTTAAAGACCGTGGGTTATGTGGTCAACAAATAATAAAATCAGGTTACCAGACAATTGCTGAGAAAGTCAGAAAATGCGTTTATGTCAGTGACCCCTAGAAAACGCATAAATGCGTTTATGGCAACGTAAGGGTTATACAGTTTTGGTTGTGAAGTTGGTTGTTACCTATCTATTTTCTTCTTCTTGGGATTAGAGTGTGAAAGTCACGGCAGGAGGGACTTAGACGTCATTGATAGTCTAAGAAACAAATGGCAGCAAGTGATCAAATTGAATTGTCGATCTCACCCACGCATTTCAACCTGTGGTTTACAAATACGAACTATTCCCAAATTGAATTTTTTTCTTATTAGTGAACTGGACCTGAGGAATGTAATGTTTTTTCCACTGCATTTATTTTCACACCAATATATTTTCGCACTCATCAGAGCCACGAAATTAAGTTGCAGCGAAATTTTACTCTGTGTGCTACTCACGAAACTAAATACTAGCGAAATATAAGTGTCCTAGGGTATATAGCCTGTAAACATAAAGCCATCTAAATAGCCTGTAAACATAAAGCCATCTATATAGCCTGTAAACATAAAGCCATCTATATAGCCTGTAAACATAAAGCCATCTATATAGTCTGTAAACATAAAGCCATCTATATAGCCTGTAAACATAAAGCCATCTATATAGCCCGTAAACATAAAGCCATCTATATAGCCTGTAAACATAAAGCCATCTATATAGCCTGTAAGCATAAAGCTATCTATATAGCCTGTAAACATAAAGCCATCTATATAGCCCGTAAACATAAAGCCATATATATAGCCTGTAAACATAAAGCCATCTATATAGCCTGTAAGCATAAAGCTATCTATATAGCCTGTAAACATAAAGCCATATATATAGCCTGTAAACATAAAGCTATCTATATAGCCTGTAAACATAAAGTTATCTATATAGCCTGTAAGCATAAAGCCATCTATATAGCCTGTAAACATAAAGTCATCTATATAGCCTGTAAACATAAAGCCATCTATATAGCCCGTAAACATAAAGCCATCTATATAGCCTGTAAACATAAAGCCATCTATATAGCCTGTAAACATAAAGCCATCTATATAGCCTGTAAACATAAAGCCATCTATATAGCCTGTAAACATAAAGCCATCTATATAGCCCGTAAACATAAAGTCATCTATATAGCCTGTAAACATAAAGCCATCTATATAGCCTTTAAGCATAAAGCCATCTATATAGCCCGTAAACATAAAGCCATCTATATAGCCTGTAAACATAAAGCTATCTATATAGCCTGTAAACATAAAGTCATCTATATAGCCTGTAAACATAAAGCCATCTATATAGCCTGTAAACATAAAGCCATCTATATAGCCTGTAAACATAAAGCTATCTATATAGCCTGTAAACATAAAGCCATCTATATAGCCTGTAAACAAAGCTATCTATATAGCCTGTCAACATAAAGCCATCTATATAGCCTGTAAACATAAAGCCATCTATATAGCCTGTAAACATAAAGCCATCTATATAGCCTGTAAACATAAAGTCATCTATATAGCCTGTAAACATAAAGCCATCTATATAGCCTGTAAACATAAAGCCATCTATATAGCCTGTAAACATAAAGCCATCTATATAGCCTGTAAACATAAAGCCATATATATAGCCTGTAAACATAAAGCCATCTATATAGCCTGTAAACATAAAGCCATCTAAATAGCCCGTAAACATAAAGCCATCTAAATAGCCTGTAAACATAAAGCCATATATATAGCCTGTAAACATAAAGCCATCTATATAGCCTGTAAACATAAAGCCATCTATATAGCCTGTAAACATAAAGCCATCTATATAGCCCGTAAACATAAAGCCATCTAAATAGCCTGTAAACATAAAGCCATATATATAGCCTGTAAACATAAAGCCATATATATAGCCTGTAAGCATAAAGCTATCTATATAGCCTGTAAACATAAAGCCATCTATCTAGATCTGAAATCGTGGCTTTTAATGGTGCATCAAGATAATGTCTACGTCAATGTATTCTTCCGAACATGCTTACAGTAATAGCCTCCACCTAGATAAAACTACTGTAATTCTCCTACAATGGACAGGGGTATGCCGTTATCATCTGAATATCACATGTAACCCCCTACGCATATGTAATCTGAAATCACCCGTCGATGTATATGATATGATGGTTTGTTGTTGCAGGCGTTTCAAAAAGCTGTGAAATCAACAATGACGAAACCAAAGCCTAAAGCTGAGCCCCCAAAAGAGGAAAGCAAACCTGCCGCAAAAACTGAGGCTGATGAACAAAACACTAGCAATAATGCAACCCCTGAGGCTGAGGCTAAAACAGAGGCCACCACTGACATGGAAGTAGATTAATTCCGGTGTTAGGATTGTTAATCAATATTGTAATTTCGTCAAGCTCTAGATTTATAAATAATAAAAGCTAGCCGGTAACCTAACAAGGATATCACGCCATACCAGCTTTTTTGCTTACTATCGGAGGGTTGCATACTCCTATGGGCCAACGAGCATCTGGAGAAGAGTTTCATCAAAGGCTTTCTTTTTCCACACCAGATTGTATTGTGTAAAAGGTGGGAGTGATTTATCATGTTGATGTACACCAGTGCCATGCAATATTTCTCTAGTCATTGTTCTTGGTCTCCTGCTCCTAAACAACAAACAACTTGCTTATCTGTAACATCGATGTTCAGGTTGGTTTGACTGCTCTCCATTTTCTTCCTGTGTTACACACAATTATCGTTAATACATGAAATATAGTTGGAGTTTTCAGCAGAATTGTTTAAGGCTTGATTGATGCAAATTTTCAAGCATACAACATCATCCAGTAGAATCTGCTGTCAATGTGATATTTGAACTCTATTGTCAGTTAGAACTAATAAGTGTCCAATATTTAAAGGTTTGCACCCTCTTTGTGTCAATTGAATTACTATTTTGAGCCATAAGAACAATGCGACACTGCTGTTATAATCTATCTAGTGCTTGCGATTTTTTGGCATAGCAACCAGAAACTACACTGACTCAAGGGAAAGTTCCTATCATTTAGTGATTACCGATCGTGTATGGGAACAGGATAGTAAAAATTGACAGCACTGGAGTCTGGCTGTCTCATGTGCAATCGTGTAAGGTGCTTTTCAGTATTGCAAGCTGTATTCAATTCACATTTGTCGCTGATTTTTCTAACATGAGTATTGCAGCTAACTCTGTGAAGACGATCATTTTGGACTGTTGCTGCCAGCAAAACATGAGATGGTGATATAATAGCTTTATTGAAATACGAGATAAAAATATGTTAATTATATTAAATATATAATTATGTACTAAACATTAAATAATGGTGTGGTGAGTGCATAAATCCATGATTAAAATATGATCAGCAAGATACTACTGCAGACACTTGTTAGCCAGTATCAATACTAGCAGCTCTATTAATTAGCAAAGGTGGTTAGGAATATGTTGCGCACTGCTACCAGTTCATCTAATCTAACAATTACAAGCCAAGTGCAACTTAATTCATTTTATGTAAGAGATGAACACAGCATTAGTGGTTAGCTATAAATACGGACTGCTTTTGATCTTCCTGGGCCCTGTAAATGGGACTGTTCTCTTCCACAACGAAATACGAGAGCTTCCCTTCGTATGCATTATTATACCGTGGCCCAGTGGTGTTGGCTCGTATGGGAGGGCCGCGTAACACCAGATTACCATTAACAGGCTCAGATCTTGTTCTAATAGCTCGTCGAGTTGGTGAGCTGTAGGTGTCCAGGGAGAGATTATCTTGTGGTATCATGAACCGAGGCAATTCATTGTTGTCCTTGAACCTGCGCAAACATGTTCAGTGGAGGTGATTTAAACTGATCATAATTAGGTCAACCAATGAAATAATAAAAAATCAAGGTTTGTAGCTGGATGTTTTAAAGTGTCTACTAACTTGTTGAGCTCATCGTATGTATCAAAGATGTAGACCTTGATGGGACTCTCTACTATCTCTTCACCAGACCATTTGACATAGACCACATAGAGTCCGACCTCTGTCGGCTCATATATGCATTGGATGAGCCGCTTTTTGGGACCCTCCAGTGATGAGCGGTACTTCACATCTCCTGCATGGGAAGAAGGAAAGTTTACCTCAACATCTGCTCACTCATTACAAAGTACAGTGTATCTCTTACTAATTGATGAGTGCACACTGTATCTCTTACTAACTGATGAGTGCACAGTGCAATCTTATCTACTGATCAGTATGTTAAGTGTAGCCCTACTAAAGGCTGACTTACACATTCATATTATCATATTTATATCATATGGTGAATATATACCGACGACGCAACACAGATACGTCAGAAAGGTTTGTAGCCCTCAAGCATTGCATAAAGTTCGCCGAGCATCAACGGCAGCCTGTACAATGTGCACCATTTCGGCGGTGGTGATGCCGACGGATTTTGATGGACCATTTTGACGGATGCCGACCATTTTGACGGATAGAGTAAGCTGTTTCCCTTTATGATAGTTACTGCAGGACTAGTATTTGAGTCAAGCGCGCGGAAACAAAAAGGTTCCTTCGAAAAATGAGAACATTATAACGCGGAGTATTCGCTGATGCGGATGAGTTTGTAATTGTTGTCACTGAAGTATGGTGGCATCAACGCTGAAATATGTCTATATACTGTGTGAACTAGCCTTAAGACCAGACAACGCTAAAGCTGGTAATCCCAATAACTGAATACATCGTGCTAAAAATTGTTACCTTTGGGCCCTTTAATTTTGACTTCACAGTCACCCTTCCCGGCTCCTTCCGTATCAATATAGAAAGTACCATCAAAATTGGCTAGTATGCCTGGCAGCACACCGGGTCCATGAACATGAATCTTTTCTGGACCATCTAAATAACAAAAACCCTTGTCAGAGCTGTCAACAACCTGGAACATCCTGTCAACCTAATCGATGGTTCTAAAGGTGATAAAACAATGAAGTCATCGGGAAGTCATTGATGCTACAGTTGAAGTCTAAGCAGGCTTCAACTGTAGTCATTGTTGCTACAGTTGAAGTCTAAGCAGGCTTCAACGGACGAAGAACACTCGCTATGGAGAGAGACAGCTGGAAACAGCACCTGCATCCGATGAGACAACAGAATCAGCAGTCTCCTTGGCTATGAGTGTGAAAGGTGAGCCCTCAATTTGGTGAGAGTTCCAGGAGATGTGCAGCATGTAGGTACCTGACTGGTCTATCAAATAGGAGCACCTGTATTCCTGATCAGATGACAATTGCTCCAGTGTAACATCCATGACCTCCAGTTTTGAGTTCTTTAGAGTTACTTGGGGAACACCTACAAAATACATAAAACTAACTTGAAAACCTAGATTATTTTACACCGTAAGCATTAGTGAATCATGTACCAGCTGAAATATTGTGGTAGTTTGTAGTACAATATTAAACATTGTTTTCATCTCTAGGACTGTTGAGCTTGACAGTTTGTTTTTAGCACTTCTGATGTAATGCGACTAATTCTAAGCGTGAATCCTTGCCTTTCTCAGCGAGACTTCCATCGATGTAGAAGTTTGAGATCTTCCCCACGGTAGGTTCCAGGTATCCATCACCGGTTAGCAGAACCCTATTTCTTCTGGCAGGTTCAATCACAGTGGGCTCAGAGACCAATGCACTGCAATAGGTAAAACAAAAACTCTTATACATTGTGAGCATTAGACAAATACAAACACTAATCGACTAACATGGGCTCAAATGCTGTGAGATGTCACGGAAATATCTTCGGGTTTGAAGTATAGTAGTCAAGTCTATTTAGCAGGTTTAGCAGTCAAACTTCCAACCATTTTTATACACTTGGCTGACATAAGGGCACAGTTTAATCATGGACTTGCCAACCATAAAGTGATTCAACCATAGAGCGATATAGCGCAAAACCTGCCTCACTACAGAACATAATTATAGATACTGACGGTCACAGAGTCATCACCCCTTTAACTATCTAGCCAGTTATCAACAAGTATAAAACTACAGATATGAAATTATTAAGGTTGAAAATATATTTTTTTAAATTACGACACATTTGCATCAATTGATTTCGAGCGAAGAAGGACTGACTAGCCACCGTAACTAAAGTCAATAGTAATTGATATCGTTGGAGTAAAAATTTAAAATACTGTTCTACTTTTGTAGCTCTAATATGGCTAAAATAAAAATCTCACATATTTGTTTGCATAACATTCGGCCCGTTCCGTGGCAGATGATAAACTAGTGAGTCCCTGTAAGTATTGCTAACTTTGAACATATTATGTTCAGTTTGAACAGTTATGTCAGGCCCACAGAATCCATAATATTTATGTCAGGCCTACTGAATCCATAATATTTATGTCAGGCCTACAGAATCCATAATATTTATGTCAGGCCTACAGAATCCATAATATTTATGTCAGGCCTACAGAATCCATAATATTTATGTCAGGCCCACAGAATCCATAATATTTATGTCAGGCCTACAGAATCCATAATATTTATGTCAGGCCCACAGAATCCATAACAGTTATCTCAGGCCCACAGAATCCATAAGTTATGTCAGGCCCACTGAATCCATAATATTTATGCCAGGCCCACAGAATCCATAACAGTTATGTCAGGCCCACAGAATCCATAATATTTATGCCAGGCCCACTGAATCCATAACAGTTATGTCAGGCCCACAGAATCCATAATATTTATGCCAGGCCCACTGAATCCATAACAGTTATGTCAGGCCCACAGAATCCATAATATTTATGCCAGGCCCACTGAATCCATAACAGTTATGTCAGGCCCACAGAATCCATAATATTTATGCCAGGCTCACTGAATCCATAACAGTTATCTCAGGCCCACAGAATCCATAATATTTATGCCAGGCTCACTGAATCCATAACAGTTATCTCAGGCCCACAGAATCCATAATATTTATGCCAGGTCCACAGAATCCATAATATTTATGTCAGGCCCACAGAATCCATAACAGTTATGTCAGGCCCACAGAATCCATAACAGTTATGTCAGGCCCACAGAATCCATAATATTTATGCCAGGCTCACTGAATCCATAACAGTTATCTCAGGCCCACAGAATCCATAATATTTATGCCAGGCTCACTGAATCCATAACAGTTATCTCAGGCCCACAGAATCCATAATATTTATGCCAGGCCCACAGAATCCATAACAGTTATGTCAGGCCCACAGAATTCATAACATTTATGCCAGGCCCACTGAAAAGAGCTTAAGCAGTACACAATTAGTACAATTGTACTAGGTCAGAGGCTAAGGTCGAAGGTTACCTGCACATGAACTTGCACTAAACTTCTTTTTCTTTAGCGATCGTCGGTACGATTTGAAAAAGGTACTTAAGTAGGAAAACTATCCTCATTAGTGTGTATGTAGTCGAAATGATAAAATCATCTTTTCATGAGTCTTTCGTAAGAGTAAAAAAAGTTGTTATGAAGAATGTATTATTTGATATTGTAACTCCTATACCAACTGGCTGTATCCTACTTATAAAGCGTAGAGGAAGGGTTGTAATGTAAAATCACAGACAACCAGATGAAGAGACGGTTGACAAAGGCTGTACTAAAGAAGATACCTCAGAGGAGAGTTTGGAATATGGTAACCTCCAAAGGTGAGCTTCAGCACCGCATCACCAGGCTCCCCAGCCACGATGTCTACCCAATAGTGATACTCATCTCTCTCACTCACAACACATTGTAGTGGCGCGCCTGTAGAAAGGTGCTTGCCAGCAGCGCTGAGCTTCCCTGTAAGGAAAATGTTACACATCATATAATGCTGAACAATTCCTACAGCTTCAGGCAAAGCAGAAAACCTTGAATAAGTTTGAGTGCAGCACTAGTAGCTGGACTTGGTAGTGCTGTATTCTGGGTTTTATCGAGAGAGAACAATTTTACAAACCCAAGAGTAACACTGCAATCCATGTACAGTTAAACATCGAATACAAAGTTAATTTGTTCCGATGTTACCTTTGCATGTCGACGCAAGAATAAAAATCACACAAGAATACATAGTATTTTTTTGATCAGTCGTAGAGGTTGATGAACTATATATAGCTACTTAGATAATGACATATTACATAAAAACAAAATAAAAAACATGTAGAAAACTGAATGTAAATTAATCACATGTAAAAACTAAATGAATACCATCACAAATCAGTTGAAGAGGTTTTTGTTGTTATGAGACCTCATAAAAACCTGAATGGAAGTATAAGTTCTCCAATGCATTATTTCGGTGCTGAGTGAGGGATAGAAATACATGGTAATGTCCTTTCCCCTTACACCAAATGTAATTAATTACATCTGGTGTAAGAGGAAAGTTCGCTTAATTTGTATATTTACCATTGTTTTTACAGCTTACTTTTTGATTTCTAACGGCTGTTTTTAACTTCATCCTCAAAGCTGCTTCAAAAAACTTTGTTCTCTGTATGTTGAAAATTACTTTGTATGTCAAAACAAATATTCGTATGTCATGGTGTCTGTAAATGAGGATTGATTGCATTGGCAGCGACTGACCTGGCCCGGCTTTGCTGATATCAAACAGCAATCTTTTGGTCTGTGATACTTGAAGGAGGAGCCTCTCTTCCTCATCCGAGTGGGTTGCCCAGTCGCCTTCCAACCTCACCTTTCGGGGGTTGACAGCCTTAGAGCAGAACGGAGATCCTGCAGGCATAGCATGAGACAGAAAGTGTTGTTACCTCGTATTTACATTTCTACAATTTAACAACTGCCTGACCAAGCTAACAAAACCAATGCTTTCTAACTACATGTAAATATAACCCAAAGATATGCTGCAAAAAGAAAAGTGACCAACTTTTGCAATTTTTTAAAACTCTTTCAAAAAACTTTTCTCTTCTGCCTTTCGCTAAGTTGAATCTATTTGATCTAATTTAGCCTAAGGCCCTAAATTTGATCTGCTTAACTTGGTCTGTTTATTTACGAGTTTGACCGACAGGTCACAACAGGTGACAACACGTGCCGTAGGTCACATATTGAACAATAAATAATTTCAGTGTTTTTACTTTTAAGTAAGGTAACAACTACAAGTCCTGTGGTGTAAATGTACAACATATTAAGCGTATTAGTATATAATAGGCGTTTCTATTAGGGGTTTATCTTTGTTTCACTTGTTACCAAGAATATAGCAACATTTTATAATCTTTTAGCTTTTGGGTGTTAGCCATAGCAAGCTTTGCGTTAATTACGGTATGGCAGTTGAATGTGAGACATACAGAAAGCAAGTTGTGCTGCACAGTGTTATATTTTACTTTTAACCAGAGTGAGTGTTTTATAAACTTCAACTCTTCTAATATACTGGTGCGAGAGCAATTGGGAACTTTATTGTAAGTAAACACATAGTGTAAAAATCTTCTTAAAACCTTAACGATCCATTGTGACCATGTTAACTATTAACAACATGTTAACTATTAACGGCATGTTAACTATTAACGACATGCTAACCTTGTTTGAACCCTACTGATCTTTTTTTTTTAACCCGGTCATCTACTTTCATCCTACAAAACCTGCTAGAATTCTTTTGGATTTTTTGGAAACGTGCAGACCCTACGTAAACCCCACCAAACCTGTTTGACACTAGCTCGCTGCTCTGTTGAGGATGAATTTATAAAATGTAATTTCGTCGTTCAATTACAACGAAATGCCTGATCATAACAAAGCATTTCTCCTTACCTTCCAAATCCCTGCCATTCCACTTAACATGTATATTATACAAGCCTGTCTCGACAGGTATGTACGAGACCTTGTACTGATCATCGTCCATTGCCTGTACATCACATCTAGCAACCGAATGACGACCTAGAAAAATAAACCATGGCTGGACTAGTACACAGTAGTAAATATGATAAGCTAGTAAATAGTAGTAAATATGATAGACTAGTAGATAGTAGTAAATATGATAGACTAGTATACAGTAGTGAATATGATAGACTAGTACACAGTAGTAAATATGATAGACTAGTACACAGTAGCAAATATGACAGACGAGCACTCGTATCAGCAGTATGAAAATAAAATAAAACCTACCTTCAATTCTGACATCAGGTTGACCTTTTTCTCCGGCGTGACTGATAAAAAAGGTTGTAACCTTATCCTCCTCGACAACATTTAGACCATCTCCATGGACACGAATAGCAGAATAGTCTGGCAGCAAAGGCTCTGCAGTAGCAGCAGGAGGCACTGGTGCCACAGACACGGGCTGTACAGCAGGTGGTGGTACCACATACGATGTTGAAACAGTGGGAATTGGCTTGACATAGGAAGTCCTCCCTGTAAAGAATGACAAGGTTTTGAGCATATATCTGAAATATGGCCTGTAAGATTGATGTCCGGCAGTTGTAGCGAGAGTTTTACAGCGCTGAATGATGAGTTATATAGTAGTCTTTGTACAAGTATACAAGATGTACCTGAGCTACAAATGAAGACTAAAAGAGAAATATGCTATGACCTCAGGCTATAAAAATCACGAGATGATTGTCAGACATCAGTGGCCAAAATTGGAATGTATTTCTTATGTTATTTCAGTATTTTGCATAAACTCAGCTGCAAAATGTAATTCAAGCTTAAACCTTATATTACCTCATGGTTTCCAGAACCTTATATTGCCTCATGGTTTCCAGAACCTTATATTACCTCATGGTTTCCAGAACCTTATATTGCCTCATGGTTTCCAGAACCTTATATTGCCTCATGGTTTCCAGAACCTTATATTGCCTCATGGTTTCCAGAACCTCAGGATTAATACACATTACCTACTACAATACACACTACCTACTACAGTACACACTACCTACTACAGTACACACTACCTACTACAGTACACACTACCTACTACAGCACATATTACCCTACTACAGTACACATCACCTACCACAGTACACACTACCTACTACAGTACATATTACCCTACTACAGTATACAGTATTATACTACAGTACATACTACCTACTCAGTACATATTACCTACTACAGCGCACATTACCTACTAAAGCGCACATTACCTACTACAGTTCACATTACCTACTACATCACTCAACAGCACATTATTCTGCATTTTTCATTATCATAAAATACCACAGCTTGTTACCCTACACATTACTATAACATGTTATATTACATAATGCTATCACATGCTAGTGATATATTAACCCCTGGCTATGCTAATACAGTGGACCCACGGGTTACAGCATTCCTGTCTTACAGTTTATTTAACAATGTCTCTCCAAAATTCAAAAGCATCGCTCCGTTTTTTTGTCGAATTAGTTTGAAAAAAGTTTTAATGAGGTGAAAAAGCTTTAATGAGGTCGGATAAAAGTTATAGCGAAAGCGAGACAAAAAGCGTTAAAGCCGGAAACAGGTAATAAAAAATTAAGATGATAACAAAATTAAAGTTAAGTTTAGTAAAATACGTACTAAAACTTAGCTTCAAGTGTGTGGCTGTGTTTAGTACTCTAAATTCATTTAAGTTAAATTCAAAGTCTATGCTACGTAGCATGACAAAAGTCTACCGTACCAAACACGTAGCTGTCAAGTCTCTCACACCACCGTTAGCCACTGTGTCTGTCTCGAGATAAAAACACCATATAGTACATGTACAACTGTACATAGCAATGTTCCATTTTATTGCAGATCATAACCCCTAAATAACTAACTATAGTTACTAAGGTTACTATATTATTTCATAACAATTTTTAAGAAGTACACTGAGTATATAAAAATTTTGATGTTTTTACCGGGTATTTGCATTAAATAATTACTATAGGTTCTTATACCCTCCATAGGACATTTTTACCTAATGAGCTGAACACCAGAACCAATATAATGTCATACGACGGAGGTCCGCTGTAATGGTCCACTGTAATGGTCCGCTGTAATGCTCTTGTTAGCATGAATAATTTATAAACAGCAAAAACATTAAAATTTTTCTATAAACTCTAAAAAATTGATTATGGGAAGAATTTTGTTTTACTGAAGGTCAATTTCCTTGCGACACAATTTGTACTCAAAAACTGTAGTGTGGGTCAATGACAAACGTGAAGTATTCTTGCTATAGTTGTGCACACATAATGTACCGAGCAAAACATTATTACTTTTTTCTCTCGTTCAATGGTTCTAAGATCTTCGTTTAAATGGCCTAATATCCATCACAATAACATATCTTATGGATGATAAAATTATAAAACTTTTGTCATTGTAGCTATATCTTCAGATATGCATGGCTGAGGAATCCAAGAGTGCTACTCATCGCTGTCTATCACTATGTATCGCTGTCTATCACTGTCAGCAATGTAATACTTTAATAGTAAAATCTCTAGAGGTCAGCATGGATGGATACTAGTTGGACTCGCATGTTTTTAGCAAAGATTTTATATATAACAAAGCAGCACAGGCAAAATCTCACATCTTTAGCCGCAATAAAATATATGAACGGCCTAATTTTTCCACATTTTGCTCAATCAACTATTGGGTAGTCAGTAATAGCAATGTGTAGTTGTCATTATCTCAACATTCCATCACATGAAGAACAGGCAAGCCTATGCTTGGTTTTGGAAGTCACTACTGTACAAAGCTGTTAAACTTTTGTGTCAGACCCCCCTTTAATAGAAGGACTATTATCTTTATTCTATGAAAGACTGCGCGTAATTCAGCACAGTTTGCTGTGTTTCTATTGGCTGCTCTTATTAGCTCTTAGTCTGACGTAATTTTCATCTAAGATATTTTGACAGATTTCATGCCATATACTATCAGCCGTTTGCAAATGAGTTCTAAAACCGAACCCCTAACCCACTCCAATCCATTCGCAAACCTTTCGCACTCTAAAAACAAACGGTTTTGAGGGGTCAATAGGTCAGAGGATGCACTACTGTAGCCAATTGCATTCAGTCAGTTATCATCAAGAACTAATTTAAAATAGAAGTGAAACCATGTAAAAGGCAGCCCGTGTTTTAAAGCAATCATGGAATGTTTCTTTTAAGTATGCCAGAGAACAGTTAACTTCCATCCATCCCGTTGCCATGGTTTTGTGAACACAACTTGGTGACCGTATCAAGAATGTAGCATAATGTTTAAGCTAATTAAAGAAATGATAGCGATTGGACTCAGCAAAATTAAATTGGTTCCAACAAAAATTTTACAATGGAACAAACCAGACATATTAAAAGTACCACAGATACGGAAAAGACACTAAAGATAAGTAGATAAATTAGACTTGCACTCTGGTAGGACAATAGCTAACGGGTGCAGAAATGGCCCCCAACCAAACACAGAAATGATGCTGACCAAGCTATGTGATTAACATGAGCAATTACCCTAGAAGACAGGAAACTGACACCTGCTTTGTTTGTCAGTGTATGCATCTTCTGCCATAAGCTTAGCTACTACGATTATGGAAATGTTTGGGGCGTTACCAATCTTTCGAGGTGGTTAGCATATGTGTTGGGATAAGGTATTTCTCATTACTGTAATAATAGCTACATGTACATCATGTGATTGGACAGCAGATGAAATGTGACAATGAAGAACAGAACAGGGGAGGTGCTGCCAAAACTGTCAAAATGAGACAAGTAGTTGCAGCCAGTAATGAATTTGTAAAATATAGTACTCCGTTATAATTACACTACAAAAGAGAATTTTCTTTCAGAAAAATATTTGGTAAATAACCGATTTCTTATACATTTTGAATTTAAATGCTCTTGCTTGGAACAACCAAAATAGCCAGTACAACGGGCTGTAAGCGTACACAGCCTTGCTATTTATATTTCAGTTATGTCAAACCTGTGTGAAGACACGACATCTCAAGTATTTCTTCTTATCCTACATTGTTATACTAGCGTTTCTATCGTCATGGCAACTTGGCACGTGCCATAAGAATCAAGCGCTTAGGTCAACTGCGGCTATAAAACATGATTACTTGACTGGGTTTCCTATAAGATAATGATGAGACAACTCCAGCTAACGCTGTAGCAACGCCGTCGATGGACAGGAGAATGGTTCAAATATCAAGTATGAATATGAGTCAATCAGGTATGGCAATCAGTCAGTTTTGCAGACTCACCGACACAATGTAATTAGTTCTTTGCCCTAGGTGTATCCAACTAGCTTGATCGCTGAGATCTATGTTTAAAATCGTGGCACTATTGTTTGATGGCATACTCTGACCTACTGGGAGGGACAGAAAAATGAACAAAGCAAATCAAAAATTAGAACAATTTATTCCATTAATATCAGTTTGTGTTGTGAAGCGGGTCAAGTCCTAACGTGTGTATTTGACATTAAACTGTTATATATCAATGGTTGGCCGAGTTTCTATTGTAAACTGATATTTGTGTATGGACAACTGTTAAGTGTGTCTGACGCATAATCACATGACTGAATCCACAAAGATGACAAAGAGGGATGGAGATACAGTAGCACATGACAGTGAGCAAGCTCAACAATGTAACTTTGTAACGATTCAAGGGAATTACTGACCGACTTGACATGCTGACTTACTATGCTGACTTGTTCTTAATACAATCTTATCTTAAATAAAGTCTTACAATGATCTTTACTGCAATAAGAGTCGTCTGTCCGTCTGTCCGAGGCCACACTAAGAACGATAGGAAAAATGACTACACCGCACACGAATCGAACCCGAATATCCAGATTATAGCCAAGCGGGGTACCATCTGCGCAACTCAACCACTATGCCACAGCTAAGAATAATTGTGCGCATAATTATTACACATGACATCTCACGGCAGACGGGACTGCTTGCGTACTAGTATAACTTTAAATAGAGAATGCTTGCTTGGGTGCAGCTCCTTTCCCATCAGTAACAGGAAAAGATCACAATACAAGATGAGAAACTGTAAAGACAAGATGACATACTGAGTGTTGTTGCACACAGCACCTTTCTGAGTATTAAAAGTGAGTACACCAGTCGCTAATTAACTAAACCATAAAACTCAACACCAACCCATTGCCGAATTGTAAATCCGCAGTCTAAAGTTTGCGTGAGAGTGACGAATAATTGACTAGAATGGAAGTCTACAGATTTATTCATCTGTGAATGAAGCTTACATCATATTTGCCTTCCACGCTGCAAATATTAGCAGGAATTTGGTGAATGAATGAAAGTGCAGATAAGCAAGCCAGCTTGGCCTAATTACTAAGAATAAAGATAATATTGGTCATTGTAGGCCTGCTCATGCGTATTGATGCGATTGAACTCCGTCTGGTTACCTATAGCTAATATGTAATTCTTTGTCCTCATCTAGCCTCTTACAATTACATTCCCTTCGGACACGCCTCTCCAGCTCTCCCCCTTAATATATACATAAGCCATATTCTCTCCCACTCTCCATTTCATGTGTAACTTCAACCCAGCATTGTGTGTGACACAAAGCCCGCCTACGAGCAAACAATATTATCTGGCATCAAGCATCTTCCTTTGACATAAGCGAGTGACGGACACCCTGAGAACATCTATGCAGACCTATGCTACTCTTGTTAGTATCAGAGGCAGGATCGTGTGAGAGCTAGAACGGAAAAAGATTTTGAGAGAACACTTGGAGACATTAGAGCGAATTTAAGCAAACACAAGGTGAGGGAGGAAAGACCCACGAACTGAACGTAGATTAAAGGTAACAGGCCTAATCATCTGGAGAAACGAGAAGCCGACAGGAGACGCACAGCCTAGCTCATGTGTTAGGGATGGAGTAATACAAAAACAAACATTGTCTTACTGGTGAAACAATGTTCAGCGTATTGTGCGTGTGCTCGAGTATTTAATAAGTTCTATTATTAGTAAAGCCTTCGACATGTCGTCTGTCGGAAGCAGTGGGAGCCACTTAACCGAGGTTGCTCACCGAAGCAGCACAAACCCTTCACACTATAGCCTGCAATCAGCAGGTGCAAGTAGAGCGCAGGAAAGGCTCAGCACTAGAAGTATGGGTGGCATGGTGTCAGCGATAACCGCTGTCTTCTGTGGTTCAAACAGGAACCGACACTCAACAGACTCTCTTACGTGTGACACAAAAGTAGCAGAGAATGGCTACCACAAGGAGAGCAGAGAAAGCAAGCAATATCAACCAAATACTACGGCGAGAAGCCTTAAACCTGAGGATTTCACTTTGCTTGATAGTTCTATGTCATGCGATTCTAGCTATCGGACAGCTGCAGGCTCAATCTCAGAATTGGCCAATGGATTAAATCTCTCTGTGGCAGCAGACACTCGACCGCCTTTGGATATTCCATACATGGATGAGAGTACAAACTCCTCTTCTACAAGCACTCCAAGAGACATGCTAACTTTTGATAGAGAGGTTATTATGATCAGTGATGGGGAATATTCGGCAGACGAAGACCAGCATGGAGAGCCGACTGACCACTCAGATATGGAGGAAATAGAAAGAAACTCGGACACGGAAGGTAAGAAGCTTTCAGATGACTGTATATTTTACTAAGAGCTTTAGTATCTAAGGCCCATGTCTACATACATGTAGGGTTCCATGCCAACGTGTTCTATTCTAGTATAGTAAGATGTGACGAGTTGGGCCTTTCCTCTCTGTAAGATTTCATGTATGTTCTGCAGACGAGGATGTCGAGAGGCACATCTGCCACACCGACTGCGAGCATAGCGAAGGGGAAGAATTGGAATATGATAGCGGTGAGGAAGTGGAAGATGAAAGTGAAGTCAACTCAGATGATCAGCTGCTCAGTGACTCTGAGGGTGAGCCTGAAGTAGGCGATACGGAAGAATCTGAGTACGACTCGGAGGAAGGAATAGATGCAAATTCAGAGGTTGATGAGGAAGAGGCGATAGAAATATCTGAAGAAGAGGATTCGTGGGACGATGAGGAGCCCTCGGAAGAAGAGGATCTAGTAAACGGCGAGTGCGACTCCAACTGTGAGTCCGACTGCGATGGCGACCATCATGAATGCAGTTCTGAGTGTGGGTGTGGTCAGCATGAGTCAGATGAGGATGATGAAAGTGAAACCCAAATAGCTGAAAAGAATACAAGAGAATCTCTACAAACTGTTGAGAATGGAATATATGGTCACAAACCACTACCTCTACCACGGCGCAGCCTACGAGCTGTTTCTCCATCGAATACCTCTAGAAACCTGCTTACTGACACATCAAATGTTGTGCCTCAGGCTATAGAGAGAAATAACAATCGACTACAACGAAATCACTCACAGCGGTTGCCGAGAAGTGATACAGACATGCTGGGGGAACTGAAGACAGCGATTGATGCGCGGATTCGTCGAAGTGCAAGCTGTCGTGAGACAGCCATAGACTATAGAAAACGGTTCGCTCAAGTACCGAGTGCAGACAATTGCATCTCAGAACATCTCACTAAGTTGGATATAAAGGAGAGAGAGTTGAGACGCAAGGAGCGGAGGAGTCGCCTCCGTACGCTAGAACTTAAAAGGGAACAATGCCTAGCAGAGGTCAGGGATGGGACGGAGGAGAATGTAGCCCACCGTGTGTATAGCTAACTAAGGCTATCCTCCTATAGCTTCAGTTACTAGTTTATACAGAGACCCCGCTCACTCATTTACTGCTAAAGAGCTTATTTTTTTATATTGTACAGAGATTAGGATCTGCCTTAATATCGAAGCTGCTACTGTGATACTCGTATGTACATATCTATTGATAGAGTCACCTACACATAGACTTACTTATTAACTAATCATGAAATATATTTTTTCCATACCGAATAGTTCCACTGACAGGGTCAATGTTTTGCTGACTCAAAAAAGGGGAGAAAAGTTTTATCCTGGTCAGAATATATAACAATTTTATGAAAGGCTAGGAAGCACCAGTATTGATAGCACAAGGAAGCACCAGGAAGCACCTGTATTGCCCGTCACTATTGATATGAAATAAAACTCAGCAAAACCAAAACTAAATCTTTAGGATTTCTATTGTGACTTGCCATTCCTAGTTGACAAAATAAATTACAATATTAATATACATATTATTACATGTCCGTCATTGTGTTAACAAGAGGTTTGATGGTGACAACACAAAATGTACGTAAGAAATAGCTTAAGTTCTATAAAATACTGACTCAGCCAATTAGGCTTTTGTTTACCGATAGGATAGTTCTTTGGTTATTTGCATGGCAAATATACTTGGTAAGGGTAAGTTTGTCATTGAGCAGAATGGAAGGGCGAGACATTCATTTGACTGTCATTCAAGACCTTTCTTAAACTGCGCAATAAGAGGGGACATGTTATAATTGAACAATATAGCTGTGAAACAGTAGAGACGTAGTATGTGACAGATATGGTGTCAAGGAAGGAGTAAACTCCTAAACCATCGGATATTGCATAAATAGGTTGCAGAGGTACGAGTGAATAGGGAGCATTCCAAGGGAGACGACGGAAAAAGAGAGGCATTGTTGGCCATTGAAAGACACAGTCTGAGGTTAGCATAGTGTAACATTCTCACACCCGGGCATAAACAGCGAGCGTTGGCAAGAATTTATGGAACAAAGACGCAGGCGGAGAAAAAACAAGGGCGTTGATCTGACAATCGGAGGTGACAATGAGCTCAAACAGTGGCATTCACTGAACCCTCGCGTTTCATGTAATCCTAGTTATTACGAGCTTGTCTTACATGCGTAGCAGCCTTGAGCCATAATAAGCTACTGTTTATCCTAATCATTGCCCGTTGAAATTCTGAAGAGTAAATTCTATTTGCATTGTGGATAAGGCTTTGCCCTCTTCAATGGGTAACAAAGTGCCATATTTAGGTAAGGCAGCGAGTGCTGCCGCTGCATGCAGGAGACAGAAATAGTTTTAGAGCAAAGTTGAGTATAAAATTCAGAAATAGCAGGCAATCAGCGCTGACAACAAACGCGATGCGGGTGGCTGCAGCCGTCCCCTATTGGAGCAACCCTAAAAGTAGCTCAGCCACTCCCAAACATCACCATAGAATGTCGGGAAGGTGGCTCGTAATTGTGATGTATTAATTTCAGAAACTTTTACAATAGACTTTATATTTTAATTTATATCAGAACAAATTTAGATTAGCCTCCTCTGACCTCCAGCAAAGGTCAGTTCAAAATGCTGACTATACATTATACTGCTGCCTGATCAATAGCCTACTTTATAGAAGTGTACACGGTGAGAAATTTAATAAAATGGGTTATTTGTTTTGATGATCTTTATATGACATAATTTGGAAAACATTTCTGTCTGAAATAAAATTATTGCCAAAAAAGTGATACATATAAATATATATATATATATATATATACTAATAACTTTAGTGCCACTACCAATGAAAGATTTGCACTGTTTTCCGTAGCTTTAAAACAAGGTTGATCAAAAAGACAAATATTGAAATAATGTTACACTTTGCTGACTCTCAAGCAAGAGCTATTGTTATATAATATTACTTATAATATTATTATCGATAGACAGACTCCTTAGCAACGTCTACTAACATGATACCCATAACTATATTGACAGTAATAGTAGTATTATTGCTGGAAACTATGTTATCTCTAGCAAGCTTGATAACATCCACAGACAAAAGGAAATAATACGGAATTGGCACATTACTCATGGCATAAAAATTTTGGATTGAGTCGATAATCAGCTACAACAACAATAATAACGACAATAGTTCATATTTGTCCTTGACCTGCGATCCTACTCATGAGCAAATGCATCAAAGGGTTATAAAATGTTTCATGAAGGAATTATTCCGGATTACAATAAAGTTGTGTCCAGTAATCATTTTTGTATGTACTGACTTTGCATATGCAACACCTTGTTTAAGTTCACGGTACAAAAAGGAACACCAATTTCAATATAAGGTTATTAGGTCGCGTAGCCCAAATTCAAAGGACCTACAACTACTGTCTAATATTGAGGTGCAGTGACACGTATCTTACTCTTGCACAGAGAAGCCCTGAGTCTCAAAGGTAAATGCCTGTGTACACTGCCAAATTTGAGTAGGAACGACACTTTTCTGAAAGATTTGAGCTGCAAGTAAGCGTGTCACATGTGCAACTTGGGAAATACCTGTATCTCACAGTCAGCTAAGCTGCCTATACATCTAAGTCAACAGAACTACCTGCAACCAGATGTCAACAAAGCTACTAGCGACAGCTGTCAACAGAGCTACCTGCAACCAGCTGTCAACAGCAACTTAGGTTTATTTGTGAAGGTCACTTATAGCCAGGTACCACATGATTACATAGTCTGGGTATAGCTTAACTCAGCTGACTGGAATGTTTACCTAAATGTCAGCCAAGTTTGATTCAACATATTTACATTTTTGCTCAAGAGAAGTTGTACAATCAAAAAAGCTAAAATTAGAAATATGCTGTAAGTAGTATGAACGATAACATACGGTTCTACATGGTGATAAAATCGGGCCACTGCAATTACTACGCTTTCTATTTGCTCATATCATACCTTCTTGATAGAAATTAGACAGTGAAATTTTTCATGAAAGGTGCTATTTCTGAAATTTAATCATTTTATGACACTTGGTGTGATGAATGCCTTTCAGACAATGGCTAAAAACAAGCCGTACTTTTGGTGTATTATCTTGCCATTACAGAATGGGATCACACAATCAATAATAGTAATGAGATTAGAATCCTCATTCTTACTTAACACGTTTGATGACAAACAATTTATTAACCGTGACAAATAAATTTACCCAAAGACAAACACGCAACTAAAATCAAGCAATTTTAAAACAAACTCACAGTAAAACATCGTAAATAATTAATAATAAAAATGCGATGTCCCGGGTACCTAGTAGAAAAGGTAAATGGAAATGAAGTGAGTCGTTTGATCATTAGCAATTGTTTAACTTTTATAAATGCAAATCACTGCTTCTTTTTGCTATCAAACTAGTATTACCATTTACCAATGCAAATGCCTTTCCAAAAAGTACTAAAACACTAAGGAGAACATCCTGCATGGACAGAGCTTCAGTTCACACAGTGACCTCCATGTATAGAGTTTAAAGACTGGTGGGCAATGCTGGGCACCCTTCATCTCTACCCTTATTCTTAGACTTTCCTGCTAGTAGTTTATCAACCAACATCTCATGTACAGTTTAAGAAGGAGAGAGTTTACTGATGATATCAGAGAGAGATTGTATGGACAATAGGTAGCCATGGCAGCTAGCAGTGAGAGGTTATTTCCTGGGACCAGCGTATTTCCATCGATGCACAGCTGGTTTAGCAAGGTTAGCTATACATACTGGATATATTGCCTACTTGCTAAGACAGAGTGTGTCAGCCCTGTATTGCTATATAGGTATTAGATGATAAAGTACGTGTACAGTATGATAGACATGACAGGCATTATTTGAATAAGTCATTAAAATATGATATTCATCCCTGCTAAACTCCTCAAATGGACAAGTAAATAGAATTTGCAAGTTTAGAGTGGAAAATCTATTCTTAAAATATGTGTTATACAAAGCCAATCCCTGGACACAAATCTAGGCCTCAGTTGACATTGGTCTGACCTTGAGAGACCACACAGGTAGATACACTAAAGAAATAAAGATATTATGGGAATATACAAAATTCCATCTATAAAAATTTCAGGTAATAAAATTCTAGAAATCTAACAAAAGGTTGTCCCAGATAATGCTAGCTCGTGGATGTGCCAAGATTAGAGCCTTTTTTAGGTTTTAAATTGGCTTGTAACGATCAGTGTGGTTCTATCGTTATGTGAGCATGCATCAGATGTATGTAAGTGAAAAGTGAGTCTTTCAGAAACATGATGAACTGACTAGAAAAGCAAGCAAACTACTCTGCTAAAAGTCATATGTCTTTAGATGACGAATCCATGTAATTCATTACAACTCAGCTATGAGAAAGCACCTTAATCTCCATTATTCAAAGCCACTGAACATCTTCGCTGTCTAATCAGCTATTTGACTTAGAATGATTTAACTCCACGGCATCTGTCGACTCTGTTCTCTAGCCACATCGTACACTAATATCTACTCAACTCAGTTGAACACTCCACTAGTCAGACCAGAGTTGACTCAGTACTCTAACTACATTGTACACTCGTCTCCAGTCAACTCAGTTTAAACACTCCACTAGTCAGACCAGAGTTGATTCAGTACTCTAACTACAGTGTACACTCGTTTCTAGTCAATTCAGTTGAACACTCCACTGGGCCAGTAATCACAGCTCGTATGACACAGCTAACATGATATAATAGAATCAGCTGTACTCTGCCTCAAGAGAGATATCTCATGCTAGAGGGCGGCCTTTATAGAGCCTCCGGCGATACACACTAGAAACTTGAGATAGTAAATTGGTGCCCGATGACTGACCTCTCATATAAAAGGTCTTACACGTAATATGACAGTGAATGGAACACGATTACGGAGGTAAAGAAATTAGCTAGAGAGAGATGAAAGATCTGCTGAGAGACATTTTGTCTCCAAGATGAACCGAGAGTCTAACCTTGGCATACAAAGTTAACCTGTTTTGACATTCTCTTTAAATACCCAAACCATTACATGTTAGAGAAAATAAACTCATACTAGTACAAACCTTCAGTTAAGCTGTTTTATAACCTAAAAACTTGATGACAAATATTTACGGTAAAAAGTATATACTATTCGAACAAATGTTTTATAAAAAATTTTTTGTAAAAAACTGAATGCGTGAAAACCAATCACATTCAGAAACTAAATAAAGCAGTAATCAATAGGAAGAGGTTTTTATTACCAGTTTGCCTTGATATTAAAGACACTAGATATTGACGGGCAATACGAGACTTTATGGCACTAAATTCTCCGTGTGAACTTGAAGAGGCCTACATAGCAGAGCTAGCATACCAATAAACTGATTACAGTACTGATCCTAGCACCTTACCACCCATCACTGTGTCAATAGATTAGATCGCTGCCCCTCGCTGCCACACACCAAACTCAACACAAGATTTTTCCTACATTTAATACCTGCAGAAGCAATCTATCGCAACTACAGGGTGTTTCACAAGTGGTTCAGTGATTGTTCCCCACGAATAGCTGCCTAGTCGCAATTTTACAGTTTCATGTATTTTGTCGACAGAGACTTTGGATAATAATTTCACTAACGCATTCTAGGAGAGTAGGAGGCAACTCACAACTAGTAGGAGACTACTAACAATTAGTAGGAGAGTGGGAGACAAATTAAAACTTGTAGAAGAATGGAAGGCAACTTACAACTTGCAGTAGAGTGAGAGACAATTTGCAACTTGCAGGAGTGTGAGAGACAACTTACAACTTTTTGGAGAAGGGAGACAACTTACCAGCCTCCTAAAAGCATCTAATTTTTCTGACCACAGAGAGAGGTACACAGGCCATAGTAGGAGGCAAAAAAATAATCTAAGGCTGCATCTGTTTCTCTTACCAGAGTTGACCAGTTCTGAGACAGATTACATTAGACACTTTCATCAGGTAGCAACTTAGTGAGCCCAAGAACTGAGTGAAACAGCGCATACACCTACCTGCAGGAGGGGCTTCTTCTGCTGCAGCACTTGAGTAGAAGGGAGAACCTGTAACAACATTTTTACAGGATAACAATGGGTATCTGGTGATGAGCTCCATAGAGAATATGCCAGCACAACTCCTTCCATAGAAACATCCCTGAGGTTGTTCTTAGTTCATGCAAGCGATGTCTCATAACATCAACCATTGTGATACTAAAAATACTAGCTATCAAAAGAAGTTTCAGGTGTCACAAAAACAATGTCGGAAAAGCTTGTTAGCTCCTTAGAATTTACAACCATTGACCTCTGCATACGATATCCGTTACGGACATGCTCTATTGTTTCTGACCGCGCTGTCCTATCTAACTCGACATACGCAGCTGGAGCAGTGAACGGATGAGTCATAGAGTATGATAAACAAGACTGATGTAATAGTTACAATACCTCTATTACAATGATAGTCCCTAATGTATGTAGATAAATGTAAGTACGGGAATGCAAGTACACAACAACCTCGGTTTATGAATATCTCACGCAGTGAGCAAATCAGTGTTTGAACAAAAAAATCAGAATTTTTTCTTTTGGATGCTGATCAAAAATTCATAGATCGAACACCATGGAATACCTGACAAAAAGGCTGGAGTACATGTTCCTACAGATACAACGATATAATCTTCAGCTTTGTCTACTCTATCAATTTATTAAATGTAAAGACCTCAGTCTACGTCATATAGTACCTGTTCCCTTACAAGTATATTACCTCTTCCTTTAATACAAGTTTATACAGTGTATGTTATATATTACCTCTTCCTTTAATACAAGTTTATACAGTGTATGTTATATATTACCTCTTCCTTTAATACAAGTTTATACAGTGTATGTTATATATTACCTGCTCTCCTAATACAAGTTTATACAGTGTATGTTATATATTACCTGCTCTCCTAATACAAGTTTATACAGTGTATGTTATATATTACCTGCTCTCCTAATACAAGTTTATACAGTGTATGTTATATATTACCTGCTCTCCTAATACAAGTTTATACAGTGTATGTTATATATTACCTGCTCTCCTAATACAAGTTTATACAGTGTATGTTATATATTACCTGCTCTCCTAATACAAGTTTATACAGTGTATGTTATATATTACCTGCTCTCCTAATACAAGTTTATGCAGTGTATGTTATATATTACCTGCTCCCTCAATACAAGTTTATACAGTGTATGTTACCGTATATATTACCTGCTCTCCTAATACAAGTTTATACAGTGTATGTTATATGTTACCTGCTCTCCTAATACAAGTTTATACAGTGTATGTTACCGTATATATTACCTGCTCTCCTAATACAAGTTTATACAGTGTATGTTATATATTACCTGCTCTCCTAATACAAGTTTATGCAGTGTATGTTATATATTACCTGCTCCCTCAATACAAGTTTGTCCAGAGTATGTTATATATTACCTGCTCTCCTAATACAAGTTTATACAGTGTATGTTATATATTACCTGCTCTCCTAATACAAGTTTATGCAGTGTATGTTATATATTACCTGCTCCCTTAATACAAGTTTGTCCAGTGTATGTTATATATTACACAATGCAGGCTGGTATCACACCACTGCTACACCATTATCAGAAAGGTGATAATATATAAAAAACTGTTATACCAGATAGGAGTTATATGCTATACCATGGTTCATATGTATTCCTAAATCTTCCGCTAAAATGTGTTATTTGGATTGCAGATAATGCCAGGTTTATACATACATTAAATGTAAACAAACTAATAGCTTGTGTACCTATAATATTTTTTTATCCAGAACATAAAACTGGAGTAATGAGGCTGCATATTCATAAAATGTCTCTCATTCTTCTTTATCTAATGATTTGCTAGATGCGTGACTCTGATGTGATTTTCTTACAGCCCTCGAATATGACGCAAAAAGTTCTCGAGTAGACAAACTTGTTTTTAAATATTAAAATACAATAGAACCTTAATTAGACACCAGCTCATGTCAAACATTTAGAAATTGCTGGTCATCTTGTTAACATTATCCGGATAATACCAGTCTAAAGGTTGCTGAATGTAGGAGCATTCAGAGACATGTAAATACCACAGTAAACAGGAGTTGTTTATGAGACTCAACAAGGTACAACATATACAAGTGAAAGAATGCTCTTTACATACCACACCTTCATATCTATTGATACCAATGAGGTCTACAACTGGGGATATTGCTAAGAACTTGTAGAGATCTATGAGTGTGAAGAGATTGAGCAAATAGCCAGGTCTATTAAAAAATATAGCTCTCACTAGTGGAGCTCCAATCTACGCAGGAAGGAAGATCTATTATTGGCAGAACAGAAAGTTTGTGGTGAATATTTTTATGGCCAGCACTGATGAGTTTTTTGGGAACTTGTAGCACTAGCTGTTATGGCCAACACTGATGAGTTTTTGGGGACTTGCTGTACAAGCTGTTACGGCAGACTGTGATGAGTTTTTTTGGGGACTTGTAGTACTAGCTGTTATGGCCAACACTGATGAGTTTTATGGGGACTTGTAGTACTAGCTGTTACGGCCAACAGTGATGAGTTTTATGGGGACTTGTAGTACTAGCTGTTACAGCCAACTGCGATGAGTTTTTTTTTGGGGACTTGTAGTACTAGCTGCTATGGCCAACACTGATGAGTTTTATGGGGACTTGTAGTACTAGCTGTTATAGCCAACTGCGATGAGTTTTTTTTTGGAAACTTGTAGTACTAGCTGTTATGGCCAACACTGATGAGTTTTTTTGGGGACTTGTAGTACTAATTGTAGTACTAGTTGTGGTACTAATTGTGGGAATCACTCACTTGGGTGCTGCCAAAGGCACTGGCACTGTTAATATGCTGTTTTCAAGTTAGAGTTGTCTGCTTATAACCAAAGGCTATGTATCTGATCAATGGAGTATTAATGCCTGAGAGAACTGTGCACAGAACATGACAGTATGATCAGTAGCTTAGCTTCCAAGTTATTTAAAGGATGGGTGGTAGACGATCCCCTCAACCTTTTTGCTGTAGTCGAGCAACTACCTTTACTATTCCTTACCTTTGACTGGGCACTTGTTGAACAGAATGTCTATATTTCGTGTTCCAACGGTGTTACTGATATACGAGACTTGGTAGAGGCCATCCCCACTTGATTCTACACTGCAGGGAACATTCCCTTGGTCTACTTGAACTGTGATCTCTCCCTTTCCCGCTCTTCTAGCATCCACTACAGTACACATATTGACTATAATTTGAACACAAATCAAGAACAGAGAGTAAATCTTGTTTTATTTTGTGCCCGAAGACCGACTATGGAAGAATTTATTATTGTTTCTTAACATCGTTACTCTTATTTTAAATAAATTATTATCTATATTTTATCATTCAATTAATAATGCTTCTATATTAAACTGAGCCTAAGCTGCCAATGAATCGTGGCAAAGCAAGAGAGTCAAAGGAAGAACAACAGCGCTGTCATTTGACTAGTCAAGTCAGGTAGTCTCCAACTCAAGACGTTACGTCTTCAGTATGGTAGGTTGGAATTATGTTGAACAGATAATGTTCACCGTGTGAATAACATACTCGTGTAGTCTGATAAATACAGCAAATATACTCCCTACTATTTAGACAGCCGAGAGAGAACCAGAGCCAAATTTAATTCCAGTTCAATTACTGGCTACTCAACTACCACCAGAAGGCCAATCACCAATCAGTTGATAAGACTCGCTAAGACCTGGGAGCAAATATAAAATGAATCCTTCAAATAAAATTCATTTATAATCATGGTGAATTAATGATATAATATTAGAGAATTTATAATATGATAATATAAAAATAATTAATAACATAATATATAGTAATACAATAACAGAGACGCAATTCAGTTTTATGTAAGACAGACACGATGCTCTGTTTAAGCAAACTTCTAGCTGTTTGATTAAGACTTGGTTGAGTCAAGGAAGGAGACATACAGAGTCATCAGAAATTATGAGACCTCCTATTTTAACAGACGCTTGCTGGTAGCAATGAATTACTGCCTTAATTTTCCTAGAAACCACCACAAACCAGATACAGATGCAGAGTTGTCTGATGATTAATATAGAGCAATAAGCAGAAATTGGCAATTGATTTTTTTCAATGGAAATACGTATGCGACTGACCTTGACAGCCAACAAAAGATGACCTAGTTATTTGTTTATTATCGTGTTCTTAGATAATTAATTCTGTGATACTATTGCAGCATAATTTGACCAACTCTTGTAATAATTGGTGGGCATGGAAAGCGTCGTTCCATTATCCTTATTATAAAATGAGACGAAAAGGCTTTTGCTTTAGTTTTCTGGAACAAGGGGTTATTTCTGCACCTAGAGATGTGCAATATGTGGTAATTAAATGGATTAACATGGCTCCAGCAAGAATGCCAAAGTGAACAAAGTCTTGAGTTATTAGGTGGTCCTATAACTTCTGACAGCACTGAAGTTTTGAAAATTTTTTGACAATATTGTCGCCTGTATTAAACAGAGCTAAAATACAATGACAAATCAACAACAAATACAACAACGCGAACAGTTTATAAAATTTTAGACTTAAATCTTATTTGCTAATTTAACGTAGAATAACAGGAAAAACAAGAAACAATTTTCTTAAGTTAAGAAGTCGATCAAGCCTAGAGTCGTCTTTGTGACTTACCTTTGTGACTTACCTATTTCCAGGACAGATGTTGAGTAATACTGAAAGATATGAGCAGCTCAAGAAACTATTATATATTATTCCTAGGCAGAGGTGAAAAGGTCAAATTAATCAGAACTACTGGAAGTGCGAATGAACTTATTCAGCTATCAATTTCCTAGGAAAGATCGAAAAGCCTACACGATAATAAAGTCATGCTTTTAAATGAAATAATCTTAATCTGACCAAAAGAAGAATTTCAAATCTTAGGTTAACTGCACTAATTTGATTTCAAGGCAGCTGTTGGTAGACTGTTTCCTTTCAGTCTGTTCTTTGTGAGCATACAAGTTGTGAGCATACCATTTGTAAGCATACAAGTTGTGAGCATACCATTTGCGAGCATACCATTTGTGAGTATTCTATTTGTGAGTATGCCATTTGTGAGCATACCATTTGTGAAAATACAAGCTGTGAGCATATCATTTGTGAAAATACAAGCTGTGAGCATACCAATTGTGAGCATTACCAGGTGTGAGCATACCATTTGTGAACATTACCATTTGTGAGCATACCGTTTGTGAGCATTACAATTTGTGAGCATACCGTTTGTGAGCATACAATTTGTGAGCATACCATTTGTGAGGATAGGGCACATAAAATGCTCTATTGTAAACTACATGAATCTATAAATCATACTGTCACATTGTAAAGAATTAAATGCATTAGCCAAAAGCCCAAGCAGTTTTGATGAATAGAAGCGTTAGGCACACAGACACTGAACCAGCAGAACTCAGTAGATATCCTCGGATGGCTAATGATGTTGTCACACAGACACTGAACCAGCAGGACTCAGTAGATATCCTTGGGTGGCTAATGATGTTGTCCGATAACAATTAGTATGCGTGAGATTACATTATGCATGACTTTCCTGTTGTGAAACGCATCTACATATCAAATGTTGGATTGCCTAATTTGACCGGAGTTGTTCTCCCAGAAAATGTTACTCCACTAAGCAAATAACTTCAACAATTTGAACTGAAGCAGCCTGCTCCATGAATTGTATTGAGATCTGGGATCAATTTCAACTTTTTGACAGGCATAATGGCTGCCAAGAAACCAGTAAAAAATCAGTCTAGAAATCTGCTAAAAAATATTTTCAATGAAAGATTTTTGCAATAAGAACTGTTCGTGCACAGGAAGTGCCGAAAGTACAGGAAGTGCATAGAAAGGCTTTAATAGTAATAGTACTGATACATAGACAACAATAAGAACTGTTCGTGCACAGAAAGTGCATAGAAAGGCTTTAATAGTAATAGTACTGATACATAGATACCTATGCACACTCTAAGAGAGCACCATCACTTCCTTACTAGTATAATTATTATTATTATTCCTCAAACCATCTGCGTGAGTGATAAATGGTCAAAGGGGGCACAACTTTGTTATCAGTTAAAACTCCATTGCATTGTCAGTTGAAATGTACATCACATTGTGAGTTTACAAGATCTCCTACGTTACAATGTACGTCTATTATCAAGTACATTCTAATTAAGGAAAAAGTTAAAGCACTCTATAGGAGGTACAATTTAGTCTACTAGCAAAACAAGAATCGCTTAAATATCACTCAGAGGAAGCTTGTCGATCTACAATTTATAAATATTCTATCAGTGGACTACCTCAACCTCTCTCCTTGTCCGTTAACTATATGGGAGATCGGAGGCTAAAAACTGTAAACCTAATCATTACTGTAATAAGAGTCGTGTCCGTTCGTCTGAAGCAATGCTAAGAGCGTTAGAAAGAAATATTGCACTGCACATGAATCAAACCCCGATATACAGATTCCCAGACAAGCGTGCTAACATCTGTGCCACTCAATCATTTTTCCACATTCAAGAATGATTGTGGATATAGTTAGTACCCATGATGATCTCTCACAATTCTCAGGACTAATACTAAACCACTATCTACTAGTAAACTACTACTAAACTAGTTAACTAATGAACAGAAGAGAACAAACCTGTGAATACACTAGGAACTCCACAAGTGAAAATCTCTAAGAGCCCATAAACTTTGACAAGGTTGGGGTCAAAGACATAGACAAGGAATGGGCTGCCGATGATGGGGGTGCGTGCTGTCAGGTGAATCCAGTGATCACCTGCGTAAAGAGACAGGCTAGTCATATGCTACTCTAAAGCAATAACATACAATTGGATATTTGATGCACCAGATTGTTGGATACTGCTGAAGAGTAAGGTAAAAAAAAGGAAAATAAAGGAATAGAGAGGAATGGAGAGGCATAGAGAGGAATAGAGAAGAATAGAGAGGAATAGAAAAGAATAGAGGGGATTAGAGAGGAATAGAAAGGAATAGAGAGGAATAGAAAGGAATAGAGAGGAATAGAGAGGAATAGAAAGGAATAGAGAGGAATAGAAAGGAATAGAGAAGAATAGAGGAGGAATAGAAAGGAATAGAGAGGAATAGAGAGGCATAGAGAGGAATAGAAAAGAATAGAGAGGAATAGAAAAGAATAGAGAAGAATAGAGAGGAATAGAGAAGAATGGAGAGGAATAGAGAAGAATAGAAAGGAATAGAGAGGAATAGAGAGGCATAGAGAGGAATAGAGAGGAATAGAAAGGAATAGAGAGGAATAGAGAGGAATAGAGAGGAATAGAAAGGAATAGAAAGGAATAGAAAGGAATAGAGAAGAATAGAGAGGAATAGAGAAGAATAGAGAAGAATAGAGAGGAATAGAAAGAAATAGAGAGGAATAAAAAGGAAACAAACCAATATGTGTGAAGGTGTAGCTAACAAACATGGCCCCTTTATCCTTCTTCTTCGTCTTATACGGTATCTGACTACCAAACTCATCTGCAACATGCAACAGTTGTCATTGTTAGTGAACACGCTCGTTACGCTGTCGCTTCAGATACTCATTGTGTACTGCTACCAATATGTTAACATGTTTTTAGTTGCTAATCTGACTACACACTCCTTCACACGTGCCCTAAAGCATCGAGACACCAACCAATTATACTAACATTATATTAATTTGTAGGCAACTTCTTGAAGAGTGAGCCTATTTAAGATTTTCTCTGATCACCAAGTGACAAGCAATAGGCTGTTAAAGAGGATCGCTGGGTTTCTAGTGACAGGAAGTCATTGATAGTACCAGTACTAGTAACAGTAAGTCATTGCTAGTACCAATGCTAGTAACAGGAAGTCATTGCTAGTACCAGTACTAGTAACAGGAAATCAATGCTAGCACCAGTACTAGTAACAGGAAGTTATTGCTAGTATCAGGACTAGTAACAGGAAATCAATGCTAGTACCAGTACTAGTAACAGTAAGTCATTGCTAGTACCAATGCTAGTACCAATGCTAGTAACAGGAAGTCATTGCTAGTACCAGTACTAGTAACAGGAAGTCATTGCTAATACCAATACTAGTAACAGGAAGTTATTGCTAGTATCAGTACTAGTAACAGGAAATCAATGCTAGCACCAGTACTAGTTTTGCCAGTGTAAGTGCTGCTGGTCAGACTGCTACTGTAAATATCTGTCAGCCTTCAACATTGTTCTTTATTGTTCTTATTATTGTTTCGCATTTTTGGGTCTCAAAAGTTGCTCCAAAATTATGCTACGATTTCTTGTGATTCCTGGTAAGATATATCAAAGGTGTTCACAGTTAAGTTGCCTAGCTACACAAATACCTACGTAAATTGACCGAAAGATGAAGAAAACTTACCTTGTATTTTCACCTTGACCTTTGATGTTGAAACATCAAAAGACCTCAACTCGCCGACCCTGGCGTACTGAGCTGCTGGAGGCTTGCTGACAATGGCAGCTGGATCAATTTGAGTTGCCGGAGTAACGAGCGATGTTTCTGTGGTTACAGTCTTAGGTTTTTTGAAAATCTGTGAGTAGATGGGCTGGGGTGGTTCAGGAGGAGGGGGAGGAGAAGAGGCGCTCGATACACTTGAGCTAGAACTGGTGATAAGAGGAGGAGGCGCAGGATGATATGCAGGCAGCGGCGGGGTGGCGGATCTTGATCTCGCCGCTGGTGCTGGTGTCACATTCACATACCAGGGGCTGCCTGTATAAGATGAGATTCAGGCATATTCCTAGTAATATCAACACGGGTAGCTCAACTCTTTGATAGGCAACATTTGTCACGGGCGTCAGCATTTTTACAAAACGTTTTCATATATGTCAAAGTATCAGATTAAGTTAAAGAAAGGACTACTCAGAAACAATTACTATTGATTTTAATTATTTTACTTTCAAAATTAAAAAAAAATTGAAAAGCTTTGGAGTTAACAAACAGACTTCGACACATCGTAAACAATGGCGTATCTCGAGGCTAGTACATTGTATGCTGCTCCTTAAGAGCAGTCTAATCGTCTATCTGAATGTTTTAAAGTTTTCCGATCAGGTTGTAAACCACCTTATGGACAAATCTGAAGACAATGAGAAGTATTTAAACCTTAGTGACTTTGAATAAAAGTGTAGTTCTGATGATTATGACTATCAATCTTCTCAGGTACACCTTCACTAAAACCATGGCAACAGCAACAACGAAAGAACTAATTGTTGTTGATGTAATCTAGTCATTATTAGTACCATTTTGTGAAGAATTTCCTTTTACTATGAGTTTATGAAAATCAAAGAAACTGTTTTGGAGTTATGACCAAAATAGGAAACGTAGAACACATCGATAACCTTTATCGAAATTAATTCGCTCACAGGTGGAAAACTCTGAAAACAAATTTGCACCAAGAGGGTTAATAGCAACAAGTCTTAGTTGAGTCGGGGACTCAAACACCCACCCTGAATAGGAAAGCCATTGAACTCGAGCTCCACCTTATATAGACCCAG
This sequence comes from Watersipora subatra, assembly GCF_963576615.1. Lineage (NCBI taxonomy): Eukaryota > Metazoa > Bryozoa > Gymnolaemata > Cheilostomatida > Watersiporidae > Watersipora > Watersipora subatra. Next base: position 65,277,049 of record NC_088715.1, read on the forward strand.
ATCCTTGGGAGTGAATTCAGCGCAGTGCTTGCCCTTGCCTAGTCGGCTAGTCTCCACAGGCACCCGCCCTTCATCCACTATGATGTTCAGGTCCCCAGTGCCAGTGTCAGCCGTGTTCACTTAACAAAACAACGAGTATGTTCTAAAGTAAATACATTGTGGGTCGCATTCCAAAGCATTTATATAGACGATACAAAGCTGACTCAACGAATTTCAAGGGCATAGGACTTACAGACGATAGTGACTGGTTGACCAACTATCCCTTCATCGGGAACCTCTGCAGACGGATCATTGTACACATTGACAGTAAATGGAGACTCCCTTATCTGCTTGTCCGCGAACTTGACCACTAGCTCGTGGTTTCCTAAACAAAAACGAGTGTACCGACCTTACAGATTAGTCTCAGGCAACGATGAGAGTAATGTCTAAAAGAGAGGTTGTGCCAGAGAGAATATCTATGGATATTTAATAATATTGAAATCCCTAGAAAACTCATCCACACCTACCTATAACTTCCGGTCTGTATTCCGCCTCATAAATTCTCTCAGACTTTGACTGTACTCGACACGGAACTTCACCGCCTTTAGAATCTGAAAGTCGTAAAGTTACTGAAGTTATAAGTTACTGCTCTATAATACTAATAAACCAGAACTTGTACATTTCAGTGTATTTTTTATGTTAAGGCAAGCAGGAGATACACACTCCAACGCATACTAACTAGTAGATATACACCTAGAGGAATAATAACTATTAGATATATGCTCAGAGAGATACCAACTATTGGATATATGCTCAGAGAGATACCAACTATTGGATATATGCTCAGAGAGATACCAACTATTGGATATATGCTCAGAGAGATACCAACTATTGGATATATACTCAGAGAGATACCAACTAGTAGATATATGCTCAGAGAGATACCAACTATTGGATATATGGTCAGAGAGATACCAACTATTAGATATATACTCAGAGAGATACCAACTAGTAGATATATGCTCAGAGAGAAACAAACTAACAGATATATGCTCAGAAGGATACCAACTATTGGATATATGCTCAGAGAGATACCAACTAGTAGATGTATGCTCAGAGAGATACCAACTAGTAGATATATGCTCAGAGAGATACCAACTATTAGATATATGCTCAGAGAAATACCAACTATTGGATATATGCTCAGAGAGATACAAACTAACAGATATATGCTCAGAAGGATACCAACTAGTAGATATATGCTCAGAGAGATACCAACTATTAGACAAACACTCAGAGAGATACAAACTAGCAGATATATGCTCAAAAGGTTAGCAACTAGTAGATATATACCTCGAATATAAATCACTAAGAGGTTTCACTATGTTATATTCATGGAAATATTGACAGTTAATAATAAGGTAGTTTCTTCTCATTATATCATGTCAAATGTTCTATACCAAATCAGAGGGGACACAACTCTTCATCTAATAAAACAAAAATCATACTTTGATTTTTCACACTTCAGTTTACAAAAACTTCATGGGAAAACATCTTAAAAGAAGCTCACCGTTTCCTGATAACCACATAACACGCTGTCCCATAATATCCACCAGTTTTAATGTTTTAACCTAGTTTTGAACACTGCCTCAAAGCTAATTTATGAATACATTTACTTGTTATATTATCAACAGCTAAAACTGAGCCGGTAAGAATTTTCTTGAAGCCTCACTCTGCTACAGTCATGGCCATTTGTGGAACTTTATCTGTATAGTCAAGTGAGTTCATATATTTCTGTACACCAGCACCACAAGGTTGTCAAACAGCAACATTCAATGAATTGTGCACAAAGCTTCTTGTTGGATGCCCTAAATACATGTATGTGCATTACATATTTGTGTAACAGTCACGAGTTGTCATCAATTGGGAGTTATCAGCTCTGAATATTAGCAAATTTAGTAAAAGCATGAAAGAGACACGCGATGCTGTCATATTCGAGAGGAAAAACATTTTGTAAGAAATGCATGGCTCCCTTCAACTCACCTTTGATATTCACAGTGACGTCTCCAGTTCCTGCATTTGAAGTTCCTACATCAACTGTGAATTTCGCAAGCTGGTGGATTTTAGCCAGAGAAAGTCCTTGACCTGTGGCACTAACTCGGTTACTGTCAGCTATTTCCACTTTATAGGGTTCATCTAGAAGCAACAGACAGGCTTTGCATAGACAAGGTTTAGACAGGAGTGTCAGGTTACCGGTAAGACCATTCATAGATGCATTGGAACGTCAATAAAACAGCGAGAAGACGACTCCGAGTATGAGAGCAATGCCTTAGAGCAGCGGTCAGCTCATGCAGCCTAGAGGGTAGCATGTTCCGTTACAAGCAGGCAACACACTGAAGCTATGACCTAAAGGTTGTAGCAACAAAATACTGAAGGCCGAGCATGCTTCCCCATCCCAATCACAGAAACCAGGCTACGTATTGCTCTTACCTTTCACATACCACATCTGTATAAAAAACAGGGTGTGAGAGACTTACAGACACTATAGAGAACTTATAGAGAACTTATAGAGAATATGAGACTCCTAAATAGCTGTCTGAATTGCTTGTACAAGTCAATTAGACCAATCAAGGCAGATGTATATACAGTCAAACATGGATAACTCGTCCACGGATAGCTCGAACACATGGTTAATTCGAACATTTCCTTTGGTCCGTTCCCACGTAATGATAAATTGCTATAGATAACTCGAACTCAACACTGTTAATTCGAACTGTTTTTTTGCCCAACGGCTACCGAAACGGTTGTTATCGCTTTAGAAAATCACTTTATTCAAAGCCATAGAGGTAAACTTCATCTTTTCGTAATTCATAAGCGTCGTTATTACCACCATCGGCAAAATATTTTTGTCAATGACTTTTCTAAAAGTTTGGTGAAATTTGATTTATACTGCGATACGATGAATAGCACGGGCTAGCCGGGTCACGCGCGCAAGGATTTTCGCCACGCACATACAAAACAAAAATCGCATGTTGTTTTGTATGTGCGTGGCGAAAATTCTTGATTGCGTGACCCGGCTAGCCCGTGATGAATAGTTTTCCGACGTTGATTCCGTGTTGAATCAACATCGGAATGTTGAATGTTTAAAACGTCTTAAAAAATTTTGTAATTAAACGTATACGTTGTCTGAGCTACAAAAAACTATTCATCGTTTGACCTAAACACAGAATACGTGTGTACATTCAATAAGTATCTATTAAAAAAGCGTGAGTGATATAGAATGTACCGTAAAACCTCGTAAAACTTCTAATTGAACTGCCTCGGAGTGTTGCTCTTAACGAATCCCAGGTAAAGTAAGGTAATCTGCATAAACTTCAAGAAAAAACGGCAAAATTGATCGTGGGTAAAACCCCAAAAGAAAAAAATGTCTTTTCTTTTGAGCATTTCAACAACGATCAAGTTTTGCCAATGTCAATCTGAAAAACGTCCTGGCAATAACATCACCTCAAACAACAAACCAATCTCAAGTGATAGAAAAATCTCCATACTTTTTCATGAAAACGTTTTAAACTTTACATTAGAAGCATTTAATTTGAAACAAGCCATTTGTGCTTTTGATTTATATTATAGTTTGCATATGTACATGTATCTACTAATAAATAAGTAAATATATGGACTTGTGACAGTGCTCTGATAACTTGAACGCTCTGATAATTCGAACACTTTTGCTCGGTCCCTTGAAGTTCGAGTTATCCATGTTTGACTGTAATATAAATAATATAATGCAACTGTAATGGTGTATTACATACACATAGATACCTATATATATATGTCTATATATGCACACACATATATATATATAACCAAGACGGTTGTATAGAATATATACAACTGTTTATTATGTTGCTCAGTAGCTATAGTATTAGCAGTGTAGCTACTACTGTAGCTACTAAACTTGTAAAAAGGTAATGTTGTCAGTCATTGCAAGGAGAACAATGTCTCTGTTCACTAGGAAAGTGTAGAGTCAAACCTCGAATTACAAATGATATGGAATGTTTGACACACGCAGAAAATTTTTAGCAAATTCTAGTCTTGACGTACAAAGTAATTTATAACATACGACATCTGGAGTTTATCAAAACAACCTTTCTATAAATAAATACAAGAAAACGGATAGAAATAAGACACAAAAATAATAAACATAAAATAAATTAATTTAAATTTTATTTGTTGCAAGTTAGAGTAAATTACCCACACTAATCTATCTCTTAGTCTACCAATGGACTCAGCATCCCTGAAGGAGACTTCTGTCTCTTAGAGAAAGAATATAAACCTCTTTAATGAGTGTTACTATATTTAGTTTTTACATATAATTTAGGGACTAAATTTATTATTTTACATAATCTTATATAGTGCCAAATGTAAATACTTCAAGTATTATCATTGTTTATGAAGCTATAGAATGGATTAAACAAAAAGATGTGTTATTATAGAATTGTTTGTTTCAGCGTATGACAGTTTGACATACTTATAAATATAAAAAAAGAGCAACTTTGCATATTGAAGTCTGCCTTATCTTAAAGGCAAACCCTTATCTTAAATACTTAGCTTAAAGGTTGACTTGCAATAAAATTCACATTACAGTTACATGTATTTGCTATAAAAAGATTCACCATATCTTACTCTGTTGAGTTGTACGTGCAAAATATGTGGAAATGTGATTACAAGCTCTTAAAAGCTCAAAAACGAACAGTTAATCATCACCATCACGAAAATGCCAAAGATAGGAATTAATTTCCAAAATGGCTCAAATGGGACGTAGTTGAACACGATGGCTTCTGTTTACACTTTCATGCAACCTCCTCATTCGTCGAAATATTTTCCCAAATATACTTCGCGCATTCAATAAAACTATGATTATTGTCCTTATGCGTCTGTTTCATCATCATTGTAATGCTGTCACTTTGAGCACTGATATCTCAGAACCTACCGTAAAAATTTATTTAATTTTATAACCTTAGCTCGAAGGAGTGCATATCATCCTCTGATAAACATGATGAGCCTGTTGGTCACTTGGGATAGTCGAAAAATACTGCAAAAATTGTTCACACTATTTGGCAGGAAGTTTGGATCACACGATCAGATTATAACTAGATGATTAGACCAGGCTGAAACGAAACTGTAAAGTAGCGAGCATCTATATTTGATTCGGGTTTTCCGTTAGAACCCAAAGTGTTTGTCATAAACTAGTGCTACAAAACTTTTTATATTGAGCCTTTTTTGGCCTTTAATTTCACATGATAACATCACGTGTCAAAACAATAACCAAAATGTTTGAGAACGTCATCGAAATAAAGAGATTGCAAACTACGGCGTTTTTTGTGATTGCTGTGATTAACTGTTCGTTTTTTAGCTTTTAAGAGCTTGTAATCACATTTCCACTTATTTTGCACCTACAACACAGCAAAGTAAAACATGGTGAACCTTTTGATACCAAATAACTGTAATGTGAATTTCGTTGCAAGTAAACCTTTAAAATTACACTAAGCTAAATTATGAAGACTAACTGAGAGTTGTGAACTCTTGCGAGAACCCATAACTCCAAAACTAACTACTTGTGTAATTAGTTTAAGATGAACTTGCACCAAATTTTAGTTGATTCTATCAGAAAGTATCCGTATTTTTCTATCATTCGCAAATGTTTTTGATGGTTGAGGTGATCCGACTTCCAAGATACTTTAAGACTAAGATCAGCAGAGCTTATCGCAGTTAAAAATGCTCAGGTCAAGCAAAAGTGCGATTATGGCATCTATAGTTGCCAAGAGACCGACAGAATAGAGACACGTAACCCTGTGAATTGAACACAGAAGCTGATGTCAGCTAACGTAATGACAGCAACTAGTGGCATCAATTTGCACTTTTTTTTTTGACATTTTAATAATGATCAAGTTTTGTCGATTTTAATCTTAAATTCTCCTGGCAGTCAGATCAGCTCAAAGACCAAAAACAATCGAAAATGATAGAAAAATACTGATACTTTCTGATAAAATCAACTGAAATTTGGTGTAAATTCATTGTTAACAAAACAATGTGGATTAATAAACAAAACAATGTAGATTAATAAGCATTGCTGAAATATCAATAGGCAGACATAAAATACCATCAAACTGATAAAAGGAGCCAAGTAGTCGGCGAATGCAGCAAGAGTGAAAAGAATGGGTCAATTGGACAGCACAAACCTCTCACATCCTTTCCTCCAAACATCGGCCTGATCAGGTGTACCCCGGGTCCAGTTGGGACAAACTTCAAGCTGTACGCATTTTCACCTTATAAATAGAGAAAAAGTTGAGAGCTAATACAGCTCCTAGTCCTAGCGTTAGGAGAAAAATGCTTCAGAGCTCAAAATACTACAGCTTCTAGTCCTAAACTGAGAGTTACTACAGCCCCTAGTCCTAAGTTGAGAGTTACTACGGCTCCTAGTCCTGAGTTGAGAGTTACTACAGCTTCTAGTCTTAAGTTGAGAGCTACTACAGTTCCTAGTCCTAAATTGAGAGTTACTACAGCTCCTAGTCCTAAGTTGAGAGTTACTACAGCTCCTAGTTCTAAGTTGACAGTTACTACAGCTCCTAGTCCTAAGTTGAGAGTTACTACAGCTCCTAGTCCTAAGTTGGAAGTTACTACAGCCCCTAGTCCTAAGTTGAGAGTTACTACAGCTCCTAGTCCTAAGTTGAGAGTTACTACAGCTCCTAGTCCTAAGTTGAGAGTTACTACAGCTCCTACTCCTAAGTTGAAAGTTACTACAGCTCCTAGTCCTAAGTTGAGAGTTACTATAGCTCCTAGTCCTAAGTTGAGAGTTACTACAGCTCCTAGTCCTAAGTTGAGAGTTACTACAGCCCCTAGTCCTAAGTTGAGAGTTGCTACAGCTCCTAGTCCTAAGTTGACAGTTACTATAGCTCCTAGTCCTAAGTTGAGAGTTACTACAGCTCCTAGTCCTAAGTTGGGAGTTACTACAGCTCCTAGTCCTAAGTTGACAGTTACTATAGCTCCTAGTCCTAAGTTGACAGTTACTACAGCTCCTTGTCCTGTGTTGTGAGTTACTACAGCCCCTAGTCCTAAGTTGAGAGTTACTACAGCTCCTAGTCCTGAGTTGACAGTTACTACAGCTCCTAGTCCTGGGTTGTGAGTTACTACAGCCCCTAGTCCTAAGTTGAGAGTTACTACAGCTCCTATTCCTAAGTTGACAGTTACTACAGCTCCTAGTCCTGGGTTGTGAGTTACTACAGCTCCTAGTCCTAAGTTGGAAGTTACTACAGCCCCTAGTCCTAAGTTGAGAGTTACTACAGCTCCTATTCTTAAGTTGACAGTTACTACAGTTCCTAGTCCTAAATTGAGAGTTACTACAGCTCCTAGTCCTAAGTTGAGAGTTACTATAGCTCCTAGTCCTAAGTTGAGAGTTACTACAGCTCCTAGTCCTAAGTTGAGAGTTACTACAGCCCCTAGTCCTAAGTTGAGAGTTGCTACAGCTCCTATTCCTAAGTTGAGAGTTACTACAGCTCCTAGTCCTAAGTTGAGAGTTACTATAGCTCCTAGTCCTAAGTTGAGAGTTACTACAGCTCCTAGTCCTAAGTTGAGAGTTACTACAGCCCCTAGCCCTAAGTTGAGAGTTGCTACAGCTCCTAGTCCTAAGTTGACAGTTACTATAGCTCCTAGTCCTAAGTTGAGAGTTACTACAGCTCCTAGTCCTAAGTTGGGAGTTACTACAGCTCCTAGTCCTAAGTTGAGAGTTACTACAGCTCCTAGTCCTAAGTTGACAGTTACTACAGCTCCTAGTCCTGGGTTGTGAGTTACTACAGCTCCTAGTCCTAAGTTGAGATTACTACAGCTCCTAGTCCTGAGTTGACAGTTACTACAGCTCCTAGTCCTGGGTTGTGAGTTACTACAGCTCCTAGTCCTAAGTTGGGAGTTACTACAGCTCCTAGTCCTAAGTTGAGAGTTACTACAGCCCCTAGTCCTAAGTTGAGAGTTACTACAGCTCCTATTCCTAAGTTGACAGTTACTACAGCTCCTAGTCCTGGGTTGTGAGTTACTACAGCTCCTAGTCCTAAGTTGACAGTTACTACAGCTCCTAGTCCTAAGTTGACAGTTACTATAGCTCCTAGTCCTAAGTTGACAGTTACTACAGCTCCTAGTCCTGGGTTGTGAGTTACTACAGCCCTTGTCCTAAGTTGAGAGTTACTACAGCTCCTAGTCCTGAGTTGACAGTTACTACAGCTCCTAGTCCTGGGTTGTGAGTTACTACAGCTCCTAGTCCTAAGTTGAGAGTTACTACAGCTCCTATTCCTAAGTTGGCAGTTACTACAGCTCCTAGTCCTGGGTTGTGAGTTACTACAGCTCCTAGTCTTAAGTTGAGAGTTACTACAGCTCCTAGTCCTGAGTTGACAGTTACTACAGCTCCTAGTCCTGGGTTGTGAGTTACTACAGCTCCTAGTCCTAAGTTGAGAGTTACTACAGCTCCTATTCCTAAGTTGACAGTTACTACAGCTCCTAGTCCTAAGTTGAGAGTTACTACAGCCCCTAGTCCTAAGTTGAGAGTTACTACAGCTCCTAGTCCTAAGTTGGGAGTTACTACAGCTCCTAGTCCTAAGTTGAGAGTTACTATAGCTCCTAGTCCTAAGTTGAGAGTTACTACAGCTCCTAGTCCTAAGTTGGAAGTTACTACAGCTCCTAGTCCTAAGTTGAGAGTTACTACAGCTCCTATTCCTAAGTTGAGAGTTACTACAGCTCCTAGTCCTAAGTTGAGAGTTACTACAGCTCCTATTCCTAAGTTGACAGTTACTACAGCTCCTAGTCCTGGGTTGAGAGTTACTACAGCTCCTAGTCCTAAGTTGACAGTTACTACAGCTCCTAGTCCTGGGTTGGGAGTTACTACAGCTCCTATTCCTAAGTTGAGAGCTACTACAGCTCCTAGTCCTAAGTTGAGAGTTACTACAGCTCCTAGTCCTAAGTTGGGAGTTACTACAGCCCCTAGTCCTAAGTTGAGAGTTACTACAGCTCCTAGTCCTAAGTTGAGAGTTACTACAGCTCCTAGTCCTAAGTTGACAGTTACTATAGCTCCTAGTCCTAAGTTGACAGTTACTATAGCTCCTAGTCCTAAGTTGACAGTTACTACAGCTCCTAGTCCTGGGTTGTGAGTTACTACAGCTCCTAGAGGCCTGAGAAAGAAGATAACAGTAAATTAGGTTGGAGCTGATAAATTACAACAAACACGTAATATTTACTATAATAAGACATGGGTCCATCCATCTGTTTGACGCCTAAAAGCGTTAGGAAAAAAGTGCTTCAGACAAGATTGAACTCTGGTTTTTGATTTGGTATACCAACACATCAACCACTCAGCCACATTCCATATTTAGGAATAATTATTCACATAGTCATTACACATGATGAACTATCACAGCATACAAGACTGCCACTACTAGTGAAGATAACAAAAGTGTGCTCATTGCTATCTACAGGTTAATTTGACTTGGTGTTGAGGCACTCTGAATATCAAATACAATATCATTGAGTGTTTATAATTACAATATGATGGGCGAGTAAACAAGAAAACAGCATGAGCTGCGATGTGAGGGTGTTAAAACACTAACCAAGACACCAGACCACTTCGTGACGGCAGCCAGCATACCAGGCAGAACTATACAAATGATATAGACATCTATATGAAAGACATAGACATACCGGCAGCCTTAATAGAAGAGGGAACAACTCGGCCAGAAGATGTTATGACACACTGCAACTCGGCCTTTCCAGCTTCAGACGTGTCAGCTGTCATGTACAAGTGTCAGCTGTGACATGTGTTAACAATGACAAGCAGATAGTACAGACAAAAAGGCTCATTCAGACTAGCTATGCGCATTGACTATTGTAACTCACGGATTTGAAAGTAAACGATAAAATTCTGCTAGAAGAGAACTAGTAAAACCAACTGGGAAACCCCATAAAGGAACATTCCGGAATAGTTATTTCGAGTGAGTTAGAAATGAAGGTAGAAATAAGTTGGCAGTAAATTTGGTCATATAACGAGGTTTAGAAACATTGTGGTATTTTCTTGTCTGAACAAGCCTAGAGTTCGGTTGGTAAGTGTGCCATATTAAACACAATATCAATGACTGTTGTGCAGTCCATATGACAGGCAAGGACAAGTGTCTAAAGTATGCATGTAAACTTCGGCCAAAGCCTAACAACCGTCCAGAAAAACCACCACCAACAATATCAGACAAACAATGGGAGACAGAGTATGGAGTTGTTTACCCATGAATGAGAACTGTTCTCCAATGACACCACCTTCCAAATTGTACAGTTTTACTGCTTCAGGATTTATGACATTCATGTTGAAGGGACTGCCAGCGGCGTGTTCCCCTTTGCACAGTACTGACACCTGCCAGACACCTGCCAGAATAAATGAAGCCTATCTGTGATAAACCTACCAATGATAATATTATATTGCACAGAACTAACACTTGCCATATACCTGCCAGAATAAATGAAGCCTATCTGTGATAAACTTATCAATGATAATATTGCACAGTACTGACACCTGCCAGACACCTGCCAGAATAAATGAAGCCGATCTGTGATAAACCTACCAATGATAATACAATTACCAGATGACTGCTAATGGGCAAATTCATGGATACATCCAGAGAACCTTTTCAAGCTATTTGCATATTCAAGGCTGAATCAGTACATCCACCAACAAATAGTGAATGTTCAGATATGACTGTCACATAACATTAGAGCTCAATGAAGCATTTGGTTACGGTTGTCACAAGAGTGTTCAAGTGGAATGAAGCACTTGTTTATGGCTGTCACATAACATTAGAGCATAAAGCACCTGGTAATGGCTGTCACAAATACTGAAAGTACAAAAGGACACTTGACGGTGACTGCCACGTGCCATCTATGAGCTGTGAAAAATCCTTTAGAGATTAAAAAAAAACTTAAAACTGCAAGCTAAATAAAAGCCTACCAACAGCATCAGGCACAAAGGAGTTTTTGAGAGAGCGACCAGACAAGCTTCTCGACAGCTCAACTTCTTTCCTTTCACCAGATGGAGCAGTGCATATCATCTGAACATCACTTGAACTCTCCGTGTCACACAGAATCTAGAAACAGTAAACATCAAATTGTAGTTTTGCTACAAATAGTAGCTTACACAGTTTGACAGCGGGTAAACAGGCAGATTGGTGAAACGGCAATGAAAAAGAAGCAAGTACATAACAAATACAAAGTAATTGTATGTAAGTACATTTACAAATACAAAGTAATTATATGTAAGTACATTTACAAATACAAAGTAATTGTATGTAACTACATTTACAAATGAATATCCAAATGTAACTTAGGTTCTTATGCAATATCAGAGATACAGGCGGAAAGACACAGATGTGTTAAAAAGATATGTCTGTATTTACTCAGAACTACCTCTAGTTTGGAGATCTCGCCAACCACTCCTTGGTCTCTCTTTACCACCGATATTGCCTTTCCACTTCCTGTCACGTTAAACCCTATTGGGCAACCACGAATCGTCTCTCCATCGCACTCAACTCTCAGCTAGAATTAGAGAGCTATTCAGGATGCTGACAAGCAACATTGACAGATTTTGCAGTAAAGTTTCACCTACTAGTCAACCATTACTCACCTTCTAGTCACCTACCAGCCACCTACCAGTCAACTTCTAGTAACCTACTAGCCACCTACTTGTCACCTACTTGTCACCTACTTATCACCTACTAGTCATCTAATAGCCACCTACTAGGCACCTACTAGCCACCTACTAGTCACCAACTAGCCACCTACTCGCCACCTACTAGTCACCTACTAGCCACCTAATAGTCACCTACTAGCCACCTATTAGGCACTTACTAGTCACCTACTAGCCACCTATTAGTCACTTACTAATCACCTACTAGGCACCTACTAGCTACCTACTAGCCACTTACTAATTACCTACTAGCCGTCTACTAGTCACTCACTAGTCACCTTCTCATATAATCAGAGGGGACACAACTCAGTCACCCTACTAGTCCCGCAACAACCAACACAGAAGTTAATATGGCTGAGTGAAAACCTACAGACAACAAGAAATGAGGAGTAAACTCCAAATGGACAGAGAGAATTGATGCTGAATACTAACACTGTCTTAAATGAGTTGATTTCACGTACAGCTCATACCTGCATTACGAGTACTAGTGACTCACACCTACCAGCTCATGCTTACAATATGAGTACTAGTGACTCACACCTACCAGCTCATGCCTACAAAATGAGTACTAGTGACTCACACCTACCAGCTCATACCTACGAGTACTAGTGACTCACACCTACAAGCTCATACCTACAATATGAGTACTAGTGACTCACACCTACCAGCTCATGCCTACAATACGAGTACTAGTGACTCACACCTACTAGCTCATGCCTACAATACGAGTACTAGTGACTCACGTCTACCAAGTGGTGGCTCATGTTCATTATCGGAGCATTCATGATTCACGCCTACCATGTGAGCACCTCCGCATGACTCATGCTTACATTGCGCATCTGTGAGTCATGCCTACCAAAATAGCACTCGTGATCAATACCTACCATATGAGCACCTGTAACTGTAGGGGTGAAGCTGCCCATACCACGACCTGGATTGTCTTCCTGCCATTCTAGTGCAGTCGGCACTCTCTTACCCATTGGATCCGTCACCGTAACTTCAATTGTATGTAGCCTTGGGTCTCCATGCTTCATCATGAGTGAGTACTGAGTCTATGAGATAGTAGGCAACTATAGAACTCATACTATGGAGACACAGGTTCAGTGATGTGCTACAGACAAGAGCCATCTAAACATATAAGAGGAATATTCACACATCAACAACTCTCCAATACACTTTATAAGGTGCTTCAGCAAAACACATCTGGATGTTGCCCAAACTGATTTGCTCACTTTAAATGGTTTTCAAGCTCAAGAGAACAAGGAATAACAACTGAGCAGGTAGCCAGTGGATACTGGCTCTGTCCAAACATACCTTGCTGCCAGGAGCGATGTTGACTGTGTTAAACATTATCTCGACGTGTTTAGCTGCTGACTGTCTTACAGCGGGCTTGTTAATAAACCTGGCAGCGTAAGCCATGACAGCGAGGTGCCCAGCCTGTGGCTGCACCATGTCCTTTGCAGAAAGAATTGGCTCAATTCCGATCTCTTTAGCCGCCTGCAGACCTAAAATAAGCGCATACTTCATTCAAGCCTTAAGATTGGAGTTGTCGAACCAATGCTATATATCTGATTTGCTTGATGAGACCCGAATAAACACTTAAAAAGAGGCAAACTTGCAGAGCTGTGAAAAGAAGCATCATTTTAGATGACTGAAAATCATAAATTCTCCATGACATTCCGTAAAATGTTCATGCTTGTTTGGGTAACCCCTGAGCCAGCCTCATAAGGACATAAGGAAATGGTAACAGCTCTTTTAACCTATACTCTAGAAAACACATATTCCTCGAGAAATCCCAGACAGTGTTAAAAGATGTACTAAAGTGAGCAGACAGGAGAAGACAACATGCAATGTCTATCAGTGACACAGGAATAATGTAGGAAGGCAGTATCAGCAGGTAAGTTGAATATAAAAACCCCTTAACAAACCTGATGTAAACATCTACGGTATATTCAGGTATAAGTATGAAATACTATTTTCACTGTACAAGTGGAGTGCAGTATACATATAACATAATGTAAGTGTACAACATAATGTAAGGGTATAACATAATGTAAGGGTATAACATAATGTAAGTGTATAACATAATGTAAGTGTATAACATAATGTAAGTGTATAACATAATGTAAGTATATAACATAATGTAAGTGTATAACATAATGTAAGTGTATAACATAATGTAAGTATATAACATAATGTAAGTGTATAACATAATGTAAGTATATAACATAATGTAAGTGTATAACATAATGTAAGTGTATAACATAATGTAAGGGTATAACATAATGTAAGTGTATAACATAATGTAAGTGTATAACATAATGTAAGTGTACAACATAATGTAAGTGTATAACATAATGTAAGGGTATAACATAATGTAAGTGTACAACATAATGTAAGGGTATAACATAATGTAAATGCATAACATAATGTAAGTATATAACATAATGTAAGTGTATAACATAATGTAAGTGTATAACATAATGTAAGTATATAACATAATGTAAGTGTATAACATAATGTAAGTGTATAACATAATGTAAGTATATAACATAATGTAAGTGTATAACATAATGTAAGTATATAACATAATGTAAGTGTATAACATAATGTAAGTGTATAACATAATGTAAGGGTATAACATAATGTAAGGGTATAACATAATGTAAGTGTATAACATAATGTAAGTGTATAACATAATGTAAGTGTATAACATAATGTAAGTATATAACATAATGTAAGTATATAACATAATGTAAGTGTATAACATAATGTAAGTGTATAACATAATGTAAGTATATAACATAATGTAAGTGTATAACATAATGTAAGTGTATAACATAATGTAAGTATATAACATAATGTAAGTATATAACATAATGTAAGGGTATAACATAATGTAAGTGTATAACATAATGTAAGTGTATAACATAATGTAAGTGTACAACATAATGTAAGTGTATAACATAATGTAAGGGTATAACATAATGTAAGTGTACAACATAATGTAAGGGTATAACATAATGTAAGTGCATAACATAATGTAAGTGTACAACATAATGTAAGGGTATAACATAATGTAAGTGCATAACATAATGCAAGTGTATAACATAATGTAAGTATTTAACATAATGTAAGTGTATAACATAATGTAAGTATATAACATAATGTAAGTGTATAACATAATGTAAGTGTATAACATAATGTAAGTGTATAGCATAATGTAAGTGTATAACATATTGCAAGTGTATAACATAATGTAAGTATATAACATAATGTAAGTGTATAACATAATGTAAGTATATAACATAATGCAAGTATATAACATAATGTAAGTGTATAACATAATGTAAGTGTATAACATAATGTAAGGGTATAACATAATGTAAGGGTATAACATAATGTAAGTGTACAACATAATGTAAGGGTATAACATAATGTAAGTGCATAACATAATGTAAGTGTATAACATAATGTAAGGGTATAACATAATGTAAGTGTACAACATAATGTAAGGGTATAACATAATGTAAGTGCATAACATAATGCAAGTGTATAACATAATGTAAGTATTTAACATAATGTAAGTGTATAACATAATGTAAGTATATAACATAATGTAAGTGTATAACATAATGCAAGTGTATAACATAATGTAAGTGTATAACATAATGTAAGGGTATAACATAATGTAAGTGTACAACATAATGTAAGGGTATAACATAATGTAAGTGCATAACATAATGCAAGTGTATAACATAATGTAAGTATTTAACATAATGTAAGTGTATAACATAATGTAAGTATATAACATAATGTAAGTGTATAACATAATGTAAGTGTATAACATAATGTAAGGGTATAACATAATGTAAGTGTACAACATAATGTAAGGGTATAACATAATGTAAGTGCATAACATAATGCAAGTGTATAACATAATGTAAGTATTTAACATAATGTAAGTGTATAACATAATGTAAGTATATAACATAATGTAAGTGTATAACATAATGTAAGTGTATAACATAATGTAAGTGTATAGCATAATGTAAGTGTATAACATATTGCAAGTGTATAACATAATGTAAGTATATAACATAATGTAAGTGTATAACATAATGTAAGTATATAACATAATGCAAGTATATAACATAATGTAAGTGTATAACATAATGTAAGTGTATAACATAATGTAAGGGTATAACATAATGTAAGTGCATAACATAATGTAAGTACATAACATAATGTAAGTGTATAACATAATGTAAGTGTATAACATAATGTAAGTGTATAGCATAAAAGTATATAACATAATGTAAGTGTATAACATAATGTAAGTATATAACATAATGTAAGTGTATAACATAATGTAAGTATATAACATAATGTAAGGGTATAACATAATGTAAGTGTATAACATAATGTAAGTGTATAACATAATGTAAGTATATAACATAATGTAAGTGTATAACATAATGTAAGTATATAACATAATGTAAGGGTATAACATAATGTAAGTGTATAACATAATGTAAGTGTACAACATAATGTAAGGGTATAACATAATGTAAATGCATAACATAATGTAAGTATATAACATAATGTAAGTGTATAACATAATGTAAGTGTATAACATAATGTAAGTATATAACATAATGTAAGTGTATAACATAATGTAAGTATATAACATAATGTAAGTGTATAACATAATGTAAGTATATAACATAATGTAAGGGTATAACATAATGTAAGTGTATAACATAATGTAAGTGTATAACATAATGTAAGTGTACAACATAATGTAAGTGTATAACATAATGTAAGGGTATAACATAATGTAAGTGTACAACATAATGTAAGGGTATAACATAATGTAAGTGCATAACATAATGTAAGTGTACAACATAATGTAAGGGTATAACATAATGTAAGTGCATAACATAATGCAAGTGTATAACATAATGTAAGTATTTAACATAATGTAAGTGTATAACATAATGTAAGTATATAACATAATGTAAGTGTATAACATAATGTAAGTGTATAACATAATGTAAGTGTATAGCATAATGTAAGTGTATAACATATTGCAAGTGTATAACATAATGTAAGTATATAACATAATGTAAGTGTATAACATAATGTAAGTATATAACATAATGCAAGTATATAACATAATGTAAGTGTATAACATAATGTAAGTGTATAACATAATGTAAGGGTATAACATAATGTAAGGGTATAACATAATGTAAGTGTACAACATAATGTAAGGGTATAACATAATGTAAGTGCATAACATAATGCAAGTGTATAACATAATGTAAGTGTATAACATAATGTAAGGGTATAACATAATGTAAGTGTACAACATAATGTAAGGGTATAACATAATGTAAGTGCATAACATAATGCAAGTGTATAACATAATGTAAGTATTTAACATAATGTAAGTGTATAACATAATGTAAGTATATAACATAATGTAAGTGTATAACATAATGTAAGTGTATAACATAATGTAAGGGTATAACATAATGTAAGTGTACAACATAATGTAAGGGTATAACATAATGTAAGTGCATAACATAATGCAAGTGTATAACATAATGTAAGTATTTAACATAATGTAAGTGTATAACATAATGTAAGTATATAACATAATGTAAGTGTATAACATAATGTAAGTGTATAACATAATGTAAGTGTATAGCATAATGTAAGTGTATAACATATTGCAAGTGTATAACATAATGTAAGTATATAACATAATGTAAGTGTATAACATAATGTAAGTATATAACATAATGCAAGTATATAACATAATGTAAGTGTATAACATAATGTAAGTGTATAACATAATGTAAGGGTATAACATAATGTAAGTGCATAACATAATGTAAGTACATAACATAATGTAAGTGTATAACATAATGTAAGTGTATAACATAATGTAAGTGTATAGCATAATGTAAGTGTATAACATATTGCAAGTGTATAGCATAATGTAAGTACATAACATAATGTAAGTGTATAACATAATGTAAGTGTATAACATAATGTAAGGGTATAACATAATGTAAGTGCATAACATAATGTAAGTACATAACATAATGTAAGTGTATAACATAATGCAAGTGTATAACATAATGTAAGTGTATAACATAATGTAAGGGTATAACATAATGTAAGTGTACAACATAATGTAAGGGTATAACATAATGTAAGTGCATAACATAATGCAAGTGTATAACATAATGTAAGTATTTAACATAATGTAAGTGTATAACATAATGTAAGTGTATAACATAATGTAAGTATATAACATAATGCAAGTATATAACATAATGTAAGTGTATAATGTAATGGCCGACTGTTTAGAGGTATTTAGGTCAAGCTTTTACATTGGCAATTTGTTTCAAATAAACATCCAGACAGCAAGGAGAATATGGTGAACATAAAAGCATTTAATGCAGTAATTTGAAACTGATAAAATATTAAACAATCCTGAAATGACTAACAAGTTAAACCAAGTTTATAGCATGTCAGAATGTGAGGAGGTGCGCTACATTATTATCTATAACTTCATATAACGAGGTGAGAATATGGAGACGAGGGTTAGTGTTACAAAAGAGGAGAGGTCAGTGAGCTCTGAGCACCAACACATTGACATCTTAACTTACCCGCATCTGTTGTGTCTATCAAGTGTATAGCATGATATTACGAGATAGCGAGTACAAAAGCCCAACTACCTACACTTATGTTTCAACCAGCCCTTTCTGAAGGGCATGAACGTGCAATTTTAATTTCATTCACCAAACACGGATGAGATACCAGGCTAACACTAGATGTTTGAATAGAAACGAAAAACAGGAAGAACAGTCAGGATCTATGATACGAGAGTAGCAGAACTTAATACTCCATCCAAACTAGTGACTGGATATTGTATAACAAGGCTTATTCTTGATATAGACATGTGTTACAGCAAAAGCCTTTAGCAACAGTAATCATCTGTATAAATCTATATGATACTTGACTCTTTCGCTACCAAATAAGGCCTTTTACTGGAATATAATTAAAAATTCGGTAAAACCTAATATTTAACAGGGGCACATAAAAGTTATCAGTTTTGAACCACAAAGTTTATAAGGAAGATTTTGACACCAAAATATTCAGACCAACATTTGACATCAGCTGATGTCATATAAAAATGAGCTCCAGACTCCTTCTTTCCGTCACTCCCCCTACAGCCGGGAGGGACAACTCCCCCTACAGCTGGGATAAGCAACTTGAGCACTCTCTGAGTTGAAAGAGTTATTACTATTACTACAGCTTATAGCATTACTATTATTATCATTACTACTAATATTAATATTATTATTATTACTAGTAGTCACAGTCACTAGTACTATTACTTGATAGACAATCATCAGAAGTTCGTAGACCTAGGATTTGTGAAGCTTTAGTCAATGTAATGCGTCTGACATCGCTGGACATTGCGAAGAAGAAATCACAAAACATTGTAACATTTTGGTAAAGTGAAACTTTGATCAGGGTGGGTTGTAGACATGTTTTCCAATGGCTCAACGCAGCCAGTAGATTGTTTTCTTTCATTTAAACACAGATATGATAGGATAACTGCTCACTAATCAGAGAGCGCTACGCCTACTAGTGCAGCTCTAGGCTATACACAAGCACTGCTGCAGTAGAAGGCTGTGGTATGTAATGGGTTAATCAATAGTGTTACATGCTAGGAATTTTTCAACTTTGAAGTTGTGGTTTTAATCGTTGGAATGAGGACATATTTATGTAATACGCAGGAGTGGTCGCACAAATCCCAATTGTTCGTAGCTGATGAGGATACATGCTACGAAGAAATTGTCGTACAACTCCCAGCGTTTTCTATACTAGTCTGTTGCGATTTAAGCTACAACGGGGTGAATATTTTATATCGCGGCTGACACTCCTAAAATGTGTCTAAGGTCATATGCCAATGTCAAAGTGTGTAGGAAATTTTTCTTTCAAATTCGGAGTTAACTTATTTTAATATTGCGGAGATAATATTTTTAAAACACCTGCGTTAAAAACAGAGCTGCATAGGGGATGCTGTAGGGACGCCACTAATGAAAACGATAAAAATCCAAACTCCGATCGCAAAAATTTGTGCAATAATACGAATATCGATGTTAACATCTTACGCAGTACTTCGTTGTTGATACGATGTTTTCAAAAATACCCCCTTGAAGCGGAGGTTTGAATTGCTTTGAAGAATTAAAGATTCGACGTTTTAAACCATTTACATGCTACGAAGATGAAAAATATGACAAAACTTCGTAGCATGTAACACTAGTGCATGGCACCTTCACTAGCGGCTGAATGGTTGCAAAGACAAACAGAGTTAAGAATCAGAGACTTGAGGTGGTTAGGGGCAGCCCCAACCTTCAACAGACTGAAAGAATTGCTTTGCTCTCAAACCTGCACTACAGTAACCATGTGACACCCAATTTTAACTTTTCAAATATTTCAAGTGAGTGTAGAAAAGCAAACATGAAACAAAGTGTTTGCATCCTGCACTAAACCGTGGTGAACCAGTAAGCTATAGATGGAGAGAGATGGAGCATGGAGGTTGACTGTCATACCTATGCTGGTGGTATGCAAGGCGTCTGTAGTGTCAAGTTGAGCTCTGTCTGGTATTAGCCCTCCGACAGACTCGACTAGTCCACAAACTGCATTGCCATCTCTCCAGTCTGACTGTAAACAGAAAGTTCAGTTTCAGAGAAGAAGGTATGAGGGTGGGGATGCACCAGCCAATCATACCACAGCTACCATAAAACCTGTATATGAACGCCACCTTTATTTGATCGCCACCTTTATTTAAACGCCACCTCTATTTGAGCGCCACTATGGGAGAAGGGTTGAAAAATAGAGCGCCACCCTTTAATTGAAAGCCACTTCTATTAGAACGCCACTTCTATTTGAATGCCACTTCGTTTGACCGGAACTATTTGACATTTTTAATCTTCATAAATCCGTAATAACAAGTGATCAGTAGAAAAAGTGTTCACAAAACTGAACTAATAATGACTCGATTACGTCAATGACAATTAACCCGTTCGTTGTTTCTGTTTGTATCAAAGTCCATTTTTCAACTCCAAATCTTTAGGTGTTTTTCATTAGAAAGTTTGATTGCAACACCATAGAAATAATTAGTAACTGTATCAGGTTAATAGTATTCTTTTTTTAGTTTTCGCAATTACGATCGAAAATGCGCTACTACGTATTTTGAGGCTATTTTGATTACACAAGGTTTCTCTTTATTAGTACTAAAAGTTTCTATTCAAATTGCATCGCGTAAAAAGTTTTACTCTGCTAAAAATTGTTTGAACGGTAATATCGACTAGCTCTGCTGTGCAGAAGAGGAGTTGAGGTCAGAAGACACTATGGAAGGTATTGAACAGCCAGAAGAATCTGTAATGGTTTCAAACGAAGGCAACAGTCAGAAAGCAAATGGTCGAGAAAACAGTGCTAATATTTTTGTTCTAAAATGTTAATATTTGTTTTAAATGTTAATTTTTGTTGCTGCATTTATTATAATTATGGTTTGTTTACGCCACTTGTTCTTGAATATATATTTGCAGCATTTGATAGATTATTATTATAATAAAACATAAATTTGCAGATTTATAGCATATTATTTGACAGCATGATTGCGGTAATCTGAATTCAGCTTACAATGGATCGACGCTCGTAACTCCTGTTCTATTGCACATAAAAAGTCACTTTTGGCTGCGAACTGTAACAAATATATCGATGAGCGCAATGAGCTTTTATGCCACCTTGTTAAATAAAGTTATCAAATGAACACACACCTTCAAAGTTTAAATGAAAAACTTGAAAGCTCCAACAAATTGCAACGCAGACTATAAGATGATCGTTGGTTAGTTGGAAGCAATATATATCAACTGGTGGAGACAGGTATCAGCTTTCTTGTGCATATCTATTTAAAAAATCTATGACAAGTTGGAGGAAAGTTAGCGAATTTCTTGCCTCCAAAAGGGTTAATGTCGCTCCGCTCGAAGGTGAGTGCAAATATAGTCGACATTCGATTCGCCTGTGAAAGGGGTAAATTTATCTTCAACGAGGTGTTTGGAAAATCCAACGCCACACTTTATTTGAACGTCACTTCCAATAAAGCGCCACTTTAAGAGAAGGGTTGAAAAATTGAGCGCCATGGCATTCAAATAAAAGTTTTACAGGTATATCAAAGCAGCAGTTTTGTGAGCCTAACTGACAGTTGTCTCGCCCTGAGCACTGCTTTCAGCACATCCTAGTACAGTAAACGCCCTAGTAAAGTAGATACCCTAGTACAGTAGACACCCTAGTAAAGTAGATGCCCTAGTACAGTAGACACCCTACAACGTAAACCTCCTACAAAATGAATTTCGCTTAACCTAATGAATTTATGTAAAGTTTTTGCTTTGGACTACGCAAAAACGTCCATATAATGTAAAGTGTCAAGTCGGAGTAAGTTTTTATATTCGAATATAATATATTTAAATAACGAGAATCTTGTGTCTAGTCTTAAAAAAATATCGTTTTCTCCTTTGCCGCACTTGAAAGAGCAAACATCATATAAGGTTATCTCTACTATGTATTCTAGTAACATAACATATAAGGTTATCTCTATTATGTATTCTAGTACCATAACATATAAGGTTATCTCTATTATGTATTCTAGTACCATAACATATAAGGTTATCTCTATTATGTATTCTAGTAACATAACATATAAGGTTATCTCTATTATGTATTCTAATATCATAACATATAAGGTTATCTTTATTATATATACTTGTACCCTGGTAGTCTAGTGTATTGTGAGAGATGGTCAGATGTGCTGATAAAGCAAAGAGAATAAGTAGCTGCACAAGTATTCTGAAATACTCAAAGGTAGTCGAACAGCGCAGGTGTTAGAGTATCAGTCTAACAATCTGAATGTTAAGAGTTGTAGTCTTGTGGAAAGCTATCGTTTATCCTAACCTCAAACCCTGGGGAGGGACAGACGGATGGTCAGACAGACAAGGTTCATATTATGTACAATAAAAATAAATTTTTGTTTCACTTAATTTTAGGTGTGAAATATATAAAAAATTTTGCTGCATAGAAAAAAGGTGAAAGAACCGATGTAAAATGACAGCGAAGTCGTGCGCTCCCCTTAATGTCGAATTACCGTTAATATCGACAATAAGCAGAGTGAAAGTGATGAGAAAAAGAGGAAAGTTGTCGATACAAACTAATAATTCTACATTTACTGTACAGTCATTAAACTAAATAGTTAAATCTAGTTTTAGGGGTGAATTTGGGTCGTAGAATCTATTAGGCAATTTGCATGTACATAGTATTTTACTGTTCATGCAATGTAAAATCCCTGTAACGTAAATGTGCATGGAATGGATTAATTACATTGTAGGAGCGTCTACTGTATTCCTACAACTATTACTTTATGTACATTACACAATAACAACATTCTAGGAGAGATGCTACTATCATGTCATATAATACAGTAACACCGTACCAGGAGAGATGCTACTATCATGCCATACAATACAGTAACACCGTACTAGGAGAGATGCTACTATCATGTCTTACAATACAGTAACACCGTACTAGGAGAGATGCTACTATCATGTCATACAATACAGTAACACCGTACCAGGAGAGATGCTACTATCATGTCATACAATACAGTAACACCGTACTAGGAGAGATGCTACTATCATGTCATATAATACAGTAACACCGTACTAGGAGGGATGCTACTATCATGTCATACAATACAGTAACACCGTACTAGGAGAGATGCTACTATCATGTCATACAATACAGTAACACCGTACCAGGAGAGATGCTACTATCATGCCATACAATACAGTAACACCGTACTAGGAGGGATGTTACTATCATGTCATATAATACAGTAACACCGTACTAGCAGGGATGCTACTATCATGTCATACAATACAGTAACACCGTACTAGGAGAGATGCTACTATCATGTCATACAATACAGTAACACCGTACTAGGAGAGATGCTACTATCATGTCATACAATACAGTAACACCGTACCAGGAGAGATGCTACTATCATGTCATACAATACAGTAACACCGTACTAGCAGGGATGCTACTATCATGTCATATAATACAGTAACACCGTACTAGCAGGGATGCTACTATCATGTCATACAATACAGTAACACCGTACTAGGAGAGATGCTACTATCATGTCATACAATACAGTAACACCGTACCAGGAGAGATGCTACTATCATGTCATACAATACAGTAACACCGTACTAGGAGAGATGCTACTATCATGTCATATAATACAGTAACACCGTACTAGCAGGGATGCTACTATCATGTCATACAATACAGTAACACCGTACTAGGAGAGATGCTACTATCATGTCATACAATACAGTAACACCGTACCAGGAGAGATGCTACTATCATGCCATACAATACAGTAACACCGTACTAGGAGGGATGTTACTATCATGTCATATAATACAGTAACACCGTACTAGCAGGGATGCTACTATCATGTCATACAATACAGTAACACCGTACTAGGAGAGATGCTACTATCATGTCATACAATACAGTAACACCGTACTAGGAGAGATGCTACTATCATGTCATACAATACAGTAACACCGTACCAGGAGAGATGCTACTATCATGTCATACAATACAGTAACACCGTACTAGCAGGGATGCTACTATCATGTCATATAATACAGTAACACCGTACTAGCAGGGATGCTACTATCATGTCATACAATACAGTAACACCGTACTAGGAGAGATGCTACTATCATGTCATACAATACAGTAACACCGTACCAGGAGAGATGCTACTATCATGCCATACAATACAGTAACACCGTACTAGGAGGGATGTTACTATCATGTCATATAATACAGTAACACCGTACTAGCAGGGATGCTACTATCATGTCATACAATACAGTAACACCGTACTAGGAGAGATGCTACTATCATGTCATACAATACAGTAACACCGTACTAGGAGAGATGCTACTATCATGTCATACAATACAGTAACACCGTACCAGGAGAGATGCTACTATCATGTCATACAATACAGTAACACCGTACTAGCAGGGATGCTACTATCATGTCATATAATACAGTAACACCGTACTAGCAGGGATGCTACTATCATGTCATACAATACAGTAACACCGTACTAGGAGGGATGCTACTATCATGTAATACAATACAGTAACAACATACTAGGAGAGATGCTACTATCATGTCATACAATACAGTAACACCGTACTAGGAGAGATGCTACTATCATGTCATACAATACAGTAACACCGTACCAGGAGAGATGCTACTATCATGTCATACAATACAGTAACACCGTACTAGCAGGGATGCTACTATCATGTCATATAATACAGTAACACCGTACTAGCAGGGATGCTACTATCATGTCATACAATACAGTAACACCGTACTAGGAGGGATGCTACTATCATGTAATACAATACAGTAACAACGTACCAGGAGAGATGCTACTATCATGTCATACAATACAGTAACACCGTACTAGGAGAGATGCTACTATCATGTCATACAATACAGTAACACCGTACCAGGAGAGATGCTACTATCATGTCATACAATACAGTAACACCGTACTAGCAGGGATGCTACTATCATGTCATATAATACAGTAACACCGTACTAGCAGGGATGCTACTATCATGTCATACAATACAGTAACACCGTACTAGGAGGGATGCTACTATCATGTAATACAATACAGTAACAACGTACCAGGAGAGATGCTACTATCATGTCATACAATACAGTAACACCGTACTAGGAGAGATGCTACTATCATGTCATACAATACAGTAACAACATTCTAGGAGAGATGCTACTATCATGCCATACAATACAAATTAATTATACTAACAGAACCCCTTACTGTAACTATTTCATCTACCGGTATATATGTAAATCTCAAAGTTTGATTTTTGTTTGTCTTCTGTTTTCTGTTTGTCTATATGTACAGTTATAGCGATTAAAATCCAGCAATAAAAAATCCACTTTGCAGAGGATTTGATCTCAGAACCTCCAGGTCCGAATACCAGCGATCTAAACTACTACACCACAATTGTTCAACTGACCGTAGCAATGAATGATTGTGATGACATTCATTACATCAGTTAAAATACTGATGCTTTAAGCCCTTGGAGCTATTAGCGCAGTTGATCATTACGCGTAACAATTATTAAAGTGGCTTAAAACACTGATATTATTTTAGTAAAGAATTACACTACTAGCTTATGAAGTAAGTTATTCAAAGTTATTAAGCAGTTATTTTATTACCCGTGCAATGCTGGGCATTCCGCTAGTTGACATATACAGTGAAACTTGGATAACTCGCCCTCGGATAACTCGAAAACACGGTTAACTCAACGTATTTGTTTGGTCCGTTCCCACGCAATGATAAATGGCTTTAGATAACTCGACCGAAACTCCGTTAACTCGAATAGATTTTTGCCAAGCGGTTACCGAGACGGTTGTTACTATCGCTTTAGAATATCACTTTATTCCAAGCCATAGAGATAAACATCGACATTTAGTAGTTCTTAGGCCTCGTTATTACCAACATCGGCAAAATATTTTCATTAACGACTTTTCTAAAGGTTTGCAAAAATCAAATTTTACCAAACATCCGCTTAGCGATGGCCCTCCGAAAGCAAGAAAAGCGAGGTAAAATTTGGATAAATTTAAAGTAAAATTGGCAAAATTTATAATGGGATTTTAATAGTAAAGCAGTTTTGTAATAACTGACTTACTGCAAAATTGATCTTGGTTAAAACGTTCGGTAGAAAAATACGTATGTATTTTTTCTGAGCGTTTTAACCGCGATCAAGTTTGCCAATTTTAATCTGAGAACATCCTGGCAGTCACATCCCCTAAAACAACAAACAAAATCTCAAGTGATAGAAAAATATCTATACTTTCTGATTAAAAATATTTAAAACTTCACACGAGAGACCCTTTAATTTGCAGCAAGCAATCTATGCTTTCGATTGATATATAGTTTGTATATGTACATGTATCTACTGATAAATACGTGCACTTATGACTGTCCTGATAACTTGAATGCTCTAATAACTCGAACGCTTTTGCTCGGTCCCTTGAAGTTTGAGTTATCCGAGTTTCACTGTATATGCAATATAACTATTTGATACATATTGCGCACCGACAATACTTTTAGTACACTTAGTTCATATGCATTATGCATTAACCATATATGCAATGCAGCACAGCTAATTCATATGCATTATGAGCTAACGATATATGCAATATAACTATTTCACATGCATTATGCACTAACAATATATGCAATGCAATTATTTCATATAAATTATGCACTGACAATATATGCAATATTGCAATGTATGCATTATAACTATTTCACACACTAATTGCAGAGTTAAATTATACATGTATATGCTCATCTTTCTGAGACTCATCTAAGACCACCTGTCTTGTCCTGTCAAATGAATAAACTACTCACTGTAAAGTTGAAGACTGGGTTAGACAATAATAGCCTGTTGACCTCCCTCAGCGTAGCCTTGTATCCGCATGAGTCCATCTTCATAAAGTAAGACAAGTATGTCATCACCGAGAGCTGGTCTATGTCAGCAGACGCCATATGTTGAGGAGAAACAACCATTGGAACTCCGAGTCTCTCTTGGGCCAACCTCATAGCGTGTTCACAATTGCTCTCGCTGCGGGACCAGATAAAAACTAGTTGAAGAACTTGTTAGACGTTGACATAGAATAGGAACACAGGCTATTAGAAGCATAGAGATATCAGTGTACTGCTGAAGTCCATAAGAGGCTAAGAGAGTGACTAAGACGGCATTACTTACCTGTCTGCAGGTGACAAGTTCCGCCAATCTGGAGCCAACCCTGGTTCACAATACTCAATAAGGGCGCTGTAAGAGGCAACATTGATGTCAAATATTGGCAGATATAAGTACCAGATAGTTGGAACATACTCAATTACACGTGTATATTTAGGTAGGTACCAGATAGTTGGAACATATTCAAATAAACGTGTATATTTAGGTAAGTACCAGATAGCTGGAACATATTCAAATACACGTGTATATTTAGGTAGGTACTAGATAGTTGGAACATATTCAATTACAAGTGTATATTTAGGTAGGTACCAGATAGTTGGAACATATTCAAATACATGTGTATATTTAGGTAGGTACCAGATAGTTGGAACATATTCAAATACACGTGTATATTTAAGTAGCTACCAGATATCTGGAACATATTCAAATACACGTGTATGTTTAGGTAGATACCAGATAGCTGGAACATATTCAAATACACGTGTATATTTAGGTAAGTACCAGATATCTGGAACATATTCAAATACATGTACACGTGTATATTTAGGTAGGTACTAGATAGTTGGAACATATTCAAATACACGTGTATATTTAGGTAAGTACCAGATATCTGGAACATATTCAAATACACGTGTATGTTTAGGTAGGTACCAGATAGCTGGAACATATTCAAATACATGTGTATATTTAGGTAGGTACCAGATATCTGGAACATATTCAAATACACGTGTATGTTTAGGTAGATACCAGATATCTGGAACATATTCAAATACACGTGTATGTTTAGGTAGATACCAGATAGCTGGAACATATTCAAATACACGTGTATATTTAAGTAGCTACCAGATAGCTGGAACATATTCAAATACACGTGTATATTCAGGTAGACGATAGGTGAGGTAAAGTTCTGATATGAAACTAAAGACTATCAAAAAGCCTACAAGGCAGAGATGAGCAAATACCTACTTGAGTGCTTTGCCATTGTTCCAGTCAGTTGTGAAGTTCTTGATGTTGCACGAAGGGATGACAGCATTTAACCAGGCAAGCATCAGCTGCTTGGGTGGTATCTATAAAGTACATAGATGCTAGTTAGATACACGAAGGGATGACAGCATTTGACCAGGCAAGCATCAGCTGCTTGGGCGGTATCTATAAAGTACATAGATGCTAATTAAATACACGAAGGGATGACAGCATTTGACCAGGCAAGCATCAGCTGCTTGGGTGGTATCTATAAAGTACATAGATGCTAGTTAGATAGGAGCTACTGCTATGTAATAAGCTATACAACCAATGTAACAGGATTTGTCTCCCACCTCAGTCTTGCCAATCTGATATCTGAGAATATAACTCCAAACGAGTCCAAGAATTAACTTCTTGTTCCCGTTCACGATGTCCTCCGGACCTACAAGCAGATATTTTCCTGCATTTAATTAAGAGGAGACCACATAGCCTAGCCACACACACAGCACACACAGCACACGCACATACGCAGCACACACACACAGCACACACATAGACTAGAGAAAAGCAAAATAAAATCAAAGGGTATAAGAATTACACACTGATATAAATATTTATGGAAAATAAGGAAAAGCCTTGCATATCCAATGGCATAAGAGGGAGAAGACGATTTCATATTAATCAGAGTTGCTTGATTGCACAAATTAACTGGGAGAGTAAATATTTTGATCTCCTCAGGAAAGGCTTGAAGTATTATACTCAAGAGTACTAAGTAAATACTTTGAACTAAGAATAACAAAAGGTAAGAAATACAATAGCATCCAGTATCAGAGATTACACAAAGGTAGCGATGAAAAGAATGGCGGGAGAGAGCTGCGCTAGCTCCCCTCTCACTACTGAAACATTCTACTGACCTGACTAGAGATAGATTGAGTACAGGCTACTGAGGTACCCCGCTGACCTGACTAGAAATAGACTGAGCACAGGCCACTGAGGTATCCCACTGACCTAGCTAATCATAAACTGAGCACAGGCCACTGAGGTATTCCACTGACTTGGCTAGTCTGTAAAAATAGCTGATCAACTGACCCATAAGAAATTAAGAATAGGTGATCAACTGACCTATAAAAATAGGAGATCAACTGACCTATAAGAATAGAGGACCAGCTGACCTATAATAATAATCGGTGATCAACTGACTTATAAAAATAGGTGATCAACTGACCTATAAGAAGAGGTTATCAACTGACCTATAAAAATCAGTGATCAACTGACCTATAAGAATAGGTGATCAATTGACCTATAAAATAGGTGATCAACTGAACTTGAAAAATAGGTGATCAACTGGCCTATAAGAAGAGGTGATCAACTGACCTATAACATAGGTGATCAACTGACCTTCAAGAATAGGTGATCAACTGACCTGTCAAAATAAGGTGATCAACTGGCCTATAAGAAGGGGTGATCAACTGGCCTATAAGAAGGGGTGATCAACTGGCCTATAAGAAGGGGTGATCAACTGACCTATAAAAATCAGTGATCAACTGACCTATAAATATCAGTGATCAACTGGCCTATAAGAAGGGGTGATCAACTGGCCTATAAGAAGGGGTGATCAACTGACCTATAAAAATCAGTGATCAACTGACCTATAAATATCAGTGATCAACTGACCTATAAAAATAAGTGATCAACTGACCTATAAGAATAGAGACTGCTGAGACTGGCAATAAGCTGCCCAAAACTTAGACAAATGAAATACTGAAGTTCTACAGAATTACACAACCAGCAATAGTTCATATGATTCTCTATATTTAAAGTATTTCTTATATCGTGTACTTCTATCAGTGTAATTCGTGTAGAGAAAAAGGACAACAGCTATAATGGTAGCTAGACGCTGTGTTAGATATGAAGAACCTGCGACAGCTAATCAATGAACAAAGTTTCATTCACCTCCACGTTTACAACCAGGGGTATATAACTATAGATCAGGGACTAGCTGCTTGGCAGCAATCAACTAGATCATGAGCTGACATCGTGTCATCAGGTTCAATAAAGGAGAACAATGACACCTAAAGACTGGTTCACACTATATCGTCGTATGTCGCCATTGTCCTTTCGATGTTCATCGTCGACTATGCGATACTATGTATATACAATTCTAGTGCAAAGCATTGCATATACAGCGCTGTCTGTTACAGCCATACTTCGACATACGAGCTTAATGCATTCTGGGACTGAGCTCGTATGTTAATTTACTCGCATCACACAGAATATTACAAGGGGGGAGGGGGAATGTGTTTTTAATTGTTGTTGTAGTTCTGTACATGTGCTAAAAAATAACCAATACTTATTTATTTGTTAATTTTATTGCAGATTTTATATTATCTGCAATAAAATGTAACATCACTCCGCTTTATGGAGTTTTTACCTTCGAGAGACATGGATAACGGCTGTCTGAGAGAGACTTGAGACCAACACATTCGGTACACAAAACTTTCACGACCCCAAACTTTCACGACCCCAAACTTTCACGACCCCAAACTTTCACGACCCCAAACTTTCACGACCCCACGTAACAGAATCTTTAATTTAACTTAAATAAGTTTAGCTTACTAAACGCACTCGAAGCTAAGTTTCAATCCTTCACTGAACTTACTTTAATTTTGTCGTTTTAATTTTTTAGTATCTTTTTCTGGTTAGCTGCGTTTTGTCTTGCGTTCATTATAACTTTTAGCCAACCTTTTAAAAGGTGTTTTCAAACTGAATCTAGGAGAAAGACCGAGCGATACTGTTCCCAAAATCGGCTTCTCGCATACTTGGCCATATAGTGGTCATTGACAACATATAGTGGTCATTGACAACATATAGTGGTCATTGACAACATATAGTGTTCATTGACAACATATAGTGGTCATTGACAACATATAATAGTCATTGACAACATATAGTGGTCATTGACAACATATAGTGGTCATTGACAACATATAGTGGTCATTGACAACATATAATGGTCATTGACAACATATAGTGGTCATTGACAACATATAGTGGTCATTGACAACATATAGTGGTCATTGACAACATATAGTGGTCATTGACAACATATAGTGGTCATTGACAACATATAGTGGTCATTGACAACATATAGTGGTCATTGACAACATATAGTGGTCATTGACAACTGGCCTGTATACTTGTACCTCAAAGATTACTCGTATCTCAAGAAACTTGCTCAAAAGTCAGCTCCTATCTCGAGTTTCTCGCATGTTGGGGCACTCGTATGTAAAGGGATGACTGTATAGGATTTACCTGCTGTTCATCTGGTTAGACTAGTGATAATGGCAACTGCTCACTCCTATAAGCCAGTTGACAGACTATACCACTCCTATACCCACTCTAGCATTAAAGTAATATCATAACCATGGTTAGTTGAGGAGTAGATGGCTCTAGCAGCATGATGTCATCAGGAAGCCTTGGGTTATAGTGACAGTGATAAAACTTAGACAAAGTTACAATCCATTTTACTAAACAAAAAAGCAAGGACGATGAATTCTTAGCCTAAATTTCCATGCTTGACAATTCCTGAAAGAGAATGGCAATGAGAGGGCGAACTTTTTGCAGGTCATTAGGCAAGTATAATAGGACTTCTTGCGTGATATCGACTTAGAACAAGGTAATCACCGCGCGTGAGCTCACCGCTATTGAAAGCCTTTTTATGTCATGACCTCATAAGACTCACCTGCTTAGACATGCCACTAATCGCCCACCCACATTCTTCCCCTCCTTACCGATATTCACAAGTTTCACTTTGTCCATCTTGGTCGCTTGTAGCGCAAGAGTTGCATTCTCTATCTTCTGGTGGCGGTTCTTGGGGTTGGCTTTCATACCTTTGATGCCACTGCGACCCTGCAGTGCTGCCACAAGAGTGCACAACTTCACTCCATCACAGAACTCTTCTACGAAGGGGAAAAATAGAAGAGCGTAGAGCATTGC
This sequence comes from Watersipora subatra, assembly GCF_963576615.1. NCBI lineage: Eukaryota > Metazoa > Bryozoa > Gymnolaemata > Cheilostomatida > Watersiporidae > Watersipora > Watersipora subatra. Next base: position 65,309,740 of record NC_088715.1, read on the forward strand.
GATGGTCATTAAACCGAGTTCCAATTGCAATACGAGGTAATGAGAGGTGGTAGATGTCTGTCCATCGGGTAAAACAACTACATGCAGCCCAAGGTAACATGCATCTTAGCAGTCCTGAACCAAGCAGGAGTCTTAAAGAAAGAACGTCTATGAGAAGAAAATGCTAATAAAAACCTGACATGATTTGACCCCGAGTGTCGCCAAAGTTACACTAGTTAAATATGAATGAATGAAGATAGATTTAATTTGAGTAATTTTATTTCCAACTAAACATATCCTGTAATCTCCAAAAGTTCTGCTTGACATATTCATGCATTGGTGACACTGACTGTTTGTATCGACATGGACATCTGCTAGCTTGATACATCTTGAAACATTGAGAAATGAACACGAGAAAGTTGCATTTCCTAAACATGCACTTCAGACTAAAGGGAAAAGCACCGATTCAATGATTTAACAAGTCATACTTTGTTTTACCCAGATGCAGATGAAAGATGTCAAGAGTTCCTAGTAGACATATAAAAGATGACAAGAGTTCCTAGTAGACATATAAGAGATATCAAGAGTTCCTAGTAGACATATAAAAGATGTCAAGAGTTCCTAGTAGACATATAAGAGATGTCAAGAGTTCCTAGTAGATATATAAGAGATGTCAAGAGTTCCTAGTAGACATATAAGATATGTCAAGAGTTCCTAGTAGACATATAAGAGATGACAAGATTTCCTAGTAGACATATAAGAGATGTCAAGAGTGCCTAGTAGACATATAAAAGATGTCAAAGAGTGCCTATTAGACATATAAGAGATGTTAAGAGTTCCTAGTAGACATATAAGAAATGTCAAGAGTTTCTAGTAGACATATAAAAGATGTCAAGAGTTCCTAGTAGACATATAAAAGATGACAAGAGTTCCTAGTAGACATATAAGAGATATCAAGAGTTCCTAGTAGACATATAAAAGATGTCAAGAGTTCCTAGTAGACATATAAGAGATGTCAAGAGTTCCTAGTAGATATATAAGAGATGTCAAGAGTTCCTAGTAGACATATAAGATATGTCAAGAGTTCCTAGTAGACATATAAGAGATGACAAGATTTCCTAGTAGACATATAAGAGATGTCAAGAGTGCCTAGTAGACATATAAAAGATGTCAAAGAGTGCCTATTAGACATATAAGAGATGTTAAGAGTTCCTAGTAGACATATAAGAAATGTCAAGAGTTTCTAGTAGACATATAAAAGATGTCAAGAGTTCCTAGTAGACATATAAGAGATGTCAAGAGTTCCTAGTAGACATATAAGAGATGTCAAGAGTTCCTAGTAGACATATAAGAGATGTCAAGAGTTCCTAGTAGACATATAAGAGATGTCAAGAGTTCCTAGTAGATATATAAGAGATGTCAAGAGCTCCTAGTAGATATATAAGATATGTCAAGAGTTCCTAGTAGACATATAAGAGATGTTAAGAGTTCCTAGAAGACATATAAGAGATGTCAAGAGTTTCTAGTAGACATATAAAAGATGTCAAGAGCTCCTAGTAAAAGGTTGATAACCTGGGGCATCCAGCAGTGTCAGTACTAACATGTAAGCAAGATTTTTAGCAGAGTCAAACCTTTGCTCGCTGATGACCTGATGACCTCTAATGTTTTCTGAATAATCGCTATTTGTAAACAAGTACACATGTAGGTATATTTGTGCTTACAGGTAAGTATATATGAACTCCTCCAGAGCTTGGTTCTACGGTATTTAAATAATATTAAACAGTACTTTATACCTTTTTTATTATGAATTCCAAAAAGTTTGAGAGTCAGCAGTGGTAGAACAGATTAAGGCAACGCCTTTCGTAAAACTGAAGCAATAATTTGTGAAAAAACTGCAAACAAACATTTTTGGAATAAGTTGATAGCAATCTACCAAGATGTCTACAAATTAAACGAGATACAGTTCATTCTTATGTAAATATTAGATCCAATACACAAAGGTTTTGACATATGAAGACAAGCTCCAAATGGATCAACTTCATATGCCGAAATTTGGCTTCATTTAAATGGATGACTTTTGGCATCATCACGGTACAAACCAAAATAGGTCTATCATTACAGCTCATAGAACACTAAAAGAAAGGAGACATACTGCTAAGGTCATGCATTTCGTACTCCGACTCCCTCAATTGCTGGTTGACCCAGTTGGTAAATGTATTCTCTTGGATCTGCACCCATTTCCCCTCGAGGAGCCCATACGGTGCGTCCACAGTATCCAAAGCACCATTTGTGGATGGCTCCGGCTCCATGACTCAAAACTGTCAAACCAAAAAAATCTTTAGTCAATTAAAAGTAGTCTCAACAGAGCTTAGTCAAACCTGAGCATTTGCAAAAAAGGAAAAACAGATAAGAACTTAGAATGCTATGGCAATTTGATTGCCAGTAACTAAGATTGTAAGTAACTCATACAGAACAATTGTGAAAGGAGTTGAGCGTAGTTTCTAAGATATGAAGTAACTAGTGAGGTATCCTAGACATACCGAGTTTATGTCTGAAATATCCACCTTGTAACCAGTAGGATTGACTTTAAATATCATTTTCCTAGTTCCGAAGTACACATCTTTTACATACTCTCAAGCGTTTAGTATTTTCATGTGTAAGTCTTTTTATGTAAGTATAGCAATATGTATTATGTATTATTGTCCAAAGTTGAAATAACTGTTCCTTCAATTGGCCAATGATAAACTCTTCTTCCATGATAAATGTTCATAACTGTGGAGTTGTCCTACCCTTTAAAGCCAGCAGAGGTGAGATTATTTTGAACAACAAGAATTAACAATTAATAAGCTAAACCTATATAGTTTCATCTTGGTTGAATTAAATTTATAAAATGACTGCCGAGTGCAAAATCAGTTTTGTGAATGAGTGATAGGACTGAGAAAAGGAAAAACATCCCTAGAAGTGAAAGCAAAATATAGATCTCTTCAAATCTCTTCTATGTACCAATTCTTCCCCATCCAACATTCGCTATTCTCACTCTTTCTTTTGCTCATGCGTTTTCCTTCTCACCTTACTCTTTTGTATTTTTTAGATTATTTACAATTTATTTGCATTACTGACACACAAAAAGTAAAAGAATAGGATATAACATCTGGGTGGAGAAAATCAGAGAGTATTGACAATTTAATTGTGACGGTAAACGCTTTCCAGGAATTCTGTTTGCACTATTTTTGGTCAAAAGTAGTAACAAACTAGATTTCTGATCAAATGCGCACAAAAGCTGTTTATCTAATCTGTTTTTACTAACTCTGTCTAAAATAGCTGACTGACAAAAAGAAAAGTAAACGTAAAGCGCTACTATTTTGAAAACAAATATTTTGTGCATCAAAATGTATGATCAAATAACGGAAAGCATTTTAGCAATGCAGAGTGTGTATTCTGCAAGGAATGTGGTCGCATCATGTCGTAGATTTACCATATATTGCTTGCATAGCATTGACTTAAACTTAATCCCCAAAATATGCCAAATCCCCCACTTTGTAGATGAGGTCCTTTTGTTACAAAGTTTATTCCTTAACTAGCGGAATGTCCAGCGTTGCAGAGGTAATAAAATAAATACTTAATGAATTTGAGTAGCTTACCTGGTAAGCTAGTAGTCTAAATCTACTAAACTAATAGCCGTGTTTGAAGCCAGCTTAATAATTGTTACGCGGCGTAATGATCAACTGTGCTAGTTAATAGCCCCAATAGCTTTAAGTGTGAGTATTTTAACCAATATAATTAATTTAATTACAATCACTCATCACCAGTCAGTTAAATGATCCTACTATAGTGGTTTACATGGGTGGTATTCAGATCTGGAGGTTCTGAGATCAAATCCTCTACAAAGTGGATTTTAATTGCTGGATTTTAATCGCTATAACTGTACACAGGGACAAATAGAAAACAAAAGACAAACAGAAGACAAACAAAAATCAAACTTTGAGATTTACATATATACCGGTAAATGAAATAGTTACAGTAAGAAGTTCTGTTAGTGTAATTAATTTGTATTGTATGACATGATAGTAGCATCTCTTCTAGAATGCTGTTACTGTATTGTAAGACATGATAGTAGCATATCTCCTAAAATGGTTTTACTGTATTGTATGACATGATAATAGCATCTCTCCTAGAATGTTGTTACTGTATTGTAAGACATGATAGAAGTGGTTTTTCAATGCTAGATTTTAACTGCTATAACTGGACACAAAGATAACATAGAAGAGACAAACAATGAGATATATATAGGCTATATACTAGGTGAATGCCCGGCGTTGCCCGGGTAATATAAAAGTCTTTGCGCCGAAATGTTATTTTTATTTAACAAATAACAACAGTTACTGTTTTAAATTTCAAATCATGAGAAAAGTGTTTTGTGCAGTTTGAATAAATTTAGAAAAAAAAACTCCTGTACAGGTTTTTAAACTTTGTCAAACATGTTCTGTAACCTCCAAACTTCATACCATGAGAAAGATGTTTTGTGCAGGTCATATAAATTAAAAAGAAAAATAAAACAATTGTAGAAGTGTTTAAATGTAAAATAACTAGCAAGTAATAGCTAAATAAAGTCCGTTTTGCTACAATTACAATAAAAATGATTTGGCAATGTTACAATTAATACAAACTGAAAAATCAAAATAAAATTCTTGAATATGTTGAATTAATAATAACAATAATTAGTGCATAGAAGTGTGTGTGTATAAAAAGGTTACTGTTGCAGCAGAAGCTGTCCATCAAAAATTTGAATACGATACTACTGGTACCTCTCGATTTTAGTGCAAACGTAGAAATGAGATATTGGACTGTTTTTGTCTGGTACTTTGTCTGACCGAACGGAGAGTGAATGTATAGACTCTTCCTACGGAGATAATACAGTTGTCCGTGTGATAAGAATTGACTTTGACCGCGATTGAACCTTACGAAAAACCAAAAATAGAAGTTCAAGAAAACATGAAAAAGCCTCACGTTTCATAGAGTTAATAAAATTCATGGAGTTTTAAATAGCGTTTCATTTGGCGTGTGCATACGCAATATGGTATATGATAACCATTTAGTGTGTGCATACGCAATATGGTATATGATAACCATTTAGTGTGTGCATACGCAATACGGTATATGATAACCATTTAGTGTGTGCATACGCAATATGGTATATGATAACCATTTAGTGTGTGCATACGCAATATGGTATATGATAACCATTTAGTGTGTGCATACGCAATATGGTATATGATAACCATTTAGCGTGTGCATACGCAATACGGTATATGATAACCATTTAGTGTGTGCATACGCAATATGGTATATGATAACCATTTAGTGTGTGCATACGCAATACGGTATATGATAACCATTTAGTGTGTGCATACGCAATATGGTATATGATAACCATTTAGATCAATACGCCGTGTATAGCTCAGTGGTAGAGCGCGTGGATATAAAACTTGCGGTTGCAATCTCTGTCAGTTCAAATCCATCAAAATGTGAAATTCTAATAACTAGAGCTGGACATACACAGCGACAGACACAAACTTTGAGATATACAAGATACATATATACATATGTTCATATACATAAATATATATATATAGACATATATACAACACCCTATATATATATATATACAACACCCTATATATATATATATATATATATATATAGACCGGACGTTGTTAATCAGCGCGTTGTTAAATAGCGTTTCATTTAGCGTGTGCATACGCTATACGGTATATGATAACCATTTAGCGTGTGCATACGCTATACGGTATATGATAACCATTTAGCGTGTGCATACGCAATACAGTATATGATAACCATTTAGCGTGTGCATACGGTATACGGTATATGATAACCATTTAGCGTGTGCATACGCAATATGGTATATGATAACCATTTAGCGTGTGCATACGGTATACGGTATATGATAACCATTTAGCGTGTGCATACGCAATATGGTATATGATAACCATTTAGCGTGTGCATACGGTATACGGTATATGATAACCATTTAGCATGTGCATACGCTATACGGTATATGATAACCATTTAGCGTGTGCATACGCAATACGGTATATGATAACCATTTAGCGTGTGCATACGGTATACGGTATATGATAACCATTTAGCGTGTGCATACGCAATATGGTATATGATAACCATTTAGCGTGTGCATACGGTATACGGTATATGATAACCATTTAGCGTGTGCATACGCAATATGGTATATGATAACCATTTAGCGTGTGCATACGGTATACGATAACCATTTAGCATGTGCATACGGTATACGGTATATGATAACCATTTAGCGTGTGCATACGGTATACGGTATATGATAACCATTTAGCGTGTGCATACGGTATACGGTATATGATAACCATTTAGCGTGTGCATACGGTATACGGTATATGATAACCATTTAGCGTGTGCATACGGTATACGGTATATGATAACCATTTAGCGTGTGCATACGCAATATGGTATATGATAACCATTTAGCATGTGCATACGGTATATGATAACCATTTAGCATGTGCATACGGTATACGGTATATGATAACCATTTAGCGTGTGCATACGGTATACGGTATATGATAACCATTTAGCGTGTGCATACGGTATACGGTATATGATAACCATTTAGCGTGTGCATACGGTATACGGTATATGATAACCATTTAGCGTGTGCATACGGTATACGGTATATGATAACCATTTAGCGTGTGCATACGCAATATGGTATATGATAACCATTTAGCATGTGCATACGCAATACGGTATATGATAACCATTTAGATCAATACGCCGTGTATAGCTCAGTGGTAGAGCGCGTGGATATAAAACTTGCGGTTGCAATCTCTGTCAGTTCAAATCCATCAAAATGTGAAATTCTAATAACTAGAGCTGGACATACACAGCGACAGACACAAACTTTGAGATATACAAGATACATATATACATATGTTCATATACATAAATATATATATATAGACATATATACAACACCCTATATATATATATATACAACACCCTATATATATATATATATATATATATATATATATAGACCGGACGTTGTTAATCAGCGCGTTGTTAAATAGCGTTTCATTTAGCGTGTGCATATGCTATATGGTATATGATAACCATTTAGATCAATACGCCTTATATAGCTCAGTGGTAGAGCGCGTGGATATAAAACTTGCGGTTGCAATCTCTGTCAGTTCAAATCCATCAAAATGTGAAATTCTAATAACTAGAGCTGGACATACACAGCGACAGACACAAACTTTGAGATATACAAGATACATATATACATATGTTCATATACATAAATATATATATAGACATATATACAACACCCTATATATATATATATACAACACCCTATATATATATACAACACCCTATATATATATATACAACACCCTATATATATATATATATAGACCGGACGTTGTTAATCAGCGCAAAAAACAAATGGGATGCAAGCGATGACCCCTGTCGTAGGTGAATAATGATGTCATGATGAAGAAAATCTTAAAAATATTCCATTACATTATGATGATATATTTATTAAAAATATTCTATTACCTCCATTACATTATGATGATAAATTTATTTCAAACTGAGGTCAGGGCAGTTCATGTAAAAACGTAGAGGTAAAAATAATAAGTTGGGTCCATCAGGCAATACTTTCATCATCAAACATCAATGGAAAAGCCATTTGATAAAGGACTGCATAACAAATGCAGTTTTCTCACTGGTATATATTGAGAACAACCTTTAAGTTAACTTTTAACACCTTTCTGACAACCTTTAAGCTATTGCTTTAGTCTTAAGGGCTTTCACGCAAACAAAATGAAAGCAGGGGCACACGATGCTCCAGCTAAAAATGTCATTAATGACAGTGAGCATGATGTTTGGAGACTATAGAAAAGTACACCTTCAGAACCTTTGCAAGATCACGAAATTGACATTAAAGGAGATAAACCTTTGACGACTACTGTACTACGTGGATCTTCATGTGCATAGTAAGGTGCACCTGAAAATAATAAATAGCCTATTTAGATTTGTGATTGCTTTGCAACAAGTATTTGGCCCCTTGCATGCTTCTTTCTTTTTGTGTTATACTTCATGAAAAAACTTTGTTATAGCGATGATTAGACAGCTTAGCACATACCCTTCAATAGTAGCGACAGTGTCTCAGAATGCAAATACAAGGGTTTATAGTCCGAACCTCGACTGGTTTGAAACTCGACGAGTTTGTATATCGACAACGGTTGGCCCAATCTCGACAGCAGTTTTACTATTTTACCATCTACTATTTTCATAGTAAATGAGCGATTTATATGTAAAAGATTTATTTGCGCAAAAATATCTTGTGATCCATTTGAAGCAGCACTCTCCAGCTTATGTAGGCCTAACAATATTTTGCCCAACCTAAATATAGAACGAATGCTAAAACAAGTAACAATCATAAATATGGTTGACTGTTATGCTAGCAAAATGTTTTATTTGAAATCTAAACTTCAGTGAGTAGCTTTGATTTTTTATTTTTTGAAGTGAGGATAGAACTGCAAAAAGACATTTATTATTTGTTGAAGATTAAATTATCGTAAAACTGTGTTGTAAACGTAAAAATAAAGCGAGATATTCTAAAGAACAAACTCTATGAAAGGAGTGGTGGCCATGAAAAAGACCGTGGAGGAATAACTCCGAAGAGTTGTCTTATTTGGATGCTATCGGTCCCATGGACGTCAGGCTCATCAAGGCGCTCTGGACACCCGGTGCAGAAAAACATGGTGAACTGATCAAAGGGAAAAGGTGACGTAGCCAATATATATATAGAGAAGAGACTTCTGGGATAGTGGTTGACCTAGAAAAGATAACAGACGCCATTTATTAAGGCTTTTACGCAGTGAACAATCTTCTATAATTTATTTCTTACCGTTCACTCATTGGAAGACATTTTTTATGTTCATGGTTACATGTCAAAATATTCTAAGTTTCTGTTATAATTAATTGTTAGTGGTTTAAGATTACTTAAACAATATTGTTTCCGTTTTTGTTCTACGTTTTCTCGAGATAAGATTTTGTAATTAGCCCTTTTCGTTATCGAAATATGTCTTAATGTTTTTTTACACTTACTGTTCGCTACCCAGTATATGTAGAATTTCCTGGGCTTTTTGTTAGTGTTTAGATTGTTATGCTATAATGGCTCATTGTGTAGGAATAATTTTTTATTGTTCTGTATGTGAAAATTCTTAGAAACTCGGCAGCCAGCAAGACAATATGATTGGTCGGTTTGAACGATAACCGTCAATCTCTAGGCCAATCGCTTATGTAATATAAATACTGCCACTAATTTTTAGGCAGAGCAGCTTGGATGTGACTCTTGAATTGGATGCAAGATTAGTATTACTATAATAAAGTCGTTATTGTTGGAGAAATATCGTTTATAATCGTCACTAACAGCAAGCTCACACAAAATGACTACAAATAAATAGGATAATTAAATAATTATCCTTACAAGAGTTGTGTTCTCTCCTGTTGGTTTCAGCAGGTTGTACAGTCAGCAGCGTTGGGTTCAGCGCACTCTGTTGGGTTCAGCAGAGCACGAGTGAGTTGGGTTCAGCTCCCTCCTGTTGGTTTCAGCAGGTTGTACAGTCAGCAGCGTTGGGTTCAGCGCACTCTGTTGGGTTCAGCAGAGCACAAGTGAGTTGGTTTCAGCTCCCTCCTGTTGGGTTCGGCAGGTTGTACAGTTGGCAGCGTTGGTTTCAGCGCACTCTGTTGGTTTCAGCAGAACGGAAGTGAGTTGGGTTCAGCTCCCTCCTGTTGGTTTCAGCAGGTTGTACAGTCAGCAGCGTTGGGTTCAGCGCACTCTGTTGGGTTCAGCAGAGCATAAATGAGTTGGTTTCAGCTCCCTCCTGTTGGGTTCAGCAGGTTGTAGCGTTGGTTAAAGCGCAGAGAACTAGAGCTAGGGGTTGTCCCCACCCCACTCTTGCGAGTTTTCTTCACTGGTGGCAGCGGTGGGATAATAGTGAAGCAATTCTCTCAAACCCTTTTAAATCCAAACATGGTGCGCAAGAGTAGAAGTAAGGACGGCCCATATGATTTATGCACTAGTATGATGGAAAGAGGGCACATACCTGCAAAAGTAGCCATGCAGCCTATTCCTGCTCCTTCATTTGATGGCACAAGTGATGTGGAAGAGTTTTTGCATTGTTTTGAGGCAGTGGCAAAACATAATCAGTGGAGTGAAGAAGAATGTAGGCTACGGTTAACATTGGCATTGAAAGGCCCAGCTACCAGAGGTGTTGGTGGCAATACCTATGAAGAAGTTTGCCATAAACTTAAGGCACAATATGGGCTCAGTACAGACACAGCTAGCGCCATATTAAAATCTATGAAACTAAAGCCAAAGGACAACATATATCATTATGCTGAAAAGGTACAGAAGTTAGTTCAAAAGGCTTTCCCCGAGCTAGATAGCTATCAGCATGACCAGCAAGCCAAGCGTGAGTTGATTGCAGCAATTCGGCCTAATTCACAGCTGGCCTGGACACTACGCTTATCTCCTCCCAGCACCATGACTGATGCTGTAGAAACTATTCAGAAGTATCAGGATATGGTAGAATATGATACAAATGTCCACCGAGTAGAGCTAGAAGATGTCCAACAATTAAAAAAAGAACTGACAGAGCAAATGCAAATGAGTCAAACAGCTTTACTCAAACATTTTGCAGAAATGCAGAGTAGGTTTATGCAGCAGATGTTGGACACGCAAAAGCAAATGGCGGCATCACAGCAAGCAATGATGACACAGCTAACATCGACGACAATGAAAAGCCAACAGCCTCAGAGAGAAGTTCGATGCTACAACTGCAATGGCAGAGGCCATGTTGCTCGTTACTGTGATAAGCCAAAGCCATCGGGAAACGACCAAGTTCAGGCAAACTAATGCCCATACTGCCTGAACTTTGTGATGTGGGCAAACTTAGGATACAGGCATGTTGGCTCACCAGTGCATACTACGTTCCTGTACGGATACACCAACAAAAATTTGTCATGTTACTTGACAGTGGTTGTACAAAGTCCGTACTTCCGAAGAAAGTGCTGGAGACATTGCCTAGCTCATGTTACTCGAAGTTGTTACCTGTGCGAGGTAGCGGGATATTGGCAAATGGGCAGCAGATTTTGCTTGAAGGCATGACGAATTTAAAATTTCGACTGGGACCGATGCAACTGCAACATCAGTTTGTAGTATCTGATGTGGACAATCACATTCTGCTAGGGTTAGACTTCTTGGAGGATCAAGAATGTCAGATGGATTTCCGTCATTCGCAGCTACGTTGTAAGGGCACCGAAGTTGCCTGCTGCGCCGAGGACGGAGAACCCCTTTCGGTGAATGTGCAGGTCAAAAGGAACACAGTTGTTTCGCCAAATACTGAGTGCTTATTGTTGGCAAGGCTTAGTCGAAAGTGGACGTCAGGGCCAGCTTGCATTAAAACTTTACACAAGGTTTTGGGCTTAAAGGTTGTCACATCGCTGTGTGAACCTACAGAGCAAGAGGTCAATATTCGTGTGATGAACACAAGCAATAAACCTATTCATCTACCTTCTGGAAGAAAGGTAGCCGTCTGTATGCCTGTGGAAAGACAAGAACAGTTTCAGAAGGACTGCAATAGAACTAAATGCCCCAAACACTTCAATGAACATTTATCCAGTTGGACGCAATCTCTGCCAGAAATGGAACCAAAGCAAGTCAACACACCGCTGATAAAGCATCAGAAAGTGTTCAGCTCCAGCAAAGGTGATGTTGGTGGCCACCAAGTAGTAAAACATGAAGTCTCGGTTATGAAAGATAGACCGCTTATTAAGCAGCTAGCATATCGGCTGGGGCCGATACAGAAAGCTGAGGTTGAAAAGCCAGTAGAGGAGTTAAAGCCGCACAATTTGTATAAAGGAGGTACAAGGCTCTATCTACAAAAGTGGAGAATCCAAGATGATATGAAAGATGAACCCACCACCTTTTCTGTCGGAACCAAAGCTTCATTGAAATCATTCTTCACGGGGAAAGGATGCAGTACTAAACTTAAACCAAGAGATGCTAATCTCTGCACCATCAGCAAGTATCTGACAAACCAGAAATTTAAAATGGAGTGCAAGGGGGGAAACCCTATTCAATATGAAAGTGGTATTAGACTAAGCACCACCAGAATATGCAGAGAAAAACTACCTAAGCCAACGGATCGCCCTCCTGACTCAGAGGTGATGGAGCAACCCGTCCCTCTGCTCCAGGATCACACAGAGATATCCAAGATGGGGGATCACACTATTCCGCCAACCCAGCCTACTAAATTATGTCAGCACCTACCGGACTACCGCTTAGATGTCTGCCATAGAAGTAATGCCATTCTGGGACAGAATGAAGTTTTAGGGGAGGATAGTGTTGTAAACGTAAAAATAAAGCGAGATATTCTAAAGAACAAACTCTATGAAAGGAGTGGTGGCCATGAAAAAGACCGTGGAGGAATAACTCCGAAGAGTTGTCTTATTTGGATGCTATCGGTCCCATGGACGTCAGGCTCATCAAGGCGCTCTGGACACCCGGTGCAGAAAAACATGGTGAACTGATCAAAGGGAAAAGGTGACGTAGCCAATATATATATAGAGAAGAGACTTCTGGGATAGTGGTTGACCTAGAAAAGATAACAGACGCCATTTATTAAGGCTTTTACGCAGTGAACAATCTTCTATAATTTATTTCTTACCGTTCACTCATTGGAAGACATTTTTTATGTTCATGGTTACATGTCAAAATATTCTAAGTTTCTGTTATAATTAATTGTTAGTGGTTTAAGATTACTTAAACAATATTGTTTCCGTTTTTGTTCTACGTTTTCTCGAGATAAGATTTTGTAATTAGCCCTTTTCGTTATCGAAATATGTCTTAATGTTTTTTTACACTTACTGTTCGCTACCCAGTATATGTAGAATTTCCTGGGCTTTTTGTTAGTGTTTAGATTGTTATGCTATAATGGCTCATTGTGTAGGAATAATTTTTTATTGTTCTGTATGTGAAAATTCTTAGAAACTCGGCAGCCAGCAAGACAATATGATTGGTCGGTTTGAACGATAACCGTCAATCTCTAGGCCAATCGCTTATGTAATATAAATACTGCCACTAATTTTTAGGCAGAGCAGCTTGGATGTGACTCTTGAATTGGATGCAAGATTAGTATTACTATAATAAAGTCGTTATTGTTGGAGAAATATCGTTTATAATCGTCACTAACAGCAAGCTCACACAAAATGACTACAAATAAATAGGATAATTAAATAATTATCCTTACAAGAGTTGTGTTCTCTCCTGTTGGTTTCAGCAGGTTGTACAGTCAGCAGCGTTGGGTTCAGCGCACTCTGTTGGGTTCAGCAGAGCACGAGTGAGTTGGGTTCAGCTCCCTCCTGTTGGTTTCAGCAGGTTGTACAGTCAGCAGCGTTGGGTTCAGCGCACTCTGTTGGGTTCAGCAGAGCACAAGTGAGTTGGTTTCAGCTCCCTCCTGTTGGGTTCGGCAGGTTGTACAGTTGGCAGCGTTGGTTTCAGCGCACTCTGTTGGTTTCAGCAGAACGGAAGTGAGTTGGGTTCAGCTCCCTCCTGTTGGTTTCAGCAGGTTGTACAGTCAGCAGCGTTGGGTTCAGCGCACTCTGTTGGGTTCAGCAGAGCATAAATGAGTTGGTTTCAGCTCCCTCCTGTTGGGTTCAGCAGGTTGTAGCGTTGGTTAAAGCGCAGAGAACTAGAGCTAGGGGTTGTCCCCACCCCACTCTTGCGAGTTTTCTTCAACTGCATCAGCCTTTGTCGATGTTCGGACCAACCTTTGTCGAGATTCGGACCAACCTCTGTCGAGATTCGGACTTGTCTAGGTTCGGACTTGTCTAGGTTCGGACTTGTCTAGGTTCGGACTTGTCGATGTTGGGACTGTTTCCCAATACAAGCAAGGACCCAGCAGCAAATTTCAGTAGCTCTTGTTAATATATAAAATTGGACTAGCCTACACATAATTTTGAATACAAAATAACTATAGACTCTGATTCATAATACTTTTGTAGCACTAGGCTTATAAATTAAATTAGTTTACAATATCATAAATAGGCTACGTCGTGTAACAAGGGCAAGCAATTGCATTTTTACGTTGGCATACGTACCTCAAAACAAAAAAAATGTGGTTATTGTGTTGAAGATGCGATTAATTGCAACGTTGTTTTTCCATTCCAATGAGTAGATTGTCAAGCAACAACACCGAGCAATATTAGGAACAGAAAATTGGCTTACTGGGTGCGGCCTTGCAGTAACGAGTGTTTATTAGATCGAGATTCGCTCGTTTGTATACACGTGCCCTCTGCTCCTTTGCTGGTGAAGTCTCCAAAATAAGAAGCTCGCAGTGTTAGGATTTTTGCTAAAGTTAGCCAATATTTCGCTGCTCAGTTTTTCCATAAGGGGCAATAGACTAGAAACTTGGGCTTTTATTTAAAAAAAAGGAATTACTTATTTTAAGCAATTATTTTTTTTATCTAAAATTTACGCAGTTGCAATTTAAAACTAAAATTCTAATAAATTAAAAAACAGTTATATTTTTGCTTGTATATTGCTTTGGACCGCATGACAACTAGTTTTATTTTTGCGTATACCAAACATTCGTTTCTCGGTTCTGATTGGAGGAGCCGTCCAAGCCGCATTCAATGAAAACAACATTTTCTTTGTAAAAGAATAACGTTGTTAGTTCAGCATTTTGCAAATTGTCAGCGCTTTTATTACGTTATATGTTTTAATTTGTAAAATTAATCATGACAACTACAAACTTTTATCAGGGTATGGCATCTGAAAAAAGCTCGTCAAGGTAATAACTTTTTTGACACTGATTTGCTAACCTACATAGACGTGAAATGTTAGATACAATGGCGCTAGATTTTAAGTTATTTTCGGCCGACGCTTTTTCCGAACACTTTTTTGTAGATATTGTTTAATATGCCGAGCTGCTTGAGTCTAATGTATGAAAACAAAACTGGTCAAGTAACCTCAACTAACTTTGCCAAAAATTAGTTTTATATGCGCGTAAGTTCTGTCTGCTTATTATAGTCATAGTTTTCATCATAATTATGTACTGATGAACGAACTTATCAGTATTTATTGCAGATATTGAAATAGAAAAACAACTTTGTGATTCCTTCTCAACATTTGAAGTGAAGCCGTCCCATGATCAATCATTCTATTAACAAGTTTTTGGGAGAATTTGAAAAATCTAGCCATAGCTGTTCAATACACGCGGGGATTAGAATCTATCTGCGGTGTTCTTTGAAAAATATGCAACTCCCCTGTTGTACTCAGAGTTTTTAATATGGTTCATTCGCTATTTGTTTGCTTTAAAAAAAACATTCTTCAGCCCCAGTCTTAAATAAGAATTCTGAAATAGTATCAATGTAAAATGTCTCTTAATATTCTTGTAGAAACCTTGTTTTTGAGCTTTGTTTAGATTGTTTCTCATTTTCTGACATTTCTTTGTGCCTGGCACATTGCTAATGGATAATTTGAGTAAGCTTACTAATAAGAGCTACCTCATGATGCTACGCCATGACTTTGCGTGGTGACCGAAAGCGTAAGGTATTTTCTCCCTTACAGCGACATATATCGCCTAGCGAATCTATCAAGCTTGTGTGGCTTAGTTAGGCGGTCGGACTTGCCAGCGGAAGGTTCTGAGATCAAATCTCCTGTTTTACGGACTCTATTCCAAGATATCAAAATTTCCATTGCTGGACATATACAAAGACGAATACACAAACGTTGAGAAATATATATATGAGTGGGTGTTGTTCATATGTCCAGCTGTGTTGAAAAAGTTTTATGAATGACAAACCATGTCATATTGGAATGGAACTTGGAATCCCAAATTCAGCAGACAGGCGAACTATTCATTCCACAACGCGGTCTACTTGCCATACTATAAAATAATTGTGCACGTACTTATTACACCGGTTCAAATACATGCGCTTGCAAAAGTACTATTGGTTGCTACTAGCACTCTTGAAGTTCATGATCGCGTGATTATAATCACAATTATAAGCTCTAATCATAGTAAAGATTTAGACTAGCTTAAGTTTCTCAAATTCATTGCCAACTTACGCCAACAGCAACTACATTACCTGCCACTGTTGCTAAGCTGTTTTAAATCTTTGTATATGTTGATTAAAACATTTGTTCTGTTAAAACTTTTTTATTACCCATGTGACGCCGGGCATTCATCTAGTGTATATATATATAGATGGGAATAATTAATTCATATCACGGTAAAGATATGTTGCTTAGCATTGTTGAAAATTGATAACCCTTGTTTTAGCACATTCGCAACCAACTAACTTTTATGCGATCTACCTCAAATACTAGTAATTTTTCAGAAAAATGTTATCATTTAACTTACTACTTCAAGAAACTGAATTGAGATAAGTTACTTATACCCTTTTCCAAATAACAAGCCAAGTCTCCTCTTTCAAATGGTATAAAATTCAGATAGAGACTTCATATTACTTAAATGTAGACATGTGTCTCAAAGAAGGTAGTGTTAGAAAATTTATGATTCTCAAAGACCTTCGCTTGCTGAAACAAAGTTAGAATTTCACAATACAAAGGCTAAAAATTAAGTAGTTTTGCTAAAATTATTGTTTTCCTACATAAATACAAAGTTATAAATGATATTTTTATTAAAAAGACAGTCATAAACGTAAAAAATCATAAAGCTCTCATTTCAAACTTTTCTTAGTGAGTATCATCCTTGAAACCAAAACATAACAAATCTTCATGCCAATATAACTCAAATAAGCCATCATAAACATGTTTCAAATAATAAAAACATGTTCAGTAACTCTGTTCTTGACTTTTCAGACTTCATAGACAGCTCTAAGAATTGATATGATCCTATCGAAATTGAATGATAATTTTAGTCTGATTACGGCTGACTGCCTAAAAAGTGCATTTTATTCGAGCATAACGATTCAAATTGGCAAAATTAAAAGTTAATAAAAACTTTGAAACATTAAAAATAATGTTTTAATTTGATTTATGCAGTCTTTCACTGTCTTACCACTTCTGAATCGGCATATTTACTTCTGGAGTTGAAAAAAATTGATTGCCAGCGATAAAATTTCAAGTCGCCATGATGATTTCCAGTTTAGCTAGATGTCGATATGGGTTTAGTATTTTGGTTATAACTTTTGCCAGAGATATCATTGAAGCATATTTGCAGGTTTTTCCGATTGGCCAGACATTTCTCTTCATAACTAATCAAGTTTTCTTCTATAACTTAGAAATATCTGTACATAGAATGGGTAAATTTCCAAGGAGGGATAACTCGCGTTGGTAGCCTAGCGACGATATGAATTCACGAGTTAATTCGCGATGGTTGCGAATGAGTTAACGGATGACCAAAGATAACTTGTTGGTAATATTACTACTCGCCTATCTTTAAACATTAATTATGCTCAACACTAGTGAAGGTTACAAGTCTGAGACCACCCTTGCTTTACATTGAGCTGCTCGTAGCCTCATGAGCAATTGCGTCAATTCTCCTATCGTTGTAACATTACTCTAGTTAAGCTCTCACCTAAACAAGGTGTTAACTTGAAGTGTTTGAACTTCTCCAAAGGTTTTTATGACTTAGCTTACAAAATCTTATAATACAGAAGACTTTGGATGCCTTTAGTTAAGTAAAAGACTATTTATTTGCTTTTAGTACCTTACTAGACCAATTTATGATGTTTGTAGTTCCCAACTTTCCTTACAGCGTCAATATGTACTTATCGCTCCCTTTAGTTGTATTTAATGTTGCCTTCAAAGTATAAGGTGTTGATAGCAGAAATAATATTATAAAACATGTATGTACCTATCTGATCTTCGTTTGTTTAGTTGAAATAGACCACAACTAATTAAATCACAATTGAAATTACCACCGACCTATCAAGAAAAATTTCAGTTTTTAGTTAATTATTGTTGATTGTTCGATGCAGAGTGATAGAGAATTGACAGTGTACAATTATTATAATTTTATATGGTAGTATCTATCTGCATCAGGGAATAAGATATTGAACTTCGAACATGGATGAGTGAGGAGAGTTCTTATGAATTCCACAACAAAGCTGTTGCTATAGCAACTAGAAATTGTTAGCACGGCCTCATTACACTTGTAAAAACCTGTTTGGAATATATTTAGTCCATTTACACCGATCTAACTGAGTCGACCTTGTTCTTATCTGCAGTGATACACGTAATAGTGTTTCCTTTGTTTTATTCCTCTCGTAACGGCATCATGAAACTTAAGTTGTTATGATTACCTGTTTAGAAGTTGTACTAGTTGTCAATCATTGATTAAAATAGACTGTGATTTAATGGCATGAAATTGTTTTCTCTGAGTTGACACGTTAGATATATCCAAGGTACTGACTGCTTAGGTCAATTTCAGAGTCCTGCAGGCTCCTGGTGGAGACTCCAATAACATATTTGGACACTACCAGGCGGAGAGTGAGCGAGAGAAGGCAGAGAGACACCAGAGGGACACACAAGCAGTTATCCAAAGTGTCAGCAATGTAGGTAGCGACACATGCCTGTCCTTTGGGGCTTGGACAGCCGCCGCTATTGCAAACATTAGACTCACAAGATTGTGGAGATAACTATTAATTTTATGCATCAAGTTTAATTTGACGAAGTCTTCAGAGCTTTGTGTTGTTCCTATGTACCGCTTGGTGTAAGTGTGGTGTATGAGTCAGAGTTTGGAGTCATATAGTATATTTCATTTATGGATTTGTCTTTCATGACAATTACTTTTACATTTGTGATTACCTTCGCTCTGTCAATGTTCAGTCTGCGTCTATGCTCTATAGTCAATAAGTGCACCTATAAAATTCATAGCTGATGGACAGTCTAAATAAAGTTTTGTGGTTACACACCTAATGGTGGCTAATGCTACCAAACGCTGCCAAATAGACTGACCAATAAGATTTTGACCCAGCGCTGCGTTTTTCATTATCATTATTCAAGCGTTTCATGTGTAGTAATTATTCATCATGGGTCAACAACAAATTGTGATGACAACAGAATTTGTGCAGCTGTTGGTACTGTTATATGTTTGATCAAGAGAAAACTGTTACATACGATGATGAAAATCGGCCAACTTCGAGAAAAGCTTTGCTTAATCAAATAATGATAGAGAAAAAAACTTTGGCTTTTAATAAATTCAATCAGTTAGAGAGTCATTGGGAAATGCTTTGTAATTCGTTCGACCAGATACCAGAGGCCTTCACATGTCTCTCACAAACGAGTCTAGGCATACATATATAAATAGTCATACATGTAAATCCCTGTCGTAATCTACCAAACACAAACCTCAAATATGAGCAGCTTGTGCTGGAATGAACAGAGCCAACATTATGTTTGTGTTGTAGACACTTTGTTACCAATATAAATGTGGGTGTTTTCCTCTTTCGCTCAATCACATATCCGATCAAAGTTTCTTTACTAACAAATATCGACATGTTCGTTTGGTCATGACGCATCGTACAGTTGATGGCTTCGTCGCTGCCTGTAGCCATAGGTTTAGACTTTCATTCGCCGGCCATTTTTAAATCTTGATTCGACTCGCAATTTTTTGTAAGTCTATTGGATAATCCACAGCCTTTTGATATCGTATGCTGCAAATCTCTATTTGATATAAAAGTAAGGGGTAATAAACTGCATATGATATCTAGCTATATACGTAACATGCATTCTTTTTTGACTGACATAGTTGATACCTGCTTCTCATTGGAATGTTGTCTCATCAGTCGATGTTTCTTGTAGGCTGGAGGTGCAAATGGTGAGATCACTCACACCTACGCGGACAACAAGGACAGCTTCAATGCTAATAGACAACGGTATTGTAACTAGGTAGTCCTAGCCTTAGCTTTTTGTAAACTTTTTATAAAGGGACGGATGTTATAATTGTAATCTTCGACATTCTTTGTTCTTTTCAGTCTATTTGGGTAGTAATACTCTATTTAGGTAATAATTACGGGTAGTATTACTACCAACTGATTCCACCGTCTACATTAGTGCTGGGCACGGGTAGTAATACTCGTTGAACTCGCGGGTTTATCTTCTCTCGAGTATCGGGTAATAGAGATTTCGGGTATTCCGGTCCTTCGGGTTCGGGTTTGACTTTCAAGTTCGGGTTTTGGTACACGGATCCGTCGGGTAGTGTTAACAAAAACTCGGTCTATTGCATCCTCTGGGACCACAGGGCATCTCTGTGTCATTTTTGCTAAGGAGGCATGACAATGGAGTTTAACGAGTCTTTAATTTAATGGATAGAATAAAATATATCATACCTTATTCACTATGCATACTAGAAATATTGTAGTCAAGCAGTGATTACTTGTCATTAAAAGGTGAGAAAAAATACTTACATCACATTTTATTTGCGCAATCAGCCAAATCGGCTTCGTAAACAAATCTATGCCATTTTTAATACGGCGCGGCGCGTGTTCGCTATCGCCGATAACACATAGGTCCTTAGTCTGTTTCCGCTATCGCCTTGTTAGAAACAGCTATCAGCGTTGATAGTAGCGGTGAAAACTTAATAACTCTGTTTAAATTGATTACCACAGCTAGCTATGATGGATTACATAATTCATTATAACCAAGTTTCACTAAGCCAACAAGCCTTACTAAGGGAAAAAGCTGATAATGTAAAGTTTTTTATGATATTTGGAGCACCATCTACAAAAAGTCAGAGGTACATAGAACATGCTTAAGTATTAAGCTACCATAGACCCTATCTTCTGCCACCTGTTGACACGAAAATGCCGTGTAGCCCCAGACTATCTTGACTGTTTAACAATCCACCTGTTAACGCTGCGAGTACGAATGTCAGTCAATAAAAACTGTGAAAAATGATAAATAAATTGAAAAGAAATATAATTGCTTTGTAAATTTGAAGATATATCTGTTTAGAAAATTTGAACATAAAATCCATATCAATAAACCCGATACCCGAAAAACCCGTAGGCAAAGAAATACCCGAGCCTAGCACTACTAGCTACCCGATACTCGAAAAACCCGAACAGAAGGAGACGGGTCTAAACCCGTTGACCAAGAAGTACTCGTGCCCAGCACTAGTCTACATGCACACTGGCAGTATTACCGTAATAACCACATGACTTCACATGCTCCGGTTTGAACACATGAACCCACAACTGACAAGTAGTCACCTGTCTACAGCAGCTTTGCAATGCGGTGGAAGTACGACTGGCAGCGGCTATATTGAATATTCTGACTGTCTTTGCAGGAACCAAGGAGAGGGTACACCATTCGCTACGAACGATAACTTGATCAGCACTGGCCAGCCAAGGGTTGTGCAGCCGCAAGCCCTCCCGTCTGATCACATGTCAGCAAAGGAAGCTCAGGCTATAAATCGGTCTAGGTAAACTGTTTCCTGTTTTAGCCATTCTAGAACTGAGTAGCAAAGAAAGTAATTGGGTCTGGAATGACCGTTATAGAAAGAATAATTTTTATACTGTGTGTATCTATCTACTGTGTGTATATCATCTAGTGTGGCCTGGTAGTGATGCCTTAACTAAAAATCCCTAACTTTGAAAATAAGAGGTGCTTGAAGGTAACACTCAAGTAGAAAGAAACGTCAGACTTTGAAATATGAGAGTGACACGTGAATTTGTAATGATAGACATCGGTGTATTTAGCAGTGGATACTTATGGAAGTAGGCTCGATAGCAATTATATTGGTAAGTACCCCCAATTATATTGGTAACAAGGCTTTCTCTTAAAGGTTTACTTGCAGCAAAATTCACATTACAGTTATTTGGTATCAAAAGATTTACCATGTTTTACTACGCTATGTTTTAGCTGCAAAATATGTTCAAATGTGACTACAAGCTCTTAAAAGCTCAAAAACGAACGATTAATCGCAGCCATTACGAAAGCGCCGCAGGCTAGAATCTTTTTAGTTTGCTGGCGTACTCAAGCCAACTTTGTTATTTTTTCGACACGTGGTGTTATCACGTGAATTGAAAGGCCAATAAAAGGCTTAATATAAAACATCTCGTAGCACTAGTTTATGGCAAACACTTCGGGTTCTACCGGAAAGCCCGTATCAAATATAGATGCTCGCTATGGTGCAGTTTTGTTTCGGCTTGGTCTAATCATCTAGTCGTAATCTGATCATATGGCCCGCGCATCTTGCCAAATAGCGCGAACAATTTCTGCAGCATTTTTTGACCATCACGTGTGACCAACAGGTCGTCATGTTCATCGAAGGATAATATGCATTCCTTCGAGCTAAGGTTAAAAAATTAAACGAGTTTTTACAGTAGGTTTTGGGATATCAGTGCTCAAAGTGACAGCGTTACAATGATGATGAAATAGACGCATGCCAACAGACATGGTTTTATTGAATGCGTGAAGTATATTTGGGAAAATATTATGACGAATGAGGTTGCATGAAAGTGTAAACAGAAGCCATCTTGTTCAATTACGTCCCATTTGAGCCGTTTTGGAAATGAATTCCAATATACGGCGTTTTCGTGATGGCTGCGATTGACTGTTCGTTTTTCAGCCTTTAAGAGCTTGTAATCTCATTTCCACATATTTTGCACCTACAACACAGCAGAGTAAGACATGGTGAATCTTTTGATACCAAGTAACTGTAATGTCAATTTTGTTGCAAGTCAACCTTTAAAGGTTGACTTGCAACAAAATTCACATTACAGTTATTTGATATCAAAAGATTCACAATGTCTTACTCTGTTGTGTGGTAGGTGCAAAATATGTGGGAATATGATTACAAGCTCTTACAAGTGAGTGTACTTCCAGTACTCCGTGTCTGTGGTACAGCGTTACATGTAGGTGCCATCTTTGGGTGGATGGGCATGCTCTGCAGGTTCTTCCCTTGCAACTCTGATACATTGTTTTTGTATACTGCAGGTGTTGAGTCAGAATGTAAGTTTAACAAAGGCCTCCATTAACCCACTATTTATGTATAAGTGCATGAGTACACACACATGGTTCAAGGGTACTGTAGCTCATTTCTACCATCAGAGTTGGGAACCATGCTCGATCCGATTATCAAGCATTTCTATCTTGTACAAAAAGTTGCACTGTTTACATTTTCGCACTGTTTTATGGCTTCTACTGCTGCATGCGCGCAAAGTCAACCTACACGCTCAATCTGCTCTGATTGGTTGTCACAACTAGACAATCATTTAAAAACAAAGCAGATTTAGACTGCCCCTTCGCAATTCTCTAGCACATTTTTAATAACTCAATAGGGAAGATTTCACCAAACTTTTCGAAAAGTTGAAATTTTGGTAGAATTTGCCGAACATTAGAAAATTTACACACAGCCCATGTTGGGAATGAGCCAGAATCTTTAAGAGACCGCAGTAAAATGGTAGATATGTAATCAAAACAACTCTACCAGTTGAATGTTCGTATCATAGCAACTAAATCAATACCTTCAGCCTCTGTATATTTAAATGTTGACTTGAAACAAAATTTATATAATTTGGTATCAAAAGGTTCACCATGATTTACTCTGCCGTGTTGTAGGTTCAAAATATGTGAAAATGTGATTACAAGCTCTCAAAAGCTCAAAAACGAACAGTTAATCGCAGCTATCACGAAAACTGCCGTAGGTTGGAATCCCTCTCAAACCGGCTCAAATGTGACGTAGTTGAACGCAATGTGCTTCTGTTTACACTTTCATGCAACCTCATTCGTCGAAATATTTTCACAAATAAACCTCACGCATTTAAAAAAAAAACCATGTCTATTGTCCTCACACGTCTATTTCATCATCATCGTAATCTGTCACTTTCAGCACTGATATCTCAAAACCTAGACTAAAAATCGGTTAAATTTTTAACCTTAGCTCGAGGTGGGCATATCATCCTCTGATACACATGAGGATTCTGATAGTCGAAAAATGCTGCAGAAGTTGTTCGCGCCATTTGGCGGGAAATATGGGTCATATGATCAGATTATGTTAGTTTTTTATGCTAGATAGAGCTTTTCGGTAAAACCTGAAGCGTTTGTCATAAAATTAGTGCTACGAGGCGTTTTATATTGAGCCTTTTAGTCAAAACAATAATCATGTCGAGTTGAATACGTCATTTAAATAAGGGATTCCAACCTACGTCCATTTTCGTGATGGCTGTGATTAACTGTTCATTTTTGAGCTTTTAAATAGCTTGTAATCACATTTCTACATATTTAAACTTGCAACAGAGTAGAGTAAGACATGGTGAACCTTTTGATACCAAATAATCGTCATGTTCAATTTTTGTTCAAGTCAACCTTTAAACTGATGGGATCATTACTTGTAACGAACAGACATATGAGTCTGAACCGAGTTGACAAATGATATGCTCTAGGTAACATGTGTGTGTGCTCAGTATCTTGGCTCAGCATGCGTCTACCCTCTGGTGAAGGTATTCTATGCTCTGAAACATTTCAATCTCTTCAATCTCTACTCTAGTAACTACTAGTTGGCTCTCGCTCTACTGCTGTACGCTTGGACTATCCGTGACTGTCAATGAGCATGCTATAACAACCTTTATCGCTCCCCTGGGGCATGAACAAGGGCCACCTAAGTGTCTTGTCATCTTTTATGCCGGGGTTTTATAAGGTGTCAGCAGTGATTCCCAACTACTGACATTTGGAGCCGATTCAGATTTGACCATCACTTTGTGATAGTCAGCTTTTACCTTCTAGAAATTCATGCGAAAAAGCTCTTCCTCATCTCTTGTTTGGATTTTACAAGCATACATGGTTTTAGGAACCAGGGACATGGTGCTCCATTTGCAACCGGAGATAGCGCACCCGAGAAGCATGTGTATCCTCCAGAGATGGTAGGAAATTATCAGCCACCCCAGCAGAGACAGGCCAGTGTGAGTGTATCCCTTTGTTCTCTCTTTGTCTCACATGTCTCTATTTCTCACACTGCTTCTTGTGTGAATATGTCACCATCTTGGGTCATGTTGAATATGCTTTGTGTACCTTGTATTTCTCGGTAACTTCTGCAATACAAGTAAAACATTCAGGTATATGGAGTTTACAGCATGCCTAAAAAGGCTCAATATAGTTTTACATCAATTGTTTTGTAAAATTACCAAACAGTCCCAATCTTGTTTGGTGGATTGTCATTTGACGCTTTTACTCATTTTGTTAGCAACGAAGGTTCCGGTTAAACATGAGAATAGTCTTAAACTATGTGAAACTGCTCAGCGTTGCTTACCTTTAGGTCTTCAGTATGCCTCTAGTCTGCCTTCCTCTTTTCCGGCGTAGAGCATGTGTCAGTTATTTTCTCACTTAGGGTATGTGTCAGTTATCTTTTCACAGGGTATGTGTCAGTTATTTTCTCACTTAGGGCATGTGTCAGTTATTTTCTCACTTAGGGCATGTCTCAGTTATTTTCTCACTTAGGGCATGTGTCAGTTATTTTCTCACTTAGGGTATGTGTCAGTTATTTTCTCACTTAGGGCATGTCTCAGTTATTTTCTCATATAAGGCATGTCTCAGTTATTTTCTCACTTGGGCATGTCTCAGTTATTTTCTCACTTAGGGCATGTCTCAGTTATTTTCTCACTTAGGGCATGTCTCAGTTATTTTCTCACTTAGGGCATGTGTCAGTTATTTTCTCACTTAGGGTATGTGTCAGCTATTCTCTCACTTAGGGTATGTGTCAGCTATTCTCTCACTTAGGGTATGTGTCAGCTATTCTCTCACTTAGGGTATGTGTCAGTTATTGATAGCAACTAAATGAGGGCAGCACTTGGAAGGTAAAGCTCTTTTTCACCTATGGCATTATCATTGAGATCAATAAATATATGTGTTATTACAGCTACACTGGGATTGGCTTAACATAACACGTAGCTGGACGCACTGACTTCACTTCCTTTCTTTCCATTCTTTATGCTCCACTCCTTCCTCTCCTTTCTTAGATAACAAGTTTAATTCATATCTAGTAAATATGTGTCTGTTTTAATATCAGTCATGCGCCTCAATGTCAGCAGTGATATGCAAGTCTAGCTAATGCTTGGTGCTAGGTGCTCGTCTCTCTTACAGAATCCTAACAAAGCTGGCAACTCCTTCAGTAATCTCTTTGGTGATAGTGACGCTGACTCACTCCATGGCAAGTCTAAGGGCAAAGGTCAGTTGATATCAGCTTATACACTGTTACTATGTTCTTGTCTTAGCTATCATGTTTCAGTTGACTCTAGGGAGAACAGATAGACTCTAGGGAGAACGGATCGACTCTAGGGAGAACGGATCGACTCTAGGGAGAACGGATCGACTCTAGGGAGAACGGATCGACTCTAGGGAGAACGGATCGACTCTAGGGAGAACTGATCGACTCTAGGGAGAACTGATCGACTCTAGGGAGAACTGATCGACTCTAGGGAGAACAGATCGACTCTAGGGAGAACAGATCGACTCTAGGGAAAACAGATCGAATCTAGGGAGAACAGATCTAAGCTCTCTAAATATCGGTTATTCTTGATTTTCTCAGGTTCACAGGTTTTTCATTCTGTGGTCATTCGACAACCAAATTATATATTTATCAACTTAAAATTGTCACTCAGTAAAAGGGTGTTTTCTCCAATGGGTTATTTCATTTGATGAAAATCGCAGCATCAATTATCAGTGTAGTAAGCATACCATTGTCCTCTCGAAGTGATTGAGCTCTTTCGGTCATGTAAAATGGTGTGCAAACCTTTGGTCTAGCGAATTGTGGATAGGTTAGAGATTTGACCGCAAAGTTGTCTAACTTGTTGCATACAAGTTGTCTAACTTGCCATTCCAAACCGCTGTCTTTGAGACTTGCGTTGTCTAGATAGTTACATGCATATAGAAACTGATAGAACAATATAGCTCCTCAGAGGATTGTCCTGCTAACTGGAAGGTAGTCTGAGAGGGTGAGATCAAATCATAGGGTTTAACCGCATACAGCGACTTTGTAGGGTAGCTGCTCGTTCAGATGGTGTTTTCTACAGATACCAGGACAGAAGACTGCAACATCTATAGAACTCTTCATTTTATTCCGTGTCTAGATAGAGCTACTAGTTTGAATTTGTCTCTTCATGTTTCTTTGCGAATTAACTTTCATCTATTTCTCCGTCGTCCCTCAACTCATGCGTATGCAAACCAAGTATCAACATCTTTGATATTATCTCTCAATGTGTGGCTGGTTTGGGACCTTTGGTATATTTTATACTACTCACTACTTTCGATCAGAGCACGCAATTCTGTAGCATCTTCAATAGCAAGGTTATAGGTATTAACATATCCTGTTGGTTACTTTATTATATCTCTTTACGAGAGCTCGTAGCTAAACACACATGTTAAGTCTTCGTATGATGGACCCAGCGTGCTGACCTAGTAAATGCTAAAAGGCAGCGAGTCATCAGCTATGTATGTCCACAATGTTGTTCGTGCATTGCAAATACATACTTTGATTCATTCCTACAAATGCTCCAATACGGCATTCATCGTTATGAAAAAAATGTCCCCGAAAATAGCCTCATTTTCTCATAAGAATAGTTCCTGTATGAAAATGAAAATTCTTTTGTGCATTTAGAATATATCCTAGTTATCGTAAATACTAAAGCGTAGTGATTGTAGTGTTTGTGATCAAGTTCTAGGTTCAGTAAAAAACCTGAAGCTTTTACAATGACAATATTAATTACAGTAAATAAAAGGACCTGATGAAATTAGCACACATTCGATGTATTCAAAGATATGACATTCGAACTGTGTCTATGGAAAGATCGGCGTGGAAATGAAAGTTTTGTTTTTCCTTTCCATTAGACTGGTAAAGAGATCATCTAGCCTAAGTTCCTGTGTTAAATGAAAGAAAATAGAAAACTCAAACTTTATCAAACTCATTTTGTTTTCAGTTTTCAAGAAGAGTAATAGCGTTCTAATGGCTTAATATCTGTGTGATATTTTTTAATTACTTTGAATATGTCATGTAAAATTAAAAAGTGAAAAGACTTGTTTGCCAGCGCAGGTTTGCGTCACGAGTAGGAAGAAATATCAGTTTCCTTTTTCTACAGCGTGTAGTATTATGACCCTCATGCACTGTAGCATCGGCGTATTACAATATATGAAGTGCTCCTATATCAGTAACCTCTCCGGATACCACTGAAATATTGTTATATAGTAGGGGGATTATTCCTGCAACACTCACGTACTCAGTGATGCTCGATTAGTTGAAGGATATTAGAACAGGTTTGACTAACGGGTGGTTAGCTGGTTGTACTCTTACATCCAGGTGAGCTCTGACTGCACACCCGCTCCTCTCTCAGTCATTTTATAAAAGGAGTTTATATTTCTACAAGTAATCACTGGCAGTTTATGGATAGCTATCAGCTAATATAACTGTCTTTCCTAGGCTTGATTAAGTTGTCAGTAACTGGCATTCGCTGAACTATTGCTGTCTCTTTGTACAGTTTCCGAGTTGGATCTGTCTGCGCTGAAGTTTGTTGCCGTTCTAACACTGTGAGGCCATTTATCTCTTATAGCTTCCAAATATAACCCAATTACTTGGTCTGCAAAGCACCGTAGCCTGTGTTCTGATACGACGTCATTTCAACCCAGCGAAGGTTGGTTGCATCCCACTGGCTTCACACGTGCTGAAGATGATTACATGGGCTCACATTTAAGGCATTGTAAGGCGCTCACAGGTGATGCAGCCAGTGTTTTGCCAGAAGTTGCATATATTGGTCCTTTTATTTGTCTCGCTAGTCGGCTGGGTCAACGCTGTCTCTGAACGTATATATGTATACAGTTGTCATCTCTTCCAATAGTTCAGCTTGTGTATTCTCTTGGGAGTTGCTAGCTCTTCACTCGGTTAGCAGTCGTCTCTCCTACAATCATTGAGTTGATAACAATCATTACATGATCCATACTTGTGCAGTTCTTATCCAAGGTCACCGGTGGCTCGGTAGGATGTTCTTTGTTGCTCTGACTCATAGCCAAGCGCTAGTAGATGTGCTGTTAGTTGGCTCGTAGCCAAACGCTAGTTGGCTCGTAGCCAAGCGCTGGTAGGCTCGTGGGCTTGCAACTAGCTCGCTAGTGTGAGCTTGCCTTCGGAGTAGTGCTGCACGATAACACGATATAATTCGATATGACGATATATTTCAGTGGAGGATTTTATATTTGGTCAGTTTTCAAGTCGATATGAATATCGAAGCCGATATTTTATTTTGCAAAAATGGAGTTGTCTATTCTCTTTATTGTAACGAGGTGACAACTACTGTTTTTCAACCGATAATAACCCATATCGTTCATGTTAAAGTCTAACACTATATATCGAAAGAAGACAACTCCAATGTTCGATATTTTTCGATATTCTATATATTTTGATACCAAATAATCGAATGTACATGCAAAGATATTGTGCAGCACTACTTCGGATCTCACGAAATTTACCTGAAATGCTAGTAAGCCTCAACCAGTTTATGGTTCTGCCAGTAAATCGAGTTTTGCCTCATCTTGTTTCAGTTTCTCAATTTAATCCAGTAACTTGGTCAGCCAAACCTGGTGCGCGTTTGCCCCCTTCTCCGTCACCTTCCGACTCACCTTCTACGCCTCCTGCTGGTCTCGTTAAAAAAAGTGTCCTCGCTGATGAGTGTATAAAGCCATTGAACCCTCACACCAAAGGTCAGGTGGATGTTTGTATGCATAGCCCTCTTCTATAGCAGGAACTAGTGGCTAGATAGCGTTCTACATCTAATACTCTAGTTTTTTCTAACAATCACTCTATTCTATTGACAGTGCTTGTTTGAAGTGTGTCTAAAGTAAGCGGTGTGATTACTTCTCTTAGCTTCTTGAATGAAATGTCCTGTCTGATATAATTGTATATGTAGTCTGTCTTACCAGTTGCTGGGTGAATTGCCAATCTGGTAGCATATATTGGCATCCAAGTACAGTGTTGTGCAAAATTGTAAATTGGTGCGCGTTTGTTGTTGTAAATTGTTGATTTACAAAGGGGTTGCCAATTTGATTGAAAATTTGTGGCAAAAAGTGGACAGGGAAATTAGCAAGTGCAAACCTAGTAGCAAAAGAGAACTGATTGAGAAGATTATTGAGGCCTGTCATCACTTAGTGACACCTGAACAAACTCGAAAAAGCTGGTTGGCAGCATGCCAAGGCAGTGTCGTGCTGTCATCAGAAATAAAGGCTGGCCAACAAATTACTAGACCTCAATTTTAAACCCAACGGCCCTTGTCAGGGCCACTATCACTTGTACAAAGAGTTCAGTTTGTAAGTTTTCCTCAATTAAGCAATGTTTGCTGCTAAACCAATTCGAGCACTTTCACTAAAGCGACAAGTTTTCCACCATTGGATATATATTTTTCAGTTATAAAAAAAACAGTTGGAATGTGCTACAAATAAAATGCACCTTTAAATTGCTCACAAATTTCTGAACAAAATGATGTATAACATTGTTTAATTATCTTGATTTTAAGCACAAAAATTACCGATGGAACATGATGCCTGTCATATTGTGCAGGGGGTTGCCATAATTTTGCACAGCACTAGTAGTTTTATCAAGTAGTTGTCTCAAACCCTGCTTACAAAGACACATGCTTTAATCCTAGCTTAAGCCCCTAATGCTTAAATCAATGGATCATTAGAACCTGCTTCAGATGAGCATTTACATCACTATGTGCCGATGACGCGCATCATGCGGGCTTGGAGTTGTGCGCATGTTGCATTACCATGCGAATTGAGTGTTTCTATGGACATTTGTATGATGTGGATTGACTCTGGCGCCTTGTTGAAAACAGGTAAACGCGTATGCCATAAGTTATTAATTAGTGACGCAAATGCGTAAAACTCAATTGAGAAAGAGCGAATGGTTATTAGTATTGAAAAGTATTGAAAATGGTTAAAATTGAACAGCTGGCGCGGTATTTTAATGCGCATCATTCACAAGTGCTGTTTCCATTATGATGGGCAAGCATGATGGGTTCGATAAAGTTTTGTGAATCACCAACTCGCTTATATTGCGGGTTTATGCCGTTCCCATGATGCGAATAACTTGCTGATTGGCTCAAATTTGCGCATCGTACACGTCATGAAAACATAGTGCGTAAGTGCAGGTAACTACAGTTGTCTTCTCTATTTGCATCTACTATAAGAGTACAACTTTAAATTTGCTGCACGGTAGCGCGAAGTGTACAGTTCATACTCTATTCTTGACTAGTTGACTAAACTGGCCCCTTAGTTTACACAGAAGTGTTTATTCATCTTCCTATTTTATGCCATCAATCATTCAGTTTATAATCACAATCCTTCGTTTTTTTGTGACATAATTTTATCATTGTCAGCTATCTTTATAGACAATTTTATTGTTAAAAAACACGAAGCTTTTGCAATAAATGTTTGAAACCGATGCTTTCGTTTGCAATTTTTTTATTATAGTATCAAAACAACACCAAAAAGTACTAGTAAATAAAATAAAAATGATCGTTTTCTACAAATATGGCGTCTTTTTCATGAACGAGCGCATGTGCAAATGGCTTGATGTCGTCAAAAAAACGAAGGATATTGGTTCATCCCCTTTCTTCCTTTTCTCTTTCCACAGTTACCACCTTTCTATGCACTCCTCTTTTTCTCCAGTCACTCCAGAGCCTGGCTACGCCTCCCCTAACTACTGTCTCGCGGTCAAACCTAGTCCCATCACTGGCTTCAGTCTCTGCATTCCTCCACTTCAGCCTGTCGACCCTCCACTGCACCCAGACTATCGCTCTGACCTCGGTATTCTCCCACCTGTTCCCTCCTCGGCACCATCATGCAGAATCCCGCCCTATGAGAAGCATGAGAGCATAATACCATTGTCTCCTGACACACTAGCTCTTTTTAAACAGGCTAAAGACTATGTGCCCCATGAAAGTGTCATACCGCAAGCACCTGCTGCTGGTCATCACACTGAGGCGAATGATGTCAGTCCTGAAGGTAGTGTGTGACACAAATGTAATGGGACTTGTATTTTTCAACCACCTTTTTAAATTATAAATGCTAAAACGTCCTTATTCCATTTGCATCATGGTATATTCAAACACCATCAACTATGCAATGTTGGGGCAGTCTGCGTGACAGGTTATGTTATGTATGAGCATGTAAATTGAAAAATTATAACATTTTATTTTTATCCATGCAAAAAAACAGTTGAAGTTTAATCTTTGTCTAAACAGTCAAACCTCAACCTAACAATCACATTAACTTGTAACATTTCCAACATTTAAGTTTAGGTAAATTTTTGATTCCATATCCAAAGTAAATTCTAACTTCCAAAGTTTCTCAGACCATCCAAAGTAAATTTTAACTTCCAAAGTTTCTCAGACCATCCAAAGTTTCTCAGACCATCCAAAGTTTCTCGGACTATTGTAGATTCGCAAATAAAAATGCTAGTAAAAATTAACAGAAAAAGGAAAGAGAATGTTACATAATATATACAGTAAGCTAAGTTGATTTAGGTTCTATTTGGTCTAACTCAGGGTAAGATGTGTATTTTTATCACTCCCATCACCCACTCAGTTTTTAACCCTTTTGCAGGCATATCGTCATTATTGTCGTTTCGCGATACTGCCGCCAATGGGCAGAGCGAGCGACTATTATGTCGCCACGCGAACGGTTTTTATAAATTGATTTCTGGTGAGCTTATTGCGTTTTTTATTTAATTTTCTTACTAATAGTAAACTCAACTATATTGGTCTTTGTTAGCAACCAAAAAATCAGCCGTTTTGAGAAAAAAAATGATCGTTTTTGCAATACTAAACGAACGAAAAATCTCAAATCAAAATGTATTTGAATAAAATCGAAATTTTTGTTTGTAGCTTGTTTATGCTTCTGTTACTGCTTTCTGAATATTTTCCCAGAGTGCAACAACTTTCTTTTACTGTCATGGCGTCCTCCAAAGGCTATAGGCAAAGCTATAGAGGAACAATAATAAGCACATGATGTCAAGACTGTGGTGTAGGCCTCTGCAAGGGCAAATGCTTCCAAAATTACTATAGCTAGAGAAACACTTATATAAGAATTTGACTTATAAATGGTTATTTGTATTATCATTTTAAATCGATTTGTGAAAATTTACTTTGCCCAGGGGTCTCAAATAGCCCAAAAAAACTTGTCTGCGAAAGGGTTAAGTCTGTGCATTGCTGAACCTGTGCTTGACTGTTGTGTCTCAAAGGTGAACTAGCAATTGGTGAACTAACCTTATTGGTTTTTATTGAAACCTTTTTACATATCATTTAATCTTTTAAACATAGTTTTTATATAATTTTATAAAATTCATTTTCTCATAAGTGCCTGTATATAATTACCAAAAGTAATTATCGGTAAGTTTTGAGCTCTAGAAATTAATTATACAAAATCCCTCGCATCTGTTGCTGCTAAAACTGTGCTATACTCTGCTTACCAATGAGTGGTAAGACCATCTTGTTAACCCTTTTGCAGGCAAGTTTTTTTTGGCTATTTCTGACCCCCTGGGCAAATTAAATTTTCACAAATCAATTAAAAAATAGTTAATACACTCTTATTTATTATATTGTATACGTGTATTATGTTTACGTGTAAATACAAATAAACATGTTTCCAATCAATTCTTCATATAACTGTTTCTCTAGCTATGGTACTTTGGGAAGCATTTGACCTTACAGAGGCCTACATCGCAGTCTTGACACCGTGTGCTTATTTTTGTTCATCTATAGCCTTGCCTTTGCCTATAGCTTTTGGAGGATGCCATGACAGTAAAAGAAAATTTTTAAAAGAAAGCTATTAGCTAAACAGAAATCAATTTATAAAAATGTTCGTGTGGCGACATAAAAGTCGCTCTGCCCACTAGCGTCAGTACCGCAAAACAAAATGTCGCTATGCCTGCAAAAGGTTTAATGGTCAGTCAAGATAACCATAAGGCACATGCACCTGATGGCCTTCATGGCCAGAGACATGTTATATTAGACACGTAACATTCTGATTATCGTGAAGCTTGTAATCTAGTCTGCTTACACTGATAATATCTGATCTAATTATAGTTTGTTGGCCACTCGTAGAGATAGGGCCCAGCATGGTCAAAATTGTGCATTTTTTCGTTTCGTTGTTATTATTGTAGCAGCGGGTGGTACTTGTATCTCTCCAACTTGTTCTGGAAAGTGGGCAAACTCTCTCACACCTCGTTCTGCCTCTTCGCCTGTCATTGGTAATCTCCTTCCTCTCTCACGCTAACACACTCTCGTTACATTCCACATAGGAAAGTAGGCTAAGGTAGACATGAACGGCCACTATTATTTGTTACTCCTAGAAGAGCACATGGTTGTCCCATAAGTAAAGCAACTCCAATAAAGCAATGGTACACAGAAATATAAATTGCTGTAGGGCCTCAGCTGTTGTTATGAGTACTGTACTTTTCGGACTATTAGCCGCTACTTTTTTCTGATGATTTGAGCCATGCAGCTTATATAAGGGTGCGGCTATTCTGTGGCTTTTTCTTTGACCGATTGGGCGCATTAACCATAATCGGTTAGTGCGCCTTTAGCGATGAAAGAAAATACGAAACAATGCCTTACGATACTGACCCGTTAGGCACTAGGTTAAAAAGCGTCGGTTAATACGAAACAGTGCCGTTAGACACTTCCGTTTTAAACAGCGAAGTTGCCGCCGTGTTAAAAAGCACCGTCTTGAGTTCTGCAGCCTATACAAAGTTGCGGCCTATGTATTGTTTGTTTATTATCGGTTTTTGAAAAATAAAGCAGATGCGGCTTATATAGGGGTGCGGTTTATACAGTGCACCCTCGAGATACAATGTTGATCCGTTCCAAGGTTGGCATCGTATAGGTAAAAAATCGTATGTAGAGGTATAGAAACCATTGTAATTACACGATGCAAAACAAAATTGTCCAAAATTTTATAAAAATGTACATATTGAAAATTAGTAACAAAATAGTATGTTAACTATAGTTACCTACAGTAGCTGCATTGTATTAAGTGCACCTAGTGATTATGATCTGCAAAACTATAAAATGCAACATCATGTGTGTACGAAATGCAGTACGCACGGTAAGGAGTTCTTACTGTCAAGACGTACGTACAACATAAGCTTTTAATTCACTTCAAATATGTTTAGCTTGCTAAACACACATCCAAAGCTAGTTAAAGCTGAGTTTCAGTATGTACTTTTAACTATTTCATTAAATTTTAACTTTTCATCACTAAAATCTTTTCGCTTCCCAGCTTTTACTGTAGCCTTTAGCGAGTCTGATTAAAACCATTTTAAACCTAACTTGACCATAAAAGTCGTGCGTTGCAATGCTCAAAAGTGGCCTCTCGTACACTTGACCATATAATGGCCATCAAAAAATGAAATTTTATTTACTATACAGTAGTGTACGCCAATACCTTTGGAGTAACGTGACGAGCTGTTAATCTAGCTTATTATTTTTGGGTCGTAATAAGCAGAAGTTGCCAGGAAGACACAACTTTGCTGCTGGTACAGAGAGTGCTCGAAGAAAATAAGCTAACTTAGTGCGGATTATCACTTATTGAGGATAACGCTTGCTCGTGCACTGTAAATGCTGGTGCAGTGCAGAAAATTGCTAGCTAGCTAACATTTGTAAAATGATTCAGAGAAGGTTGTACAGTAGTTGTCTTGAATGAAACGTGCACAAAAATCAATGTGCCCATACATACAGAGATTTGTACGTATTTATACCCTAAATGGTATGGTTTTAGCATCTTCTAGAAAGTAATATGGATGCGTCAACTATCTTGAGTAGCTAGTTATATATGAGTTACATGCATACGGTGATTTGTATTTACGTAGTAAAAAACAGGCCCATCTGCAAAGACATGGTTAAACAAGAAAATAAAACATAAAATCAAAATGAAATAAATCACACATAAAATGTATTGAAAAAAGCACGAGAAAAATGTCACACAAAGAAGATAAATAATGATATGCATTGTACAGTAATGTTTTTATGTACCAGCTCACATCGATAAATTACCACTTAACACTTTTCTGCCGATGTAGGTTTTTATGTCTCTTCTACATCCCGTGTATTGTTTTCAACTCCTTCAAGTCGTCAGTCGTAAGCTCTTCATTGTGCTTGCTTTAACGAGTTTCTTATTTTTAATAATTGCAATTGTTGATTGGTTGCGAACATATTCTTTGGCAATATTAACAATACAGGCGTCTTCTTATTTATTTATGACCTCCAACTCTGTTGTCATGGAAATCATTTTTCCTTTGTCTTGTAGAGGGATGATAACGCTAAAAATGAATACTCGCTCTCAATTATGTGCTTTTCACAAAATTTCCCACGTGGAACGCTGACCTGAGAGAAGTCGATCATCGTGTCTCTTCTAAACGTTGTGAAATGTTTTCGGCAAACCGCATTTCGGCGTCTTTGTTATTTCGACGTGGGTTATGAGCACACCGACCGCCAAATTATAACTCGCGCGAAACTTTTCTCAAATTTGTATAGTGAAATAAAATTCGTATAGTGAGGTGAAGATCTCACGTTGTTCAACTTCGTAAGGTGAATAAATCGTATATCAGGGTAATCGTATCTCGAGGGTGCACTGTAGTCTGAAAAGTACGGTACTAGTTATTTTTTAATGCTGCCAAGGTTATAGACACATTCCAGAGCTATTTAGATAGTGATTATAAATCAATGTTAGTAACCACATGTAAAATATAAACAGTAGTCACATCGAATAGCTGTAGTGTTTGATGAGGACCGTACGTTGCCTATCACGTAGATGGGATTCGTCTGCTCACTGTGCAGAGTTTTTAATTAGCTAGACCAGTGTCTGCATTTCCAATGCAATCTTATGCTGGTTAGGTTTCAATTCATAGACAATTATTAATTAGACTCGTTGTCTTTGCGCTACACGATACTTGTAATCACACCTAAGTGTATAATGTAGAACATCGAACATAGAAGTGATGTTAACAATATAGTATCGATAAGTCAGTTGAACTTCTCTTCACTCTCACCACACCCAGGGCAGTCTCGCAGTGCTGTCCACTGGGACAGCGCTGGCCACTTCTCTTCTTTGACTCTGGATAGCAATGAGATTCTGTTGAGGTCGAAAGGTCAGGGCGTACCCTCACAGCATCAAGGTATATTCTCATATCCTTACATCTTAAACGCAGCCTCTGCTCTCATTACAATCTAAATAATGTCTCACCTTTACTTCCCTTAAGCTGCTCCAACAATATCTGGATATGCTGGCCATATCTCACATATCTCGCCTTCATCCTTCACAATTAGTAAATGATTGGGAGTTGTTTCCTTTTGGTACATCATTGTTAAAGATGTGGTTGCATCAAATTTGAGTTGATCTTAAAAGAAAGCATTTTTTTTCTCTATCAGTTGATATGTTGTTTGATGTGTTAGGCAATCTCATTGCCAAAACGCTCAGACCAAAAAAAAACATGCCCAGACTTGCCCAAAATGATGTCACGAGTGAATTTATCTGTCAATATATCTCGTATTCACATCGGCTATTTGCGATAAAAGTCTAGTCCTACGCGGTTCTATTGGCATATATTTTATTTTGTATTTGCTCATGTTGGTTAGAATAAAATTTTAAACCCTGCTACAGATACATTATTATGAATGTTTCAAAGGCCTCAAATAACGAAAATTGAAAATTTGTCTTACTCACTTTCTCTAAATGCTGTGTAAACATTTGAGTACCGACTACCAATTCTTCCGGTCTACGATAATTCTGTCAAGTTAACTGTAGAACAAGGTCTTTGTATCAGCACACTTCCTTCGCTACCCACACCAACAATATACAGCCTCCCAAAAGCCCCGCCCACATTATGTTCGTCGCCTATCCTTGGGGCGGAGCTGTATATCATTGCCAACACTGAAAACTAGTTTCTTACTACCTTTGAAAATAATATACATAAGGATAGAGTTTTAAGGATGAGAAGTCTGCTGCAAACTGGATTTGAACTCACATTCTCCAGTTCTGCGGACATCCATATACCGTATCCAATTCACCACAATATTCTGCAAATCATGTTTTGCATTATCTTCAACAATATAATTTTATTATATAATTTTTACAAGCAAAAGATTTTCATCTCGGTATAAAGCTTTTATTAAAAATATTCATCAAGTCGTGGCCACTCACATAGTTTTAGCTGATACAATAAGACAAATTCATCTACTGCAAGAAACTCAAACAAAACATCATGGTTTATGCAGCACACATTCAAGTCTCTCTCCCCTTTATGGCAGTTTCCACACTGACAAAGCTGCTTCGGCTGGTGGGACAACATAAACATCCTGTAATCAGTAAAACAAATGCAATAAATATATGTCATTCATAGATATGTCATTCTAAAGCGTATCTACTGAAAGCTTTCAAATTGGGAGTTTGATAGATTGCGAGTGTAATTTTAAAAACGAATAAACGTTTAACAAAGGCACAAGTACGCCAAGCCAACGATTCGGAACTTTGGTTCTGGAAATTAAAGATTTGCATTGATCAATCGATTTTCTTCACTTTCTACAAGTGAAAAGTGAACCTCTGAAGTCAAATCATAAATTTAATTTACTAGATAAAACTGCCCCAGAAAATTTGAAGCAAATGTAGCTAGGAGAACCGATAAAAAACCATAAAACGATGATTAGTGATCGCAAAAAGTTATAATTTTATTAATTAGTACATGTATTAATGAATACTAAAATATTACCTTTAGTATATTCATCAATCTAAGCCATTGTATCGCTAGATGCTAAAGATTAAAAAGAAGCTGTCAAGAACTCACTGTACATACATATCTCGCACGCGCAGGAAATTACATTTTAGCCTCAAACGGGGAAATATAATCTGAATGTAAACTCAACAGGAAACTCTATAGGAGAGTCAAAGTAAAAGATAAATTTACCTCCATTCTCCGATCTTCCTCCGTAGAACTTTTACTACCTGATGCCAAGAAAACTCGGAGTCACCTTCGCAGCAATTTTTACAATTATGTTGTCCGCCAATAAAACGTGTCGATCGAGTAATTCATTAAAGTAACGATGTTAATTAATTTAGTAGATGTCGATGCGATTTAATAATAGGGCAAAATTTCTAAATTTAAGATCACAGCCAACGCGTCTTACGAGTGATAACGTTTATTACGGTCTATATAAAAATTTCGCGCTGATGATTGGCTAAGGAAGTGACCTCATATTTACCGCTCGTGGTTTCTTTTCAGATATATTGCT
The DNA here is from genome assembly GCF_963576615.1 of Watersipora subatra. Classification (NCBI taxonomy): domain Eukaryota; kingdom Metazoa; phylum Bryozoa; class Gymnolaemata; order Cheilostomatida; family Watersiporidae; genus Watersipora; species Watersipora subatra. Next base: position 65,349,100 of record NC_088715.1, read on the forward strand.
TGTGACGTCACGAAAGAAGCACCCGCTGGAACGTGAGCTTTTTAAAAGAGGGTCTCATTCAAACGCATATATCTCTGGACAGGGTTGGTTTCCAAAGCCAAAAATGGCATCAAATTGTAGCTGATGTTTTAGCCTTTTATGGGTCTTAATTTCATTAAATCGAATTTTTTGACGCAACCTCATCTTTAAGCAACAGGAAGCGAAGTTTCCTTTCAATGTTCACTTAGTAGACTGATTATGCATCGTATAAATCCTTTAGCAATTATGTGTGGGAGAGTGACAAGTACAGAGTTAGGTAGTGTATCTAGGGACACGGTTGTGATGGTTAGATATAGATTGGTGAGAGGCTCAGTAGCCTTCCACTGGATTCATTGCTCTACACGGTGCCTAATTTTAGCACTTAGGATGTCTAGTGTATGTTTGTCTAGTGTACGTTTGTCTAGTGTACGTTTGTCTAGTGTACGTTTTTGTTTCATACTCAGAGGTACAATTCACAAGTGTCTGTAAATTTTTCTTGTAACTTAAAAATGATGGTGCTTCATGTATGCCTAAATCTTTACATCTGCAACATTCATGTTCTTTCCTTTAACAAAAACGCCAGTAATGGCCTTCTATCAGAATGCTAAAAACCGAGAGTAGCAGCCTTCAGAGATTTCCGTTTATTTGTCCATATTATTTTGCCATCGCTTTGTACTTCGTTGTAATCTGCGGTGTAAGGAGACCTCGTTGTTATATTGAGCAGCCATTGTACTACGTAGTTTAAAAACTGCTGGTATGCACTCTATTGTTGTAGCCTTTCATCAACGAATGAAACTGTCAGTGTTTTGTTCTTCTGAAGCTAGAACACTTGTTATCATCTCTAACTTAACTAGCACTAACTAATACTGTCATTCCCTTGTACATAGATCATGCACTGGCTCCGTGTTCTGTTACAGAGTGCACTACGTGTGACTTGCTTTGTTTCACCACTGTTAACACCTGTAGCAAGGTGTCAGGCTCATTCTATTGCACTATATATATAGATATATAGTTCATTTTATCTTTAGAATTTGGCCTCTCACAGTAATACTAAACAGAATGTGCCGCTCACCAGATTCAAAAAGAACTCTGTGTATCTCATCTCACTATTTCTCATGCACTGCTCTCTTTTGCTAACATAATACCCGCTTGTAGTGTCCACACACAACCCTGTGACCTGGGAAGCCTATTCTAACTTTGATGCCAGCAAAGATCAGCCAGCGCATCGCTCAAGATTTGAAAACTTTGCTTCCACCAAAGCAGGTTAGCTGTTGGTGTGGCTGGGATCTTAGCTGCGCTCTGGCTCCAGAGCATACTGTAGATCAGGGGTCAGGAACCTTTTTGACTGAGAGAGCCAAAAACCCAATGTTTCAAAATTTAATTCTAGGAGGGCAATATGTATATGTTGAATCTCCAAAACATAAAATGGAAAAGAAAGACCAACAAATTTAGTATGTTTGAGCAATTTTAGAGTAAAAGAAAAATGGATTCATTTTGTATTAACTAACAAACCACTTTGACGATACTCCAATTCGTGACATTCGGATTGGTAAACCGGCGCTGTAACACCTCCACCAATCGATCGTCTTTAAGTATTGATTAACAAATGCGCAGCTACCTATTCTCTGCTTTGTTGACACATCTGACGATCTATCACAACAAACTAAAATGTCATGGAAGTTCTATACTACATATGTATAATAGATATAACGCTATACGCGCATAGTTTTTTCTTACACAAATGCGGCGGGATAGATTATTATTCAAATCGTAATTCAGAATTTGCCCGACTTGAGGCTTGGTATTATATGGAATTTGTTATGTAGTAAGAAGCTAAAACTTCACATAAATCCTTTACATTATTTGGAATTTGCTTTATAGTAGCGTCTAAGGTATTACGTTAATTAAATTAACAGCAAAATTATGAATTACTTTTTCGACTTTTCTATCAAAGAGCCGGATGTAATCATCAAAAAGCCACACATGGCTCGAGAGCCATAGGTTCCCGATCTCTGCTGTAGGTGGTAGCGGATATTCGGGAGTTGTCTTACTCTCGTTTCCATTTGAGGGAGGTTTTGTAATAGCCATATTGGTGTTCAGGGTTAGGTCAATCGGTAAGGGTGGGTCACAATACGTATCTTCCAAGAAATTGTAAATGGCAATTTATAAGGAATATGGGTGTCTTATTCGTGTAGGATTTAGTCTCAAAAAGAGCAATTGTTGCAATTTTACCAAAATAAGCAGATATGAATCAAAAAAGCCCACTCAGTCTATTGACATTGAATATTTGTCTGTAGAAAAGCTCATTCTCAAAGGGCATTCACTGTATCGGTAGTGCTCTCGTGAGTTCAAAGGGCATTCACTATATTGTTAGAGTTCTCGTGGGTTCAACAGGCATTCACTGTATTGGTAGTGTTCTCATGAATTCAACGGGCATTCACTGTATTGGTAGTGTTCTCGTGAGTTGGCCATATATGGAGCCATTAGTGTGCAGTTGTTAAACCTTGTGCTGTGTTTAGACTATGTACGAGTATATCTCAGTACCTTCATTTGTATGAGCTAAAACTCTGAACTGATAAACTCATCAGATTGAGATCAAGACGGTGAATGATTAAATTGTATGAAACCAGCATTTTATGTTGAAGACTGCAATAAAAATGGAAAATGTTGATAATTATTTTTTACTGAATAATCTGGATTGTTTGGTTTCTAGAGGCCATCAGTCTCCAACAGTAAATGCTCAAGTTATCTTTTCTCAATGGTCTTTTGACAACTATTGATAGTTGTTTTTAGAGTTTTTACAAATTAGGAGTTGTATCTCCTTTTTATAAATGCTTGCAGCTCTTGCTTCTTACTTTCACGGCTTTGTTTGTTATTAACAGTTTGCTTTAAGTAATCACATCTTCCAACATTTCTGTACAATTATTTATCTATTATTGACTTTTTTCAGGAACCTTCAACCCCATCACTGGAGAGGATCATGTGGTGAGTATCATCATTGTACTCTATCATCATTGTACTCTATCATCATCGTACTCTATCATCATCATCATCGTCGTACTCTATCATCATCGTCGTACTCTATCATCATTGTCGTACTCTATCATCATCGTCGTACTCTATCATCATCGTCGTACTCTATCATCATCGTCGTACTCTATCATCATCGTCGTACTCTATCATCATCGTCGTACTCTATCATCATCGTCGTACTCTATCATCATCATCGTCGTACTCTATCATCATCGTCGTACTCTATCATCATCGTCGTACTCTATCATCATCGTCGTACTCTATCATCATCGTCGTACTCTATCATCATCGTCGTACTCTATCATCATCGTCGTACTCTATCATCATCGTCGTACTCTATCATCATCGTCGTACTCTATCATCATCGTCGTACTCTATCATCATCGTCGTACTCTATCATTATCGTCGTACTCTATCATCATCGTCGTACTCTATCATCATCGTCGTACTCTATCATCATCGTCGTACTCTATCATCATCGCACTCTATCATCATCTTAGTTCATCTTGATCATGTCTGGGTCTGACTGGACGCTGTTCCAACACAGTTCTTGAATGTAAATATTTGTGAATCAGACGCACATGTCTATGATCGCAGAAAACTGAGTCATCATAACAACTTTGACCTATGCGAAGTTTTTTGCTGATTCAGTTGTTTTAGACAGCCTTGAGATTTATGTCAAGACGGCGCACTGGTTGAAAAGAAATCCTGCAGTGCTACCGTATGCGTAGTTACCACACGAATATAACTTTTCACTGTCCATAAAATAGCATACGGTGTGAACCAGTTTTAGTCGGAGATCCAAAGTAGCAGTAAGGCTGTATTTGATTGAAGGTGGCCCGCTGTGAAGTCAGCCCTCTATTTACCTTTGCGTCAACATGCAAATTTTACAACAAAGATTCGAGCAAATAAGGCTAATACTCTACTTAGGATGCTTGAAGTTTAACCAAGATCACAAATTCATATGTAGATGGGAAGAGGCTGACATAAAACTTTTTAAAAAATGTAAAAAATACAAAAACAAGATATAGGTTTGTTTAAACTTCTTGTAGTCTGAATTAAGTCGTTTATGATGGCATCTTGTATGTATGGGTTAGACTGTTTATAGTTGGTGCTGCTCATGACGGCAGCTCATCGATAGCTTTGTCTCAGGCATCATTTGCACTTGTCTTTCACCAGTCTGTGTGTCTTGTATTCACACGGGAAAAATGTTTACCCCAATGTTTAGTTACTATTAATCATTATCATTTGTATATTTTTCAAAATGCTGATAGTATTAGCATCAACAACATGTATATCTTCATAATTTACTAGGGATCTTTCGAATGCCCTACGCATATTATAGGGGTAGAAGTACTCATGTAAAATTTAAAAATAAATCTACCATAGTGGTGGGGTTACTCGTGTAAAATATACTAATAAATCTATCATAGTGGTGGGGTTACTCGTGTAAAATATAATAATAAATCTATCATAGGGGTGGGGTTACTCATGTAAAATATAATAATAAATCTATTATAGGGGTGGGTTTACTCGTGTAAAATATAATAATAAATCTATTATAGGGGTGGGCTTACTCGTGTAAAATATAATAATAAATCTATCATAGGGGTGGGATTACTCGTATAAAATATAATAATAAATCTATCATAGGGGTGGGGTTACTCATGTAAAATATAATAATAAATCTATTATAGGGGTGGGTTTACTCGTGTAAAATATAATAATAAATCTATTATAGGGGTGGGCTTACTCGTGTAAAATATAATAATAAATCTATCATAGGGGTGGGATTACTCGTATAAAATATAATAATAAATCTATCATAGGGGTGGGGTTACTCGTATAAAATATAATAATAAATCTATCATAGGGGTGGGTTTACTCGTGTAAAATATAACACTAAATCTAACATAGGGGTGGGTTTACTCGTGTAAAATATAATAAATCTATTATAGACTAGGGTACGCAATAAGCATCTGGTTAGTCCCACGTGTTTACATAAATTTGGAGTTATCTTATATCGGCCTCTTCTAGCCATATGGTAATTGATCTATCGACAATTCATCAATGACTCCAATAAACCATTTTGAACATGTAAGTGAGTTTTTCATAAAGTAAGCGTTCAGTTCACATGCTTTACAAACAATAACATATTTGTAAAAATCTGTGCCCATAGCTTTTTGAGATTACCGTAACATTTGCGTTTATCCGCTGTCAATAGCTTTCAATGACCTTGTTATCATATAGTACTGTGTACAGAAACGCATGTGTCCTATGCATAGAGAGCTGCAAACACCTCTATGAAGTCAAATGTCGACATACAAAGTTATTCATGCCGGTATTTATTATCGTATTTAATCTATATATATAAATTAAAGCGTTTGTTTATTGGTCTGCGATATGTTCAGTTATAGCTTTAAAATACGCCTGCTTCAACTACTAGGAACGAAAAAACCGCTATGCACTGGAATTGAACTCGTAAACTGAATCCGCAAACAGGCACGCTAACTACTACTACTGCATGCGTGCCACTTTGCCATACTATGGAATAATTTTGAGCATAGTTATTACATATGCCAATCTTTAATATTGCATGGGAACTAGAAAAAAAATATGTACCCAGACTTTCCCAAAATGCTATAAATATATGTATGTATAGCATGAATTTAACTAACCTTAAGGCATATGCAGATATATACAACCATTTTCCTTTAAAAGTTAGAATTGCAACTGTTGTATATGTTGATTAAAAATAAGTTTTCTTTGCAGAAATTTTTCATTACTCGTTTAACGCCAGGCCATTAAGCTAGTATATATGTATATCTATATACTGTATATATAAAGGAGCAAACATTCTCAAAAAAATGTAGTGTATTTTGTTTTTCATTCTTTTCAGAACAGAAAAACAATAATACAGTACATTTATATGTCAAATAATGCATATAGCATTAAAACAAAGGCATTGCATGCAACTTTGTTAAAGTTGGAAAAAAAATGTAAAAACTAGTAATATATCAATACTTCTCTTAAAATGTGGTTATTTTACCTTAAAGACACATGGACGGGTGAGTAGGTTTGACATTATGTGAGTAAGGTAGTAGAGTTAGTGATACACATATTGTTACGTCATTTAATATAACTTACGCTAAATGTAGTTTAGGAGTCTTTTTTTAATCTATTAGCTTTAATGTTACTTACAAAATGAGGTTTTAAAAAAAATTAACATAAGTACATTGAGGAAAATGTTTATTTAAATTTTGTCTTACCTCAAAAATTGGCAAGTAGACAGAATCGCAGCCAACTATAGCCTCTCGTGTGTTATACAGGAAAATCCTTCTACCAAAGTAATGGCTCCTCCCGGTGGCAAGTCATCTCTCCAGTTTTAAAGTTTCTACACACCACACCTATCAGGTATATATGCTGGAAATTTCTTAGTACTCTTCCCTGCGTTGCTCTTCAGAAATTGTGATTGCAACTTGGGTTAATAAGCTGGCAAAATTATGAACGCTTGTTCAGCATAGAATAAATACTCCACCACTTGTTTGTTCCAGTCTGTAACGGCGGAGATAACTCCTGACTAAGAGATACATCTCTGAAGGCTGACATTTATATGCTCTCTATATGGTCTGTGTATCGAGTCTCTCAGCCACACGAGTGACACCATCTCCAAACGCTACTTGACAGTCTCACAGCGAGGCGGCTTCACATGTTGTTAAAGGTTGTCCGCACATTGTGGGAACAACTCATTCTGGTATTGCGAGTCAGCTCTACAGCTACTGAATGGTGCTTCAGCAGTAACACACATTCCTCCTTTCGTTATAATTGCTTAGCAAATATGTGACGTTGCTGCTGTCCACAAATGATCACATACCCTATACTTATCTCTATTGTTAATGTGTGAACACTTCAATTTGCTTTCATCTGTATTTTAGCACCTTTTGTCACACAGTTGTGAAATAAACAATGAAAAATAAACCATAATTGTATCTTCTAAAAGCTACAGGAATTTGTATGCTAGCTAGTGATGTCACAGAGGTACATGTGAGGTCCATTCATTTTATATTGGTCACGATTAAAGCAATGTGCACCACCAGCCACCATCATCCAGGTCTTTTGACTGACTGACTTCACTGTCTGTCATCTCACTGTCCGTCACTTCACTGTCCTCATCATAGTCGTCAGAATCCGAGTGCAGCTGATCGTCAGCTAATGTCATCCTGCGAGGCCTGCACTTGACGCTGTCCACAGACCTGGAGTTCAGTATCATTATACAGGGTGTTAATTGCTGGACACAACCAAAGGATTTACTTGTACTTCACAGCTAAAAGACACTTGCAATCTATAATATAAAGAATATACTTTGATAAGTATGAATACTTTTACAAATAGTATTTTGCTGAGGTTCTACGAAAGGCTATGAGAACTGCTAACAATTATTCATCACAATATTAATAGATGGAATAGTTGATTTATTACCCAGAATGACTACATAAATTTAATGATTTTCAACCACAGAATGAAGGTCATGTGGCAGCTTTTATCACTGACACAAAACTACGCAGCAGGACAATAGCGCAGGAACAGTTGAATCTCATTTAATCCGAGTACGTAATTGCTTTAGGTACCAATAATGTGGCAGTGCATATAAACTGGCCCTCCAAAAGCAGAAGATATCTCACAAATTGCATTAGAGGTTTGAAGTGGATCACAGTCTAAATATTGGATGAAGTATATCACCCATTGCAATGTTCTCTATGTATATATATAGATCTATGTATAAAAGATTGACAACTTATAATTTAAAAAAGAACTTGTAGCTGTTGGCAGCTCAAAGATTTATGTTTATATCAGAGAGAATGTTATTCATATCTCACTCCTAATTTACAATTAAATCTCAACGTAAATCACCTAGACATAATGGCTATTCAACATTGTTGAATTTTAACAAATATTCCGATTGATTTCCAACATACGTCTATAATTTCTCAAAGCAACAACTTGATATGTAAATGCATTAATGAATGATAGAATTAAAAAATAATACATTAGAATCATAGCAAATACAGTCATGCCTCGACATATGAGCTTAATGCGTTCAAGGGCTGGGCTGAGCTCGTAAGTCAATGTGCTGGTATCTCACTGCGATATTTTCTATATAAAATAACTACATACAAATTAATCCGTTCCAATGCAATAAAAGACCACCTAAAACAAGATAGAAAAATGCCTTTTTAATTGTCATAGTGATGTACCTACGGTCACAAAGCGAAACGAATATCAATTTATTGGTTATGATCTGCAGTACAATGTAACATTACTATGTACAGTCCGGCATGGGGATCTTACTTTCGAGACAGACAGGGCTAATGGCAGCGTGAGAGATATTTGACAGCAACTCGTTCGGTACAATAGACTTTTGTGACGCTGCGTAACATAACATAAACTTTTAATTCCAATTAAATGAATTTAGCTTACAAAACACACACTTGGGGCTGAGTTTCAATCTTTCGCTAAACTTAACTTTAGTTTTATCATCGTCCTAATTAACTTTTGTTATTATCCATTTCTAGTTTCGTACTTTTTGCCTCGCTTTCACTATAACTTTTAGCTGACCTTTCCAAAACTTTTTTTAAACTGATACGATGAGAAAGACTGAGTGATGGCCATTTAATAACCATCAAAGCTGGCTCGTATCTCAAGACAGTAACTCGCTTTAAATTTTGCACGTATCTCAATTTTCTTGTATGATGGAGACTCGTATGTCGAGGTGTGACTGTATACAAAATAATTCAGTTCATACAATATTTAGTCTAAGCTAGATGACGCTAGGCCAGAAACCTCTATCAAACATCCTACTACCAACCCTGGACACTACTCAGCCTGCACTTACATTCATGGATCTCTAAGGCAACAACAGAAACCTCCTTTTACTAACTATTACTTTATTTTAAAGAATAGAGAAAGCATAATATTATTATGCTTTATTAGTTATCTTGAGGTGTTGACTGATGTTCTAAAAAAAGAATCAAGGAGATTGACCCCTAGAAGCTGAGATATAGACAGCCAAACACAGGTCTACCTAATAAAGAATCAGAGGAAAACCCTTCGAAAATCCCGAAAACTATGATGTATAAAATCGACTTAATGGTCATGTGCCGGAGTTGCGCACCCTTACCGCCGTTACTTATAATGATTGTTTTGGCTACGAGATGTGAAACGCTTCTCGCGATAGTAAATAATTTACATACTAGCTCTGGTTTCTCAGGAAAATCATCCAAACATTGTGTGGTAAAGGCATTTGCCCACAACCCCTCGCCATGAGTTTTTAAACCAGAAGAGCAGATTTTGACTATTGTGCTTCAAATTTTAACTCGATCTCCACGGATATGCTCCGAAGATCATCTGTTCAACGAACGGCGCGTGTATAGTCTATATGCGATATCCGCGATTGCAGTTTGTTTAGAATACGAAATAGGAATGGGACTTTTTGTTCCTTCATCATTTTTCTACTGTGTATCTACTGCAGCATTCAGTTGATTTTCATGATTATCGTCACTATTAACAGACTGGAAGTTCACTACAGCCATAATCTTAAAAAGACTAACTTGACCGTGCTGCTCTTGCTACAAGAAAAGAAAACGATAACTTTTGCTTTGATTTTTCTATTGATCTATTATCTTATCTATGATTATTTTTTATGATTTATATAATATTCATAATGCATATTATACAAAATAATAATATAACTGCGTATAGAATAAATGATGTAACTAATATAATTTGTAGAAAATTCCAAATGATAACCGAGATTGATGATTGATTTAATTGATTCTATTTATTAGCTATAGTTAAAAAATCTGAACAACGCTAAAGATGAGTCTGAATAGGGAAGCTAAGTAGGAGAACAACAAAACTGAGCTGAACTAGCAAGATAGCGAAATGTTGCGAAATAATAGATGCGTGTAATTATTTTATGCTAAAACTAATCTACACGTCAGAGGGACTGGTTCGGAATTCTAGGAGCGATGATTGTTAGGCCCAATTTGATTGTTCTATACTTCCAGGGATTAAACCAATTAAAACGCCGTGATTGTTATAGGAGAGCGCATTAGTTGGCTTAATTGACCAATGACACACAAGTCGATTTCATACGTCATATATTGATGATTACCAAAACACTTTTGTTTTTTGGTAGACCTGTGTTTGGCTGGCTATATCTCAGCTTCTGGTTGGTCAATCTCCTTGATTCTTTTTTTAGAACATCAGTCAACACCTCAAGATGAATAATAAAGCATAATAATATTATGCTTTCTCTATTCTTTAAGTTGCTCCTTATACATCTAGACTAGATCTTACTTTTGTTTTACATAATTTTACATAATTTATTTATTAATATTATAGAATATCAAACATATAATATATCTGTTTTAACATTATATATAATCGCTTAAAGGAGTCATCATTGTTTCATCTAAGGATTTCAGGAACAAATTAAACAAAATACAAGATTTTTATAATAAAATATTTGCTCTAAAATATGAGCAAAGATTGGAGCAGATCGATTTGTGACAAGGTTGGAATGTAGTAGAAATAGGATTGTGGGTAATCACCTATTACGGTCCTCCTCCCAGATAACAAGCTGAGTGCCACCTGTTACTATTGTCAGAGGAATAGAGTCATCCCCTCCACAGGCTGCCACAGACAAGATGTGCATAACATCTGAATCGCTAATAGAGGAGAGATAATCATACTTGTGTTGACTTGAATCTCTTACTAAAATAGCAATCATATCACTGTACGACACTAATGGTGAGCGTGTTCAAAACAGCCTGTCTATCATTCATCTATCTATATACATTATATTTCTAAAAGTTGGTCGTATGTGTGTCGTCCCAGCTATAGCTATTAAAATCTTGGTATAAAGAATCAGTATCACAGAAGATTTGATCTCGGACCCTCCGTTTGGTCAGTTCGACGCCTTACCAATTCAGCTACCTTGAGTTTAATGTAATTTATTAGGCGATATATGTAGGTATATGGGAGCAAATACGCTATCGCCATCCATCACGGCGCAGTCATGACGTAACGCCATGAAAAGCGGTAGCCCTTATTAGTACGCTTACTTGAATTATCCATTGGCAATGTGCCAGGCTAATAGCAAGCGGCAGGCAACTCTCAATACCTCTCGTTGTTTGTAAGCTGATTTTTAATACCCGGGCAACGCCGGATAGCACAGCTAGTCACAACACAAGAGATACATTCCTTCTTCACTACAGGGTACATCACCTCCTTGATAACAGGTACATTCCATCTTCACCTAGGAGTATATCACCTCCTTGGTAAGTGGTGTATCCCCTCTTCACTAAGGAGTATACCACCTCCTTGAGATGAAATGTATCCCCTCTTCACTGAAATTTAGCCTATTTAGATACAAGAAATCTGCTAACTTACCTTCAACTTGTCGTGGATCTCTAAATAAATATGCATTGGAAAGCCGGAAAATATCTCTACCAGTTGATATCTATCGTTGCAATTAATCTGCGATGATATTATAGCTTGTGCCTTGTTTTGCAATTTGATGAAGCTTTCAATTTTTATTTCATTCTAAATTTGAAAGCATATTTTTATTTTATAACTATACGTATTTAACAATGTTGTATAAAATCTCATTGAACTCATTGATATGCTTGCTACAGCTTGCAGCCAAAACTGGCTTTTCAAGTGCAATAGAAGAGTTATGTGCATCGATCCATTGTAAGCCGAGTTTATTTAACCGCTGTTAAATAATATGCTATAAACCTGCAAGTTTATAAGTTATATGATAATAATCTATCTATCAAATAGTACAATTATATATTGAGGAACAAGTGACATAAACAAACCATACTTGTAATACATGCAGAAATAAAAGTTAACATTTTTGAAACCCAAATACTTGCATCATTTGTTCAGCCAGTTGCGTTCTGATTGTTACTTTTGTTTGTATTAATTGTATCATTACTGAATCATTTTTATTGTAATCATAGCAAAACCGACTTAATTGAGCTATTACTTGCTAATTATTTCACATTTACATCTAAACCTTTTCATGGTCATTTTATTTTTTTCAATTTATTTGACCTGCACGAAACAATTTCCTCATGATATGAAGGTTAACAGTTGTTTGACAAAGTTTGAAAACCATTACAGTTGTTTTTATTTTCTCTCTCAATTTATTTCAATTACACAAAACACTTTTCTCATGTTATGTGCATGTAGTTTGAAAGTTAGAATGGCAAATGCTGTTATATGTTAAATAGAAATCAATTTTCTGACCAAAGACCTTTTTATTACCCGGGCAACGCCGGGTAGCACAGCTAGTGGGTTCATAAAGATCAAAAAAATTTCAAAGTGGCGTTCAAATGGAGGTGACGTTGACACCTCACAATTAAAGGGTGGCACCATTTTTCAACCTTTCTCCTATAGTGGCGGTCAAATAGAGGTGGCATTCAAATAAAGGTTCTATAGTATCAAGAGAGAATACACCTCTTTGATATGAAGTGTATTCGCTCTTCACTAAGGGGTTTAACACTTTGATAAGTGACGTATCTCCTTTTCACTAAGGAGGATAACACTTGGATAAGCATCATATCTCGTGCTTTCGCTAAAGGGTTGTTTACTGTTTGTAACTGTCTTTTTCTCTTTTCTTCAGAAAAACTATATATTAATTGCCATGAACCCACCTATCATATTTATCAGTCTTCAATAGATGACTTACCATTGAGGAAACCAGTGCCGGAATCGTAGTCATAAGCTGATGATAGAAGGCAACTTCCAGCTGCACAGAGGGCATCTGTTACGCCAAACTCTGAGGTGTGATTGGCTAATGCAGTCACTCTATCTGTATAAGCATCAGTACACTCTATCGGTATAAGCATCAGTACACTCTATCTGTATAAGCATCAGTACACTCTATCTGTATAAGCATCAGTACACTCTATCTGTATAAGCATCGGTACACTCTATCTGTATAAGTATCGGTACACTCTATCTGTATAAGCATCAGTACACTCTATCTGTATAAGTATCAGAACACTCAATCTGTATAAGCATCAGTACATTCTATCTGTATAAGCATCAGTACACTCTATCTGTATAAGCAACAATACACTCTATCTGTATAAGCATCGGTACACTCTATCTGTATAAGCATCAGTACACTCTGCCTGTATAAGCATCGGTACACTCTATCTGTATAAGCATCGGTACACTCTATCTGTATAACCATCAATACACTCTATCTGTATAAGCATTGATACAGTCTATCTGTATAAGCATAGGTACACTCTATCTGTATAAGCATCAGTACACTCTATCTGTATAAGCATCGGTACACTCTATCTGTATAAGCATCAGTACACTCTTTTGTATAAGCATCGATACACTCTATCTGTATAAGCATAGGTACATTATATCTGTATAAGCATCGGTACACTCTATCTGTATAAGCATCAGTACACTCTACCTGTATAAGCATCAGTACACTCTATCTGTATAAGCATCGATACACTCTATCTGTATAAGCATCAGTGCACTCTTTTGTATAAGCATCGATACACTCTATCTGTATAAGCATAGGTACATTATATCTGTATAAGCATCGGTACACTCTATCTGTATAAGCATCAGTACACTCTATCTGTATAAGCATCGGTACACTCTATCTGTATAAGCATCAATACACTCTATTTGTATAAGCATCGATACAGTCTATCTGTATAAGCATAGGTACACTCTATCTGTATAAGCATCAGTACACTCTATCTGTATAAGCATCGGTACACTCTATCTGTATAAGCATCAGTACACTCTTTTGTATAAGCATCGATACACTCTATCTGTATAAGCATCGGTACACTCTATCTGTATAAGCATCAGTACACTCTATCTGTATAAGCATCAGTACACTCTACCTGTATAAGCATCAATACACTCTTTTGTATAAGCATCGATACACTCTATCTGTATAAGCATGGGTACACTCTATCTGTATAAGCATCGGTACACTCTATCTGTATAAGCATCAATACACTCTATCTGTATAAGCATCGGTACACTCTATCTGTATAAGCATCAGTAGACTCTATCCGTATAAGCATCAGTACACTCTATCTGTATAAGCATCGGTACACTCTATCTGTATAAGCATCAGTACACTCTATCTGTATAAGCATCTGTGTGCATAGGTGTTAAGAACCTGCTTTAGAACCATAATGTTGGAACATTTGCATTGCATGTCGGCATGGTTATGCATGCACATGTAAATATCTGTAATGAGCTGTAACAAAATCTTCTATACAATAAATAGCATTGTATTGCATCTACAATAAACTGCATTGCAACGGACCCTACACATACTAACGTAATGTTAAGAGATTCTCAAATGAATGCACGTAAAAGTACTTCGTAAAATGAAAGGAAAGTAACAATACAAATCTCTAATTAATTATTACTTTAATTTCTTACATAATTTTATATAATGCATTCATATTATTTAGGTGTAATTACTTGCAGTATGTATTAAAAGGTTCTCATATGGGATTGGCTGTAGAATCAATGAAATGAATACAGCTGACACAAAAGACATATCCACTATAGACAATTATCCACAATAGACATCTATCCACATAGACACCTCTCCACCATAAACATCTAACCACAATTATGTCTATGGTGGATAAATGAATATGGTGGATAGTCGTTTATGGTGGATAGTCGTTTATGGTGGATAGCCCTCTGTGATAGAAGGCTATTCACCATAAACGACTATCTACAATAGAGAGCTATCCACCACAGACATTTATTCATCATAGGCATCGATCCACCATATACATTTACCCATAATAGACAGATCAGATATCCTCAACAGACATTTATCCACTATACACATCTAACCACCATATAGAGCTATCCACAATAGAAAGCCATCCGCCATAGACATCTAACCATTATAAACAGCCAATGACCATGATGTAAAAGGATTCTCACTCTGCCTCCAATGAATGAGTTTGATGTTAGCCCCTTCATCTCCGATGATGATGAGCTCTCCATCTAGAAGCAAGCTCTTCACCCCTACAACCAGCTGCTCCTCAAGAGTGTAGAGACATCTGAATGAACTGCCTGTCCACTCAAGAACTGTCACAAACCCATCGCTGCCTCCCACAGCTAGTACACTGACCTCTGCCTGAAAGTAAGGTTAACTCATCAGTACCTAATACCACAGCCCCCATATTTTCCTCATTCAAAGAGACACCCATTCTTTCAATCAAAACTTGTCAGCACACTCACTGATCCAATGAGAACTTGTCAGCACATTACATCATCCAATCAGAACTTGCCATCACACGACATCATCCAATCAGAACTTGCCATCACACTCCACCATCCAATCAGAACTTGCCATCACATTCCATCATCCAATCAGAACTTGCCATCGCATTCCCTCATCCAATGAGAACTTGTCAGCACACCAACTAATCCAATCAGAACTTGTCAGCACATTACGTCATCCAATCATAACTTGTCAGCACATTCCATCATCCAATCAGAACTTATCAGCACATTCCCTCATCCAATCAGAACTTGTCAGCACACTCACTGATCCACTCAGCTCTAGTTTACAACTATTCACAAGATGTATAGTAAATGAACCTAATAAATGGAATGACAGCAACACACAATAATTCGACTGTTACGAGCGGAGCAAAAGTAGACGAGACGTACAGACAGGCAGGTGATTCGATCAGTCTGCAAGGAATGTGATAAGAGGTGTGTGAGATTCTGAGCATTGTAAACTTCTAGTTTTCCCCCGTCTAGGCCTGCCACCAGCTGCTGACCACTAGACAGAAACTCCAAGCATGTCACAGAGTTGTAGACATAAACCTCCTTTACCTGCATCCCTGCAAGAGTTAATTGTGATAGCTGTGAATAAAAACAAAAAATGTCCCAAGATCTGGAAATAAAAAGGAAAAACACCTCTTGACCTTGCGTACCTGATGCAGTGTCCCAAAATCTGACTGTGCAATCTTCACTTCCACTCACTATTTTAGAGTTGGTCACCCCTGCAACCATCAATCGTATTTGGTTAAGCCAAAAAGCATGAGAAGTTTACTCCTACGTTGCTAAAGAGCATTGAAAAATGGGAATTGCTTGCCTAAAGCAAGCACCAATATTAGACATGAGCACCTGACTACCGCCTTATTGCATTAGCATTAATCATAAAAATAAATGTGGGTGGCTCCTTACCCTCACACTTCATGAGTCTTACACAATTCACTTGACCTCTGTGGCCTCCAAGGTTGTGCAAGAGTTCTCTAGACCGCCTATTCCATACTTTAAGACTTGTGTCACGGCTGTAAAAGTAAAGATAGACCATCGCAAAAGGATTATCAGCTTTCATGTTAGATTTGAGCATTGTGTAAATTTGTAGCAGAGTTCACTAGTCTTGTCTAGTATCGATCATTGACATAACATGACACACTTGTAGCAATAGCCTGAGAATGCTTGACGTTAGAATCAACTTTACCTGCTAGAAACGATGTGTTGCAAATTTATATCGACACTCCTAATAATATCTGTGTGTCCTTCTAATGCTGTCAAATCAAAATATTTTTTAGCCCAGGTTCTTCTTTTCACCTTCAATAGATCAGATTCTTGGTTATCTACAGGAAAGCCTGCTTTTGCCAAAGGCACTTCTGTAGGGATGTCAGCAATATGCTTCTCTGATGACCTAATTACTCCAGCTTGCTGTTGGATGACTTCAGGCTTATCAGATCTAAATAAAATACGCAACAGATTGAATTCTATACTTAAGCTAATTGTTGAAAAATTACTATAACAAAGAAGCAAGGTAAGGTAGGTTGAGCAAGCTTGATGCACAGCTTATAGATATAAGGAATGCAATTAGACATTCACATATAGAGCCTTCAACAACTAGTCGCAAGTGCACTAATACACAAATATGCACAACTTTTATCTAAGATGATAGAATATGTATATCAACTAACATTGCCATAGCTGGCTGCTCATCTTCTCTTTCCGAGTCAATCTGCAACAGAGATACTGTCAGGTATTACAGAACCTTTTTAACATTCGTCTTTAGCTTTGATTTATTAAGAATGGAAAGTTCGAATTTGTCAACAATAGGCACTCACTCACTGCAAGGGGGTATGTTAGCCATATTACATACTGAATAAACATACAAATCTTGGTAGACTTTCCTCCTCACTGCTTTTCCAAGCTTCTTCAGGAGTATTATCAAAAACATTCTCGTGAGCTTGTGGTAATTGTTCCGCCAGAAGATCCAACAACTCATCTCTGAACACGTCCTGCTTCCTAATCTAGGCAATAAGAACGTAAATACAAAAGCATGTAATATTGAAATATTTAATGAAACGTCTATGTAAAAAAACTGTAACCCAAAATGCTAATAGCAAAATCATTCACCTTCGCATCTTCTTCACTGTTTCGTTTTCTAGGAAGCAGCTTTAATGTTTCTATTTGTTTGAGTTTCTTTCTCAGTAATCGTATTCTTTTGTATCGAGCATCATATTTCAGCATATCTGGATTAGCAGACATAATGTATAAAAATATGGTTCAGTACTAAAGTATTATATTCTGCCCAAAACCTAGTTTTTTCGTGGAATCAAAGGTGAAGAAATGTTTTGATAAGCAGAATAAAAAAAAGAATTTTATGGCATTTTTGACCTTCACCTTAGTCATTTTATAAATACGTAAACAGTACATGTATTTTAACGTAATAAGTCAAGAAAAGTTTTCGTGGAGAATAGTTCTATGCCTACAGGACAATCAACTTGTAGTCCTCAAGTTATTTACCTCTAACGTAAAAGGTTAATGCTTTGATGTCGCTATAAATAAGTCTAACGGCCATGTTTTTGTTGGGTTAATAAGTATGCCGATGAACTCACCAGTATTAAAACTCATCGGATGTTATTTAAAATAGACTAGCTTTTATTTAGCATTATCATATTATGCTAGTTAAACTGTTTGAATGTTTTAAACAGCCTATTTATCAAGTCATCACACTCATCTGTTGCTAGAAAACAGCACCAGTATTTGTTTGAAATCCAGCTTGTGATCAACTCTTATGAATATTTTATTTATCAGCCTATAATCCACAAAGTGCTATTTTTAAAAAGTTGCCCAAGCTTAGGTTAAATTAATCAACAGTTAAAAAACTTGTTAATTTTTGCCTGTAAAACTGAGCCATATTACAACTTCAGAGTGCATGCATCTACCTGAGTTTTTACATTAAAAGGTATTACTTGACTAAACAAAATTTTACTAATGGCACTAAGTAGGTTTTTAGAAGACTCTAAAATTAACAGCAAAAAAGCATTGCTCATTTTTTGACTTGCCTCCAAACTAACAAAGATTTGCTACAAACTGAAAATTCTCATGCAATCTTTTCCCATTGAAACTTTTTGCATTTGAGAAGCTTTAACACAAATGATAGATCAATACGATATAGATTTGAGGTACTGTAATAAAAAGGTTGGCAACAGTTTCGACACGGAGTTCCCTTCATTGTCATCGCAGAACAGAGCTCATGGGATGGAAATGGTGGCCCTGAAGATGGCCGAGATGGGAGAGGAAAACTAATGAAGTGATTATCAGTCGGTACTCATATTTATAGGCTGTCAGCATGCGTAGTAGAGTTCTCTGGATTTATCACGGTTAATTCAAACTGGAATAGTTAATTATAATGCGCTCGCTTAACACATGTTTGTTGCAGTATAATATTATATGTATGTTCCATAATAGCAAATTGTTATGTTAACCATTTATCACCCTACTGTTTTAAAACTTGCATGTTACTATATAAATACAAACTCAAAAAATTGTTAAAACTCGTATTACGCGATTAGCTAATAACAAATATTATTGTTTTTGTGTTCAAAATATTTTATTGTGGCAACAGTTGACTTAAGTACATGTATTATACAGCCAATCAACTGTGTGTTTTCCCCTTAGTTTACTATATAACCTTTCAGTTTTGCCATTGCTGGGTGTGCTGCTGCATTGAGCTGTTAGTTATAGTACCAATAAAAATACTGTGTTCTTTAAACATAGCTCGTCTTGATTTTCTAAGGGAAAATATAGTATCAAATTCTTGTCACTGTTTCTGCCTTCTGAATTGTGATATTAACCACAAATCATAACTGCATTCACTATAAGAGCTATTGACCGAGCATCAAGAATTATTGCGATTAATCTACCAGGGTGTAATAGTTGGGAGAAGGCACCCACCAGTATGTTTGTCGGCTCGCCCTCGAGTCTGTCTATCGGCTCGCCCTCGAGTCTGCGTATCGGCTCACGCTCGAATCAGTCTATCGGCTCGCCATTGAGTCTGTTTATCGGCTCACCCTCGAGTCTGTGTATCAGCTCGCGCTTGAGTCTGTCTATTGGCTCGCATTCGAGTCCGTCTATCGGCTCACCCTCGAGTCTATTTTTCGGCTCGCTTTCGAGCCTGTTTATCGGCTCGCTCTCGAGTCTGTTTATCGGCTCGTTCTCGAGTCTGTTTATCGGCTCACCCTTGAGTCTGTTTAACAACTCGCCCTCGAGTTTGTCTATCGGCTCGCCATCGAGTTTGTCCATCGGCTCGCCCTCAAGTCTGTGTATCAGCTCGCCCTCGATTCTGTATCGGCTCACCCTCGAATCTGTTTAACAACTCGTCCTCGAGTCTGTATCGGCTCATCCTCGAGTCTATTTACCGGCCTATTTACCAGTCTATTCGCCCTTGAGTGTGTTTATCGGCTTGCCCTCGAGTCTGTTTATCAGCTCGCCCTCGAGTCTGTTTATCGGCTTGCCCTCAAGTCTGTCTATCGGCTCGCCCTCGAGTCTGCGTATCAGCTCGTGCTCGAGTCTGTCAATTGGCTCACCCTCGAGTCTGTTTATCGGCTCACTCTCGAGTCTGTTTATCGGCTTGCCTTCGAGTCTGTCTATCGGTTCGCTCTCGAGTCAGTGTATCAGCTCGCGCTCGAGTCTGTCTTTTGGCTCACCCTCGAGTCTGTTTATCGGCTCACTCTCGAGTCTGTTTATCGGCTTGTCTTCGAGTCTGTTTATCGGCTCGCCCTCGAGTCTGTTACTGACTCCCCCTTGAGCTGGAAGTTGCCTACCCTTGCCTAGTAGGGTTTACTTCAGGACAAAATATTTGTTCTATGATTGTGATCTAATTGAGCTGAAATACAATAAACAACAGCAGAATTATAGTACTTTCTATTCAGTTCACCAAGTACCACAGCGTGATATAATTAGATATGGAACAGAACTAAAGGCGTAGTGTGTAGCAGAAACAAAAATATCAGCCAAAGTTTACTACAATTTAATAACCGTGCTGATTCATTGCGCGAGTTTTCTGAGACAAACAAATACAAGGATAAAAATACCATATTTCTGTACCATGAACAGTTTCACTACAAATTTTCACAAAGTAGTTGATACATTTCCCTACAAGCCTTAAAGGCATTGGTTTACGAATCTATTTTCCGTGCTTGAAAATCCTTTATGAAAATCACTAGTTAGCCAGGAGTAGGTAACTCTACAACTTTACCATTATAAACTTAGCAGTATCGTTGATATGACTGTTTGGATTTTTAAGCTCCTCAACCAGCAAGTGCAAACGTACAAACTGGAGTCGGCTGCTCATGCACTTTGTTTCCAAATAGCCATAGCTCCGATGCCGATTAGATTGTTGTGAAAGTCGCGGAATAATAGACTTGTAGCAACAGATGTTTTACACAAGGATTGAAACTCTTCTTGGCTTCAATTGTCTATAATAAGAAACAGCTAGTGATTTAACTTCCAGATGTGTAAAATTTTTCTAATGGTTGTCATCTATACCATTACTCTACAAACTGATTTCAGCCTAAAGATTAAGCCTCTAGTTTAGCTGATTGTGTTTTAAACTTGCAAAGCTGTAGTAAATTTAGTTTACTTACTGTATCAACATTGTTTCTGCACGGGAGTTGTTCACTTGTTTCACTTGATAAAAAGCTCTCTTTGGATCGGTCGCTAGGATTGGAGTTGTTCACTCGTTTCACTCGATAAAAAGCACTCTTTGGATCGGTCGCTAGGATTGGAGTTGTTCACTTGATAAAAAGCACTCTTTGGATTGGTCGCTAGGATTAGAGTTGTTCCCTCGTTTCACTCGATGAAAAGCACTCTTTGGATCGGTCGCTAGGATTGGAGTTGTTCACTCGTTTCACTCGATAAAAAGCACTCTTTGGATCGGTCGCTAGGATTGGAGTTGTTCACTCGTTTCACTCGATAAAAAGCACTCTTTGGATCGGTCGCTAGGATTGGAGTTGTTCACTTGTTTCCCTCGATAAAAAGCACTCATTGGATCGGTCGCTAGGATTAGAGTTGTTCACTTGTTTCACTCGATAAAAATCACTCTTTGGATCGGTCGCTAGGATTAGAGTTGTTCACTTGTTTCACTCGATAAAAAGCACTCTTTGGATCGGTCGCTAGGATTAGAGTTGTTCACTTGTTTCACTCGATAAAAAGCACTCTTTGGATCGGTCGCTAAGATTAGAGTTGTTCACTTGTTTCACTCGATAAAAAGCACTCTTTGGATCGGTCGCTAGGATTAGAGTTGTTCACTTGTTTCACTTGATAAAAAGCACTCTTTGGATCGGTCGCTAGGATTAGCCGAGCCTTGAGAATAGAGCTCATTTAAAATCTTAATAGATAGAGCCTAGATACGACTTTTTAAATACAGAATATAGCGGAGAAGAGCTTTTAAGCGTGCCAGGCTTGTTTTGTCATGGGTAGATAACTCTAGTTCTCACACAGAAGACAGTACTGAAGCATCCCAATGTCTTTAGCATTAGCATGCTTTATGATAATAGCTTCTTACAATTTCCAAAATGTTAATCAACCGAGTGCTCTCTGCCTACACCTGACAAAATTGAAAAGTACTAAAAATTTGGGATAGCTTTTGAATTTATATCAGTGCCTTTCGCTATTTGCGAAGCCTCAGAGATTTATCACATGCACATTTAGAAGTCAATTAGTCAACTGGACTATTTGCCTCAGAAAAATGATAAATAAAATCAGTTCTGTCAAATATTAGTAAGTTTTAAGTGCCCTCAGCTAGTGATAAGTTGTGCTATGTGAAGGTAAAAATATAACTCTATTAGAAAGTAAGTGGTCTTTCAGTTACATGGTCAAGTCTTCAACTGTTGCGGGAGGAGACGACTACTAATATCGTATTGAGTAATTGGTGAGCCAGTGTGACAGGGCTGACTAGTGACATGACTAGGACTATCACTTGTTTCCTGCTGTCAAATTTATAATATACACAAGAACTGGTGAACGTAACATTCCGAGGTGTTACATCCCTGTTTATCAACACAGGGCTGCGCTAGATTCGCTCAATACCAAGCTAGGTTGTTGTGGTTATCCGTTGTGTCATATATTAGAGACTCCAATTATCATAAACGGATATGCTAGTTTCCAAAGAAACGGGCCATGCCCACAATTTTGTTATAATCTCTAATGGAGGAACCACAACATAAACAAACATAATGACTCCCAGTTGCAGTCTCAAATTGATTGCTGCATTAAAAACCATTTGAAAGAGGACAAAATACCCTCTAAGGTAGAGCTAATTATTTTATAATTTAAGACGAGGTAAATATTTTTTAAAGCTCAAGTCAAAGCATCAATCTTACCTACATTGACATACAGCTTAAACTCTCACAGGTTTTGTATCTCCAACCAGTTTCTGTTTTTGTGTTTTTAAAAGAATTATATGTTTTAATGTCTGTGTAAAAATCCTAGGTGCTGCTAAACAGTGAACAGATATAACACCCAGAGTTGCGGTCAATCAATAATGAGCAATAATCATTACTTTAAATTATTCATTAAATTATTAATTATTTGTTTAATTTAATCCAAAGTTCTTAAGTATGTTAATTCTCAATTAAATGATTAATACAGTCTTTTCTGGAATTAATTTATTGAATTGATTATTAATGAAGTTAAACCCAATACTTATTTGATAATTTAAACACAGAATTCATACAAATATTGTCATCGGCCACAATGTTGTTATACCTGTCGACAATTTAACGGCAGTACCTGAGGTTTTACAGAAACACCAAAATGTATAATTTTTCTAAAACACAAACAATAAACCGGTTGCAGATATATAACCTATTAGAATTTGTGCTATATGCAAATTTAGGTAAGACTTGCACTTTAACATTAGCTTTAGAAGGGTTATATTATCCAAAATTGAAAAATTATTGGCATTACAGGTAGGGAATTTCATTTTGTTTACACGTTGTATAATACAGTGCTTAATTTTAAAGCTACTGCAACTGGGAGTTATGTTCGGTTGTTAATGTTGTGGTCCCCCATTGGAGATTATAAAAAATTAGTGGCCGCGGCCTGTTTGCTTGGAAACTAACGCCTCTATTTACACTTTCATTGATTGGGCAACTTTCTCATACTCGGCACTGGTCCTCCGTATTGTCATCAAAAGCCGCTTTTCGTAGCTCTAACAACAAAGAGTTGGTTTTCGATATAACAACGTCTATTACTGGTCAGATGTTTTTTTTATTCTTCCAATTGCTTACGCTCTTTAAAATCAATAGCAACACTTTCTTCATTCGCTGTTGTTTCTTTTTGTTTCATCGTGAATCACCAAGGTTTTAGCATCCGACTTATAACAAACTGGTGATAAACTAATCTTTTTTTACAAATAAACTTTTTTATCGTGGTAAGCTGATGTCTAAATAGTTTCTCCTTTTTGTTTGACAGAATATTGGAGACTGTTAAATCGTGATGAGTTGTTACTCTTAGTCATTTTCTGTTTTCCAAATATTAACAGTTTGTCAAACATAGTGATTTGTCATTCATCACTATCTGCATTATTGTGATTTGATCACATGTGCTGCATCTCTAACTCCGGTAGCCTCATCTATCTTATTACGCCATTCTTTTCTGGCCTTCATAATTTTCTCGGCCTTAATAATTTTCTCGGCCTGTTCAAATTGCAATCCTATAGATTTTGGTCATTTTCAATGTTCATGTTCCAGATGAACTTGTGGGCGCGTCTTATAGGGGACGTTTATGTTCCCCACGTGCTTCTTTGAGGGGGGTTGTTCTGGCAATTGTAGTAAATGCCGGGTAAATCACGGAAGAGTCTAGAAGGTGTTGCTTGTTAGATGTTATTGATTGGTTATATATTTGTTAATAACAGAAGCTCGCTAAAAAGGACAACTAGTTTTCTAGCAAGTTTTCATGAATGCTTTGCGCATGTCACGCACATACGCATTTCCGAATTTAACTGAAAGCGAAACTAACTAAACGTAATCTAAATATAACAGAAGGAACACATGAATTAAAATTAGCGTTACAGTGCTAATATGGCCACACCTCATATATGCATGTTATTTTTTTCATTCAGCTAAAGTATTTTATGCGAGATGGATAATATTCTGGAACAACAATTGATGGCAGCAGCTGGTATGGTAGAGCAGCAGCTAGATAATGAAATTGAGAGATTAGATAAGATGGACAAGGATGAGTTAGAGGAGCTCAGAGAGAAAAGAATCGCTGCTATGAAGAAAGCGGAAGACCAAAAGAAAAAGTGGATAGCCAACGGTCATGGAAAGTAGGTATAGCAATTTAATGCATAGCTTCTTACCATTGGCTGGTTCATCGCTCTCACAGACATAGGCCTAGTGATAAGATGATATTATTTGTTTTAAACCATAACTGTGACGTACAACTTTTATTGGATTTTCTAGGTAAATCAGACACACTGATTGCGATTTTGTACTCAAAATAAAGATTGGTCCACTAATCTTCAAAGTCTTAAAGGCATTTTTAGAGCGTTTCAATATTCGTCTAGAAAATAACACAACCGGCATAACAAGCTTCGCCCATAAATATACGACATAGCCTATCTTTTTAGGAACGGAGGTTAGAGATGTTTAGTCCGATTTAGAATAATAGAGATGGGTGTCTTAAAACCCATTATTATCTAAATTCAGCCTGTAAAATAATCTCGGTCTTTTATGAAAGGTAGATAAACTATTTAAGGGTTGACTTGCAACAAAATTCACATCACGGTTATTTGATAGGAAAATATTCTCCATGTCTTACTCTGTTGTGTTGTTGGTGCAAAATATGTGGGAATGTGATTACAAGCTCTTAAAAGCTAAAAAACGAACAGAAAATCGCAGCCACACGAGACCGCTGTAGTTTGGATTCCCTTTCCAAAACGGCTCAAATGTGATGTAGTTGTGAGAGATGGTTTCTGTTTACATTTTCTTGCAACTTTATTCGTTGAAATATTTTCACAAATATACTTCACGCATTCAATAAAACTTTGTCTATTGTTCTTACGCGTCTGTTTTATCATCATTGTAATGCTGTCACTTTTAGCACTGATATCTTATAACTTACAGTAAAAAATCGTTAAACTTTTTAACCTCAGCTCAAAGGAGTACATATCATTGTCTGATAATCATGACGAGCCTGTTGGTCACCTGTGATAATCGAAAAGTGCTGCAAAAATTCTTTGCGAAGTATTGGGTCACATGATCAGATTACGACTTGATGATTGAATAATGCCGTAACAAAACTGTAAAGTAGCGAGCATCTATATTTGATACGGGGTCTTCAGTAAAACCCGAAGTGTTTTTCATAAACTAGTGCTACGATAAGTTTTATATTAAGCTTTTTATTGGCCTTTCAATTCGCGTGAGAACATACGTGACAAGACGATAACCAAATTTCGTAGTTACGTCATCGAAATAAAGATATTCCAATCTACGGCGGCTTTTCGTTTTTGAGCTTTTAAGAGCTTGTAATCACATTTCCACATATTTGG
Organism: Watersipora subatra; assembly: GCF_963576615.1. Lineage (NCBI taxonomy): Eukaryota > Metazoa > Bryozoa > Gymnolaemata > Cheilostomatida > Watersiporidae > Watersipora > Watersipora subatra. Next base: position 65,375,063 of record NC_088715.1, read on the forward strand.
CACTTAAAACACAACAGAGTAAGACATGGTGAACCGTTTTATACCAAATAACTAATGTTAATTTTGTTGCAAGTCAACCTTTAAAATTGCTTGTAGCTGGTTACATGATGTTTAATAGGCAGAACGCCAAGAAAAATGAGCTCATAAAAGCGCGATTTTATCACAAGCTAGCGTTGTCATCAGGCTTTTTTGAGTTCATTTTTAAATGTGCAATGTTAAATAGCTTATCTACCTTTCAGAAAACACTGAGATTATTTTGAAGGCTGAATTTAGATAATAATGGGTTTTCAGACACCCATCTCTATCATTCTAAATCAGACTAAACATCCCCACCTTTCATTCCTAAAAAGCTAGGTTTCGTCACGTATTTATGGGCGAAGCTTGTTGTGCTGATCATGTTGTTTTCGAGACCGATATTAAAACACTGTAAAAAACCTTCATTACCCTGAAAGTTAGTGGACCAATCTTTATTTCGAGTACAAAATCGGAATCAGCGTGTCTGATTTACCTAGTAACTAGAGGCGACACGAGACATCTTGACTATGGACCTGTCTCGTCCCTTATCGGTCTCGTCTTGACCTAACTATTGCCAAGCTCGAGACAGGAAATAGAACTAAAGCGCATGCGCACGGCTGTTAAAACATAGCTTCTCGCTGTAACAACAACTCCATATACGTATTGTAATGGATTGCGGGCCACTGCCCTGTTAATATATTGTAGTCCGGTTCTGTGTCCTTAAACAGATAACCGGGTCGTATCCAATTACCCTCCGGATAATCCGATTTAATAAATAAGACTGTTGCGGGTAAAATGTCTGTATTTTATCGTATTGTCTCCAAACACCAACTGCCCTTCATCAAATTTGGGCTTCTTATATATACTACCAATTGCGGGTAAAACTTGACCGGACACAGAGAAACGAACTAAAGGCCGTGTCGACCATAATCCGTGTTCGGGTAACAGTGACATTATCGTTAGTTCAATATATGAATATATACAGTAATTCATACAATTTCATGAGTACAATTTAAATATAATTCACATACTACAGTTAATACACAAACAAAACTTAACATAAATGAAACAATAAGAATGAAAGTGTTATCATGTGTTCTTTTAGTAGCGGTACTTCTTTGTAGATAGACGGCTATCAGTTTCATTACACATTTCATTACATTAAAAAGTAAGAACTATTCAATAGATGGTAAAAATATACATTTACAAAGCAATATGTTTATAATAATTATTATCAAGCTCAAAATTCTTAGAAATATATAATTTATCTATTTTAGAGCTGTTTGTGTCACTTTTGTTTACAAAAACTACATGCATATCGCTATTAAAATGTTGTATTTAAATCGTTTACACCAGGTGAAAATTCAATTTAAAATGATAAACACATCAATTTCATATATCAAGTACGCTAGTCCTTGTGTAGTGAAATAATCACCAAAGCTCATTATTTTACTGTCTCGAGTCTCGAATTTTTACAAGACAGCGTCTCGAGTCTCGTCTCGAACTTAAAAAACCTGTCTCGTTCCACCTCTACTAGTACATACAATAAAAGTTGTATGTGACAGTTATGGTTTAAATAACATGAAGGTACCTACAAGGTACCTACACATGAAGGTACCTACAGTGTTACAACTTGGTTGTAACACTGTAGAATGAGAGCGTCTGTGAGGTGTTGTATAGCTTAAATTCCAATAGTCCCGAGAAGCCAATAAAGATATGAATCCTATACTGTTAATCTGATAGCTTTAACACCGTTGCGATATCATCATTGACCTTGACTCCTAGTAGTGTCTCATCGTTGTCATAGACATCGTTACGCTACATAAGACCTGGAAACATGATTACACACCAATTTGTACTTGTCATAAGCAGGAATAAGATGGTATTGCTTGTAATTATCATAGACATAGTGACAAGATGATATTGTCTATAGTTATCATAGACATGGTGATAATATGATATTGTTTGTAGTTATCATAGACATGGTGATAATATGATATTGTTTATAGTTATCATAGACATAGTGACAAGATGATATTGTTTATAGTTATCATAGACATGGTGATTATATGATATTGTTTGTAGTTATCATAGACATGGTGATAATACGATATTGTTTATAGTTATCGTAGACATGGTGATAATATGATATTGTTTATAGTTATCATAGACATGGTGATAATACGATATTGTTTATAATTATCATAGACATGGTGATAATATAATATTGTTTATAGTTATCATAGACATGGTGATAATACGATATTGTTTATAGTTATCATAGACATGGTGATAATATGATATTGTTTATAGTTATCATAGACATGGTGATAATACGATATTGTTTATAGTTACCATAGACATGGTGATGATATGATATTGTTTATAGTTACCATAGACATGGCGATAATATGATATTGTTTATAGTTATCATAGACATGGTGATAATATGATATTGTTTATAGTTATCATAGACATGGTGATAATATGATATTGTTTATAGTTATCATCGACATGGTGATAATACGATATTGTTTATAGTTACCATAGACATGGTGATGATATGATATTGTTTATAGTTACCATAGACATGGCGATAATATGATATTGTTTATAGTTACCATAGACATGGTGATGATATGATATTGTTTATAGTTACCATAGACATGGCGATAATATGATATTGTTTATAGTTATCATAGACATGGTGATAATATGATATTGTTTATAGTTATCATAGACATGGTGATAATATGATATTGTTTATAGTTACCATAGATATGGTGATGATATGATATGATATTGTTTATATAGTTATCATAGATATGGCGATAATATGATATTGTTTATAGTTATCATAGACATGGTGATAATATGATATTGTTTATAGTTACCATAGATATGGTGATGATATGATATTGTTTATAGTTATCGTAGACATGGTGATAATATGATATTGTTTATAGTTATCGTAGACATGGTGATAATATGATATTGTTTGTAGCTGAGAGTTAGTAGAGATTGAAATACAGAAAAAGTTGAATTACTAGAATTTTAGGTAATGTTTATAAATTTAGTTTAAACTATTTTGGAACTTTTCATTCTATTTTAGTTGAGCAAATACGGTGTAACTAAAGTGACAGAGTTGCTGTCAAGGTTTATAATGGTCAACATGTAGCATGATAATGTAGCAAGACCTGGGTTCGTCAGTGCTGAAGCGCTGTGCTGACAAGCGGATCGTGTTTCCATAGGACATTATAGTAAAGTGAGCCCCTATATATGCAGGTATTCAGAGGTACCGGGAGAGAAGGAGTTCTTTGATGAGTGCAAGAAGAGCAAGAATGTAGTCTGTCACTTCTACAGAGAGGCAACCATGAGGTGAGTCGTAAAGCTGTACAACCGGTGTAAACGTATCTCTGGGTGCATATGATAGTATTTTCTAAACACACTGTACATTTACGTATAATAAATGTATAGATTTTAACACGTGCACACGAGTGGCCGGAGGTAATATGCTAATATGGAAACTGCTACGGATTTCTTCATAGACTCTGACATACCTGTTTCATCTATTCTATCAATCTGACGTGACAGTCCCTTGGAAAGAGGTTTGGATAACTGCTTAAAGATATGAGCTCGTCCATGTACTTTCAGGTGTAAGATAGTTGACAAACACCTACAGCTGTTGGCCCCTCAGCACATCGAATGCAGGTTCCTTAAAATCGATGCTGAAAAGTCTAAGTTCCTAACAGATAGACTGAAAGTACGGGTCCTACCCACAATAGTCATACTGAGAGACAATAAAACTGTAAGTGTTCTTGCTGCGCTCATAACTATATTCACAACTATTCCACCTCCTTATCTCCCCATCACCTTTTAGGCAGGACCAGGTGTAGAATCTTTACTACTTTGCTCATACAAATAGTATTGCTATAACTAGATGTACTTCTCTCATTTAACATTCTATGATATTAGTCTATGGTCGTTCACTACAGGTAGATTTTATTGTTGGATTTGATGACTTGGGAGGAGTAGACGACTTCTCAACTGAAATGATGGAGTGGAGAATAGCCCGAGCTGATGTGTTAAACTATAGCGGGGACCTTCTCACCCCACCCGGGGCTGACAATCATAAATCTAAAAATGTTCTCTTTGACTCTAAGAAGAAAACAATACGTGGAAGAGGAGATGATACCGACAGTGAAGATGATTGGTAATGTGTGGGAGTTGTCTCGCCTTGATAAGATATTTGTTTCCAGTTTTCTTTTTACATATCAGCTTGTGTTCTTTTTTTGGGCTTCTCCCCCACATTATTGTGACATCAAAACATTTGCATCAAATAGCCTTTGAATAATGCCTGTACACTAAATATTAAAAATATTAAATATACACTAATATGAATGAAATCAACTCGCTAATAAATACAAGTATATACTACATATTGTTTAATATATTAATATATATATTAACATATTATTATATATGTTGCAGCAGAGTTTTAGCAGGAGTCAGATATACTCTACCCAGAATGCTTTTGCTTCTTTGTAATCATCTCACACTTTGACACATTCTTTTAACTATTTGTTTACATTCGCATTTCTCTCTCCTCTCAAAGTGATCAGGGAGGATTTTAATAAAATTAATTCTCTGTTTAAATCCCATTAATAATTGAATACTGCTGCTTTTGTATCTAATTTATGTTCCATATTTTAACATACAAATAAATTGCAAAGTAGATATGGGGTCTTGTATCTCCTAAAGTTGAATTAGATGCTTCACAGAGGACTTCTCTGCTCTGAGGTCACTCTCAGACTTCTCTGCCCTGAGGTCACTCTCAGACTTCTCTGCTCGGAGGTCACTCTCAGACTTCTCTGCTCTGAGGTCACTCTCAGACTTCTCTGCCCTGAGGTCACTCTGAGACTTCTCTGCCCTGAGGTCACTCTCAGACTTCTCTGCCCTGAGGTCACTCTGAGACTTCTCTGCTCTGAGGTCACTCTCAGACTTCTCTGCTCGGAGGTCACTCTCAGACTTCTCTGCTCTGAGGTCACTCTCAGACTTCTCTGCTCGGAGGTCACTCTCAGACTTCTCTGCTCTGAGGTCACTCTCAGACTTCTCTGCTCTGAGGTCACTCTCAGACTTCTCTGCTCTGAGGTCACTCTCAGACTTCTCTGCTCGGAGGTCACTCTCAGACTTCTCTGCTCTGAGGTCACTCTCAGACTTCTCTGCTCTGAGGTCACTCTCAGACTTCTCTGCTCTGAGGTCACTCTCAGACTTCTCTGCTTTGAGGTCACTCTCAGACTTCTCTGCTCGGAGGTCACTCTCAGACTTCTCTGCTCTGAGGTCACTCTCAGACTTCTCTGCCCTGAGGTCACTCTCAGACTTCTCTGCTCGGAGGTCACTCTCAGACTTCTCTGCTCTGAGGTCACTCTCAGACTTCTCCGCCCTTAGGTCACTCTCAGACTTCTCTGCTCTGAGGTCACTCTCAGACTTCTCTGCTCGGAGGTCACTCTCAGACTTCTCTGCCCTGAGGTCACTCTCAGACTTCTCTGCCCTGAGGTCACTCTCAGACTTCTCTGCTCTGAGGTCACTCTCAGACTTCTCTGCTCTGAGGTCACTCTCAGACTTCTCTGCTCGGAGGTCACTCTCAGACTTCTCTGCTCGGAGGTCACTCTCAGACTTCTCTGCCCTGAGGTCACTCTCAGACTTTTCTGCTTTGAGGTCACTCTCAGACTTCTCTGCTCGGAGGTCACTCTCAGACTTCTCTGCTCGGAGGTCACTCTCAGACTTCTCTGCTCTGAGGTCACTCTCAGACTTCTCTGCTCTGAGGTCATTCTCAGACTTCTCTGCTCTGAGGTCACTCTCAGACTTCTCTGCCCTGAGGTCACTCTCAGACTTCTCTGCTCGGAGGTCACTCTCAGACCTCTCTGCCCTGAGGTCACTCTCAGACTTCTCTGCCCTGAGGTCACTCTCAGACTTCTCTGCCCTGAGGTCACTCTCAGACTTCTCTGCCCTGAGGTCACTCTCAGACTTCTCTGCCCTGAGGTCACTCTCAGACTTCTCTGCTCGGAGGTCACTCTCAGACTTCTCTGCCCTGAGGTCACTCTCAGACTTCTCTGCTCTGAGGTCACTCTCAGACTTCTCTGCTCTGAGGTCACTCTCAGACTTCTCTGCCCTGAGGTCACTCTCAGACTTCTCTGCCCTGAGGTCACTCTCAGACTTCTCTGCCCTGAGGTCACTCTCAGACTTCTCTGCCCTGAGGTCACTCTCAGACTTCTCTGCCCTGAGGTCACTCTGAGACTTCTCTGCCCTGAGGTCACTCTCAGACTTCTCTGCCCTGAGGTCACTCTGAGACTTCTCTGCTCTGAGGTCACTCTCAGACTTCTCTGCTCGGAGGTCACTCTCAGACTTCTCTGCTCTGAGGTCACTCTCAGACTTCTCTGCTCTGAGGTCACTCTCAGACTTCTCTGCTCGGAGGTCACTCTCAGACTTCTCTGCTCTGAGGTCACTCTCAGACTTCTCTGCTCTGAGGTCACTCTCAGACTTCTCTGCTCTGAGGTCACTCTCAGACTTCTCTGCTCTGAGGTCACTCTCAGACTTCTCTGCTCTGAGGTCATTCTCAGACTTCTCTGCTCTGAGGTCACTCTCAGACTTCTCTGCCCTGAGGTCACTCTCAGACTTCTCTGCTCGGAGGTCACTCTCAGACCTCTCTGCCCTGAGGTCACTCTCAGACTTCTCTGCCCTGAGGTCACTCTCAGACTTCTCTGCCCTGAGGTCACTCTCAGACTTCTCTGCCCTGAGGTCACTCTCAGACTTCTCTGCCCTGAGGTCACTCTCAGACTTCTCTGCTCGGAGGTCACTCTCAGACTTCTCTGCCCTGAGGTCACTCTCAGACTTCTCTGCTCTGAGGTCACTCTCAGACTTCTCTGCTCTGAGGTCACTCTCAGACTTCTCTGCCCTGAGGTCACTCTCAGACTTCTCTGCCCTGAGGTCACTCTCAGACTTCTCTGCCCTGAGGTCACTCTCAGACTTCTCTGCCCTGAGGTCACTCTCAGACTTCTCTGCCCTGAGGTCACTCTCAGACTTCTCTGCCCTGAGGTCACTCTCAGACTTCTCTGCCCTGAGGTCACTCTCAGACTTCTCTGCCCTGAGGTCACTCTCAGACTTCTCTGCTCGGAGGTCACTCTCAGACTTCTCTGCCCTGAGGTCACTCTCAGACTTCTCTGCTCTGAGGTCACTCTCAGACTTCTCTGCTCTGAGGTCACTCTCAGACTTCTCTGCCCTGAGGTCACTCTCAGACTTCTCTGCCCTGAGGTCACTCTCAGACTTCTCTGCCCTGAGGTCACTCTCAGACTTCTCTGCCCTGAGGTCACTCTCAGACTTCTCTGCCCTGAGGTCACTCTGAGACTTCTCTGCCCTGAGGTCACTCTCAGACTTCTCTGCCCTGAGGTCACTCTGAGACTTCTCTGCTCTGAGGTCACTCTCAGACTTCTCTGCTCGGAGGTCACTCTCAGACTTCTCTGCTCTGAGGTCACTCTCAGACTTCTCTGCTCTGAGGTCACTCTCAGACTTCTCTGCTCGGAGGTCACTCTCAGACTTCTCTGCTCTGAGGTCACTCTCAGACTTCTCTGCTCTGAGGTCACTCTCAGACTTCTCTGCTCTGAGGTCACTCTCAGACTTCTCTGCTCTGAGGTCACTCTCAGACTTCTTGCTTTGCACAGTGTGCTCATGTTGCAGCTTATCTTTGCTCTGCCAGAACTGTACTCAGGCAGTGTAATAAGCCAATTATCTTCCTTGCGTGTAGCAGCCGGGTAAAGCGTATATTTTTATCGGGTCATTTTATCACCGAAATTTCTTAAGCTACAAACCTGTAACAAGTCAAGGTTGAATGTGACTACTTTACCAACTCGAGTGTGTCATAATATTGATTATGGGCTTCGCAGAGAAACCGGTTCACTTAAGTGAGACACAATGACATTTAGAGTGGTCCTAATCACGTTGCTCGCCGAATAAATTTTTTCTGCTATTGTTTTGACATTGTAGTTTAAAAACATGGAATTGCGACCTCATGTATCTGGCTAAAACTACCTGATGGGAGTACAAGTATAACAACACGTAGTTTCTCCAACTTCAGACCACTTTAATAATTAGTGTTCATCTTTGTCCATGTATTAATTATCTCTAGTGGTTTATTCTCTCTCTATTGTTCATTATACATAGCCTATGGCTAGAGATGCTTGAGTGGTGAGGTTAACATACATCTACCAGCTGTTCTAACAACCAAACAGTGGAGCTGATCAATCGGACATATTGCAGGCTATACTTTATTATCCTATCTAAGGCTGTCTAGTTGAATCGAATGTTTCCACAGGTTTTTGACAACCCATTTTTATTATAAACAACCTGAAAAATTATTGTATGAAATGAAATAAATAATAATGTAATAAATGAAATAAAATCCTTTAGTAGATCATAAACTTTGTGGATGGATCTGATGTGTCAATGTTGCTCTATAGCTTTTGGCCAACAATGTTAGCACAGCTTTTGATACAGTAGCCAATGGTAACACAGCATTTAAATACAGTAACCAATGTGAAGGCAGCTCTTGATACATTAACCAATGGTAGAACAGCTTTTAATACACAGTATATAAATAATAAAAAAAATTCACGCTGCTGATTGGTTAAGAAATTGCACAATTTAGAGATTTGATGACAAAGAATAGAGTGAACCTAAGCATAGAGTTAACTAACGAAAATGAAGAATTTCTTTTCAACCATGGAAAGTTGTAATCAAATTAGCCCGTCTGGTAACATATATAAGTCACTCTAAATGTGTATGGCTGACTTTCTAGCGACCAAAATGGAAACTGGTTTGTCAATAGTTCTCTGGATGCATCTATCCTAGCCAAATAACAGCAATCGTAGAGAAAGCTGTTAAAATCCAACTGGCTGACACGGCAGCACTTCCTGTAGTAGTCGTCATGTCCATTGTTCCGTTACTGTTTTTAAAAGGGTTGCTGTCGGAATGTGAGGTCACTAAGGTCAAAAGACTACTCTTAGTAGAAGCTGCAGAAAGACAAACTTCCATATAATTTGCAATGCAGTTTAATACTAATAATATCAAAACCGGCAGTTGGTAAACCAGAAGAATCTTAAAAAAGTAGGAAAGAACTTTATCGGAAGATAAAATTTTAGAGTTTATTAAACAGAAGATTGAACAGTTTAGAATGAGCTGCTTGGCTCTGTGAATATAAATAGCTAAACGCTGTTTTATCTTATGATAGGGTAAATAATACATGTTCAAGTGTCACTGAAATGGAAGATTGTTTTCTGAATATTTTGTAAACATATCTGCACTGAAGAACGAATTAGAATTGCACATCACAAGCAATGACAACTCCATCTCACAAGCAATGACAACTCCATCTCACGAGCAATGACAACTGCGTCTCACAAGCAATGACAACTCCATCTCACAAGCAATGATAACTCCATCTCACAAGCAGGGACAACTCCATATTACAAGCAATGATAACTCCATCTCACAAGCAGGGACAACTCCATATTACAAGTAATGATAACTCCATCTCACAAGCAATGACAACCGCCCTCAGAAGACTGCTTTTATCAACCTTCAGGTACTTTCTTACAAGAAGTATTAGTTCAAAGTCAACTAACAAATGAGAAAGACAGAAGCAATTATTGGTCGCACTGACCAGGAAATGGCAGCGAATGAATAGCAAGCGAGAGCAGCAAGAAGTAAACAGTGTTCACCTGCAGTGGTGATTGGGTAGGTTGTATCGGGGATATGTGTGAAGATGGGTGAAGCTGTCACCGGTATACTGCTGGTAACTGCGACAGACCACAAGCATGCAGGAATTAATTTTTGGTTCATATTACAGCTTGTGGTACACGAATTTGAATATAGGTGCTGATTGTAACCATGTTGACAAAGAAGCAATTATGAAGTCTTAATGTTAGTCAGTTTTTCATTGCATGTAGAAGTATTAGCAGGAGCCCCAAAGAGTAGTCAGCTGGTCAATTATTTCCCAACAGCTTTGGATTCTAAATCTTTAATTAAACTACAAAGCCTGTAGGTGTACTACAATATTTGTAGGTAAACTATGGAGCCCGTAGGTTAAACTACAGAGCCTACAGATAAAGCACAATGTTAGCAGGTAGACTATAGAGCCCGTAGGTTAAACTACAGAGCCTACAGGAAAGTCTGAAAGACTTACTGTTAAAATTAAGAGGTAATTACTACCCAACAGATATGTAGCTACAGAGTCTAGCTGAACTGTTGATGCAGAAATCAGGATTTTATTTACATGAACACAAAATATAGGCTCATTCTCTATTTAGCAATCTGATTTGGTGCCAGTAAAAATTGAAAACAGGAAGTTTGTATTGATATTACCATAGCGACGGTAATCAGATAGAGATAATAATTATTAACTTAGGTATGCTTGTATACCAATCTTATCTAAAATAAACCTCTACCTTAGCCTGGTCAACACTGCCATAAGAGCACAAATAGCAACTCAACTTCCACAACAATGCATGCTGGTAATGTATGAATTAACAAGTGTATTATTTATATCAGCCTTTTATAGAACATGGAAATCATTAGATCCACTCTATGATTCACTCTATGGTTAACAAGCTGTTGGGGGCACCTTGCCGTATTACAACAACCTCTTCTCCGTCGTTACATTTCGTGATCAATAATTTTTCAACTTGTTCAGTTGGAAACCAGCTTCTACTTCAAACAATCATACATCACTAAACAATCCATATGACTAGAGTATGGAGTACATACTCTAGTCATACCGAAGGAGTTGTTCTCTCACACATGCGCAGGCTAGTTTATTGAGCATCCCAAACAGCTTGTAGCCTATAAAAATATTTTTTTAATCAAGAATAAATCAACATTATTAACATCAACATCAACATTGATTTTAATCAATGTTGGCTTCTATCAAGCAATTAAGAAAGTGTCTAGATGCCTGGTTTCATCGCTCACCAGCCTGTAGATAATATTAATGACAGGTTTGAGGAAGACCGATGGCAGACTATAAAAAGAAGTTCCAGTGAGATTTTTTCAATTATGCATTTCATTGGTGGACAAATTAGGGTAATGCAAAACCTGCTTAGTCATTTTTAAGAGACAAAGTTTGTAATCAAAGTTAAAACAATTAACAGTCCGGCATTTTACAATTACCCCTGAGATATTTTGTTTTTCATTTACACGCAAAAAGCAAAGAATATACACAAGTTGACAACTTGTTGAACACGTTCTCGTTCCTCCAACAAGAGACTTTAATATCTCGATGGCTTTAACTGCACTTCCCCTCACTTGACTCTGACTAGCAGAGTTGGAAGGCTAAGATGTGAAGAAACATTTCAAGGTAAAAGAATATTGTTACCTTTGAGAGTCTTTGCAAGTTCAGTAGTCGACTGGGAAGGGGAAGTAGAAGGTGGTGTTGGAGTGACGGCTGAAACAGAGAGAAGTGCAAAGTAGTAACTTAGTTGGAGGGTGGTAAGATCAAAACACACAGCTGTAATGTGTTTTGTGTGTCTGAGACCAACTGCATGATAATATATACATGAATATGTATCTGGATGCAGCGTGACAAACCTCACTAATAAGGAACGAATCAGACAATAGTAGATATGCCAAAATAAACTTTCATACGCTTAGACCTAGTAATACCGCTTGGCGATGATAAAATGAATTGTAGTTTTTTAGGAGTAGGTGGCCCTGGATAGGACTGGAGACAACTTATTAGCTACTAGCTGTCACACTTTTCTTGAAAGAAAAAAGAGACAATGGCCACATCAGACTTAGCAGAAACGCAGAAAGCGGCTGAAGGTAGGATTGTTGGCAGCCTGAGAATGCACCGACTGAATTGAAAGAGAAAAGCTTGTGTGGTTGAGAAAAAGTGCATAAAGTTTCTGTTGGTTAATTGGACAAGAACTAGGATTTAATTGGACAAAAACTAAGATTTAATCATGTCGCATGAATTTCTGCATTATATGAGTGGCTCAAGGAGAACAAGATAAGACAACTACTTTACTAAATGGTGAGGATTAGTATTGGCTGGATTTCAATGCGACAGACGAGGAAAAATCAGCTCATGTCAGTTCAATATTGATAAAATAGGTTGCTCTGCTGAATCTGTTGTTATTAATCGGTTTACAGTAGTTGAATGGGAAAGGCGACGACCGTGGCGCTAGAGAACCTAAACCAGGTAGCGTCCAATAGGATTCAACACTTCTATTAGGTTTATTGGTGTATAGATGTTATTAAAGTAAATACTCCATAGAGGAGACCTTCTGTGTCAGCAACCGTTCAGTCAGCAAGTGATTGTGTGAGGGAAGCCGGTCAGCCAGTATCTTGGCTGGACCTTCGGCACTCCGGTTGGCCTCAGCCCTACCTGGCTAGCAAGAAAGGGTTCGACCCAGCCAGACTGAGAAAAATACGGTGCTGTCTCACCGAGCCAAAAAGGGAAATAACCGATTCGGCAAGGAGATCGATCCACCGGCACAAGAGAGACCAACCAGCTTAGGAGAAGAACGGGGCAGAGCTACCACTATAAAAGAGAGCTTTTAGGACCGAAGAGAACAGTGTACAGATAAGTCTCAACAAAGGGTTGTGTGTGTACTTGTTGCATGCTATATACTGCACTGATATATGGCAGTTATTTCATTACTCGAGCAAGCGGCTGGTTTCAGGTAAAAGGTCTCTGTACATCCTTTACAATATTAATCGCCACAAATTCACTAGTTACATCAGACAGAGCAGTACAAGGTGATTTTATAGAACATTTACCAGCAAACGATTTAACAATTCATATGAGAGATAGTAGAGGCAAACCTGAGCAGTATCGGGAGTTGTTTGCTCTCTTCTCATAACTGTAGCCAGAGACACAATCGCAGATTGTATACTCATCTGAAGGGTCCCTCACGAAGTACGCTGAAGGAGTCTGTGAGGGAGCATTATTGAACACGCAGTTGTGTGTTATACTAGGTTTAGTATTGTTGGGCACACTGTAGGCCTCCACGCAACTACCTGCAGAGATGCGAGTCTACACAGGGTTAATAGCTCAAGGATAAAGCGCAATATCTAGCCTTATATAAGATGTTAAAAGCTCAGTATGTGGTTACAGACCGAGCTCTGGTACTCATGGGTTTGAGTTTAGACTCGTTTTACTTACTGTTGAACCCGCAACTGCATGTAAGATTTCATCATCATTAAACGTCTTGAAATTCAAAACTGTTCAAAAAAGATTTCAAAGTCCTGCATTAACTATAAATACAATAAAATATTTTGTATTTAAATAATATTTGTACCTATCTTTTCACAAACACGACAAACATCGTTTTTTATTTCGTGACACCAACATACTAGATTCACCATCGTATGTTTCAGCTTAAGAACTTTCTGTTACTACAACCTTCAATTCACTATCCTTGCTCCACAATACTATTAGATTACCAACTTTTTAAACATGTTTGTTCAACTCTCTCGATGATTCCTGATTTCTGTCTTATCATTTTTATTGTTTTATTTTTTTGGCATGTAATAAAAACATTATTTTTATGATTGCCAGTAACAAGCTATACATACATACATCTGGCAGCCTAGCTGATACATTAATGCATGTATAGAGGGTGTAGAATAATGACTCACACCCCACAGCTTGTGGTACTTTAAGTGCCGCAGGTGTGTCTTTGCAGCGTAAAGGAAGTTGGTTGTCTGCTGGTAAATACTTGCAGTAATACCTGGTAACTCTCAATGACTTGATAGTGAATGCTGAACCCTCGTCATGTAGTACGATGCGAAAGCCTAAAAACATGCTCGATAGTTTTACAAAGATGTTTTGTTGTAAAACTGTGAGTGTGCCAATGACATCATACTCTCTACTGCAAATGATTTGTAAAAAGAGCACTGGTAGCCAAGTTGCCAGGGCTAAAACTTAGCTTATGTTTTTAGTTTTTGAATGAGGTAGATGAGCGGTGAGTAAGTATTACCTGCTGTCGACGACGGTAAAGGAATAGTGTGCTGTTTTTCTGTATCTCCTATGCCAAGGGGACCAGTAGAGCCAGATAAGTTGAAGGAAGCGCAAGAGGAGGTATTCACATCAATAGTGCTGGCAAGAAACACTTATTTTTATTTGAAATTTTAGAAATTGTGTAAACATTCATTATGGAAACCATATTAGGATTAATAGTATAGACAGAGTGTGAGCAACAGACTGGTTTACTAAGCTAGTTCAACTAGGGGGTGACCCAAGATCACTTTATAAGTCTATGGTTTGGGAGTCTATGGTTAACAGCGCTAGCAGAATTATAGAGCCTCCACAGTTAAGAATTTAATCTCTAAACCACACCTATAGCTGAACCCATCAAGTCAACATATCGCTCCACTACCCAAACCATATTTATGGCTAAAACCTCCTACCAAGATTATTAACTACACTACACGTTATACCAGAATCAAACCTATGGCTATAACAGCAACCCTACCTATGACTTTGGCCCTAACCAGACCTATGACTTTACCCTAGCCTATAACAACACTTCTTCTGCCATAACCCTGACCAGGCTTGTGGCACATCTCCAACCACGCATAGGGTCTTACCATCCCGCATGGTGAGTGTAGTTACTCTTCTCTACCACACCTACATGTATGATTAAACCTTCTCAATGATATCTACATAATATTTGCCAATTCAAACAATTCTTACATGTATACTGAATCTCCTGACCAGATATGCGGTCAGACGTCATACCCCTCGTCTGTTTTGAAGACGCAATCTGATTTTACAGTTAATTCTCTTGATCACACTGCAGTTTACAACCACAATTTACCATAGATTGACTTACTGCATATCAGTGGCGCTGTCGGGCACTGGCACAATGTAAAGCGTCACATAGTTTTTACACTGAACATTATCAACCCCCAAATATTCGTTACAGACTTGTTCTTGGTTATAGGTATACTTGAGCATGACGAACTGGTTTCCTGCTGGGTTATTGATATATGGAAGGTAGACATAATTGTCTTCATGTTGTTGACTTGGATCAGGAAGGCTTGGGTCGGGCATCGTATTGGTTTTTATAAGTATATCATCGGACACGGAGATGACAGTCGGCTGTTAGAAAGATTAAGTAAATGATCTTTATTACAACTGGCAGCATCCAACTGCATATTGCAAGAAAACATGCTCTTTGTTACTATTAAGCTCTACTCTGATCAATGCTGACTTGTAACTTGTTTTGGCTATAAAAGTCATGACTATCAGAGACAGCTACTACCCGTTAGTTAGGAATGCAGAGACAGCTACTACCCGTTAGTTAGGAATGCAGAGACAGCTACTACCCGTTAGTTAGGAATGCAGAGACAGGTACTACCCGTTAGTTAGGAATGCAGAGACAGCTACTACCCGTTAGTTAGGAATGCAGAGACAGGTACTACCCGTTAGTTAGGAAAGCAGAGACAGCTACTACCCGTTAGTTAGGAAAGCAGAGACAGGTACTACTCGTTAGTTAGGAATGCAGAGACAGGTACTACCCGTTAGTTAGGAAAGCAGAGACAGCTACTACCCGTTAGTTAGGAAAGCAGAGACAGGTACTACCCGTTAGTTAGGAATGCAGAGACAGGTACTACCCGTTAGTTAGGAAAGCAGAGACAGGTACTACCCGTTAGTTAGGAATGCAGAGACAGCTACTACCCGTTAGTTAGGAATGCAGAGACAGGTACTACCCGTTAGTTAGGAAAGCAGAGACAGCTACTACCCGTTAGTTAGGAAAGCAGAGACAGGTACTACTCGTTAGTTAGGAATGCAGAGACAGGTACTACCCGTTAGTTAGGAAAGCAGAGACAGCTACTACCCGTTAGTTAGGAAAGCAGAGACAGGTACTACCCGTTAGTTAGGAATGCAGAGACAGGTACTACCCGTTAGTTAGGAAAGCAGAGACAGGTACTACCCGTTAGTTAGGAATGCAGAGACAGCTACTACCCGTTAGTTAGGAATGCAGAGACAGCTACTACCCGTTAGTTAGGAATGCAGAGACAGCTACTACCCGTTAGTTAGGAATGCAGAGACAGCTACTACCCGTTAGTTAGGAATGCAGAGACAGCTACTACCCGTTAGTTAGGAATGCAGAGACAGGTACTACCCGTTAGTTAGGAAAGCAGAGACAGCTACTACCCGTTAGTTAGGAAAGCAGAGACAGGTACTACCCGTTAGTTAGGAATGCAAATTCACAGCTTGTATCAAAGAGTGAGAAGATTTAATAAACAGAACGGATGCGAGAAGAGGCAGTGCGTAAAACAACCTTATAAATAGAGGTTATCTGAAGAAAGTTCGGAGAGTTTGGCCTCCTTAATTGTTGTACTGGCTGGCTCACATTAAGCAATAGTTCTTTTCAAGGACCAATCAGTTACGAGACACTGGAGTATTTTAATTCGCCGGCCAATAACATTTGATAAACATTGCTATGAGCGTGATGATTAACTGAAAACTTGTCAAGATGGCTAATGCTTTCTCTATCAAAGAAATATTTTAGACAAGAACAATATTTGCAGTTACAAAAAAGAATATTTGCAAAAACAAAGGGCTATAATATTTTGCTAATTTTCTGGACTGTTATGAAAACTGTGGGACGAGTTGCTTTGGAAAACTTCTAATAAGGAAACCAGTTTACCATGTAAAGAGTCTATTAGCAGTTGAAAAAAAGATCGAAGTAGCTATCTAACAGGTGCCTGTAAATTCTCAGCAGTCAACAAGTATTATTCATTTGTGAAAAAAAGGATACGTCTGGATAGATCAGTCGTGGTAAAATTTCAAAGCAGTAAAAGCTGAAAAAGTCTAATGATTTGAATCAAAATTAAATAAACAGGCTGTGAAACTTCTACATAAAATTTCTATCAATTGACAAAAAAATACAAAGTTTGCTTATTCTTATGGTGAAATGTCTAAACGAGTAACGTAGTTTAGACAAAACATATTGGAAAGGGTTGTGGTAGCCTGGCTAGCAGGTGTAACAGCGCCATTTATGAAGCCACTTGTTCAAATCAAGCACTAGATGATGTCAGCAGAGTTATACCTACAACAATATTATCTCCGTCCTTGTCATAAATGTCAACAACTTCGGGTTGAAATCCAGCAGAATTATTTGCCTGAAAAGTCTGGATGATGTCTGAAACAGATGCAACGATTGAGCAAAACCACAGGAGGGTGAGAAACTCTGGAAAAATCGAAGCAATAAGCAAAGTACAATACCTGCTGAGGGTCAAAATCACATTTACTAAAAATTGAACTAACGAAATAAATGAAAATGAACAGTTGAAGGAAAACTGATTAGAACAAAGAACAGAATATCCTTACCATATTCAGCTATAACAGTCACGGTGTCGAGGACAAACAAAACAGAGAGTAGTTTGTACCGCATTATGGAGTGGGCTAAGGCATTGGCGCTGTAATTCAGCTGGTATATGAAAGTGATGACTGATTATGCATTGTACTAGCTGTGATAAGGGACTGTTTGATCAAGTTGACCTTTCAAGTGACTCACAAAGATAAGATGGATTTCTTGATGCAGTAATTCACAATGTGATCATTTGACTTGTGTCTAAATTAGCATAGTATGGTGCGAACAAATGTGTGCTTGCCTTTATGTAAGTGTATTTTTGAGTCAACTATATGCTTAGGAATGCCACATTTAAGAGCACATTGAGGCTGGTAAGAGAATTAGTGTAGTATCATAAGTAAAAAGTATAATAAGTAAAGGAATATAATAAATAAAGGAATATAATAAGTAAAGGAATATAACAAGTAAAGGAATATAATAAGTAAAGGAATATAATAAGTAAAGGAGTATAATAAGTAAAGGAGTATAATAAGTAAAGGAATATAATAAGTAAAGGAATATAATAAGTAAAGGAATATAATAAGTAAAGGAATATAATAAGTAAAGGAATATAATAAGTAAAGGAGTATAATAAGTAAAGGAATATAATAAATAAAGGAGTATAATAAGTAAAGGAATATAATAAGTAAAGGAGTATAATAAGTAAAGGAATATAATAAATAAAGGAGTATAATAAGTAAAGGAATATAATAAGTAAAGGAGTATAATAAGTAAAGGAGTATAATAGGTAAAGGAATATAATAAGTAAAGGAATATAATAAGTAAAGGAATATAATAAATAAAGGAGTATAATAAGTAAAGGAGTATAATAAGTAAAGGAATATAATAAGTAAAGGAATATAATAAGTAAAGGAATATAATAAGTAAAGGAGTATAATAAGTAAAGGAATATAATAAGTAAAGGAATATAATAAGTAAAGGAATGTAATAAGTAAAGGAATATAATAAGTAAAGGAATATAATAAATAAAGGAATATAATAAGTAAAGGAATATAATAAGTAAAGGAATATAATAAGTAAAGGAGTATAATAAGTAAAGGAGTATAATAAGTAAAGGAATATAATAAATAAAGGAGTATAATAAGTAAAGGAGTATAATAAGTAAAGGAATATAATAAGTAAAGGAGTATAATAAATAAAGGAGTATAATAAGTAAAGGAGTATAATAAGTAAAGGAATATAATAAATAAAGGAATATAATAAGTAAAGGAATATAATAAGTAAAGGAAAATAATAAATAAAGGAGTATAATAAGTAAAGGAATATAATAAGTAAAGGAGTATAATAAGTAAAGGAATATAATAAGTAAAGGAATATAATAAGTAAAGGAATATAATAAATAAAGGAATATAATAAGTAAAGCAGTATAATAAGTAAAGGAATATAACAAGTAAAAGAATATAATAAATAATGGAGTATAATAAATAAAGGAGTATAATAAGTAAAGGAATATAATAAGTAAAGGAATATAATAAGTAAAGGAATATAATAAGTAAAGGAATATAATAAGTAAAGGAATATAATAAGTAAAGGAATATAATAAGTAAAGGAATATAATAAGTAAAGGAATATAATAAGTAAAGGAATATAATAAGTAAAGGAATATAATAAGTAAAGGAAAATAATAAATAAAGGAGTATAATAAGTAAAGGAATATAATAAGTAAAGGAATATAATAAATAAAGGAGTATAATAAGTAAAGGAGTATAATAAGTAAAGGAATATAATAAGTAAAGGAATATAATAAGTAAAGGAAAATAATAAATAAAGGAGTATAATAAGTAAAGGAATATAATAAGTAAAGGAATATAATAAATAAAGGAGTATAATAAGTAAAGGAGTATAATAAGTAAAGGAAAATAATAAATAAAGGAGTATAATAAGTAAAGGAATATAATAAGTAAAGGAATATAATAAGTAAAGGAATATAATAAATAAAGGAGTATAATAAGTAAAGGAATATAATAAGTAAAGGAATATAATAAGTAAAGGAATATAATAAGTAAAGGAATATAATAAGTAAAGGAAAATAATAAATAAAGGAGTATAATAAGTAAAGGAATATAATAAGTAAAGGAATATAATAAGTAAAGGAAAATAATAAATAAAGGAGTATAATAAGTAAAGGAATATAATAAGTAAAGGAAAATAATAAATAAAGGAGTATAATGAGTAAAGGAATATAATAAGTAAAGGAATATAATAAATAAAGGAGTATAATAAGTAAAGGAATATAATAAGTAAAGGAGTATAATAAGTAAAGGAATATAATAAGTAAAGGAATATAATAAGTAAAGGAATATAATAAATAAAGGAATATAATAAGTAAAGCAGTATAATAAGTAAAGGAATATAACAAGTAAAAGAATATAATAAATAATGGAGTATAATAAATAAAGGAGTATAATAAGTAAAGGAATATAATAAGTAAAGGAATATAATAAGTAAAGGAATATAATAAGTAAAGGAATATAATAAGTAAAAGAATATAATAAGTAAAGGAATATAATAAGTAAAGGAATATAATAAGTAAAGGAATATAATAAGTAAAGGAATATAATAAGTAAAGGAAAATAATAAATAAAGGAGTATAATAAGTAAAGGAATATAATAAGTAAAGGAATATAATAAATAAAGGAGTATAATAAGTAAAGGAGTATAATAAGTAAAGGAATATAATAAGTAAAGGAATATAATAAGTAAAGGAAAATAATAAATAAAGGAGTATAATAAGTAAAGGAATATAATAAGTAAAGGAATATAATAAATAAAGGAGTATAATAAGTAAAGGAGTATAATAAGTAAAGGAAAATAATAAATAAAGGAGTATAATAAGTAAAGGAATATAATAAGTAAAGGAATATAATAAGTAAAGGAATATAATAAATAAAGGAGTATAATAAGTAAAGGAATATAATAAGTAAAGGAATATAATAAGTAAAGGAATATAATAAGTAAAGGAATATAATAAGTAAAGGAAAATAATAAATAAAGGAGTATAATAAGTAAAGGAATATAATAAGTAAAGGAATATAATAAGTAAAGGAAAATAATAAATAAAGGAGTATAATAAGTAAAGGAATATAATAAGTAAAGGAAAATAATAAATAAAGGAGTATAATGAGTAAAGGAATATAATAAGTAAAGGAATATAATAAATAAAGGAGTATAATAAGTAAAGGAGTATAATAAGTAAAGGAATATAATAAGTAAAGGAATATAATAAGTAAAGGAAAATAATAAATAAAGGAGTATAATAAGTAAAGGAATATAATAAGTAAAGGAATATAATAAATAAAGGAGTATAATAAGTAAAGGAGTATAATAAGTAAAGGAAAATAATAAATAAAGGAGTATAATAAGTAAAGGAATATAATAAGTAAAGGAATATAATAAGTAAAGGAATATAATAAATAAAGGAGTATAATAAGTAAAGGAATATAATAAGTAAAGGAATATAATAAGTAAAGGAATATAATAAGTAAAGGAATATAATAAGTAAAGGAATGTAATAAGTAAAGGAATATAATAAGTAAAGGAATATAATAAATAAAGGAGTATAATAAGTAAAGGAGTATAATAAGTAAAGGAATATAATAAGTAAAGGAATATAATAAGTAAAAGAAAATAATAAATAAAGGAGTATAATAAGTAAAGGAATATAATAAGTAAAGGAGTATAATAAGTAAAGGAATATAATAAGTAAAGGAATATAATAAGTAAAGGAATATAATAAATAAAGGAGTATAATAAGTAAAGGAGTATAATAAGTAAAGGAATATAATAAGTAAAGGAATATAATAAGTAAAGGAAAATAATAAATAAAGGAGTATAATAAGTAAAGGAATATAATAAGTAAAGGAATATAATAAATAAAGGAGTATAATAAGTAAAGGAGTATAATAAGTAAAGGAATATAATAAATAAAGGAGTATAATAAGTAAAGGAGTATAATAAGTAAAGGAATATAATAAGTAAAGGAATATAATAAGTAAAGGAAAATAATAAATAAAGGAGTATAATAAGTAAAGGAATATAATAAGTAAAGGAATATAATAAATAAAGGAGTATAATAAGTAAAGGAGTATAATAAGTAAAGGAATATAATAAGTAAAGGAAAATAATAAATAAAGGAGTATAATAAGTAAAGGAATATAATAAGTAAAGGAATATAATAAGTAAAGGAATATAATAAATAAAGGAGTATAATAAGTAAAGGAATATAATAAGTAAAGGAATATAATAAGTAAAGGAATATAATAAGTAAAGGAATATAATAAGTAAAGGAATGTAATAAGTAAAGGAATATAATAAGTAAAGGAATATAATAAATAAAGGAGTATAATAAGTAAAGGAGTATAATAAGTAAAGGAAAATAATAAGTAAAGGAATATAATAAGTAAAGGAAAATAATAAATAAAGGAGTATAATAAGTAAAGGAATATAATAAGTAAAGGAATATAATAAGTAAAGGAATATAATAAGTAAAGGAATGTAATAAGTAAAGGAATATAATAAGTAAAGGAATATAATAAATAAAGGAGTATAATAAGTAAAGGAGTATAATAAGTAAAGGAATATAATAAGTAAAGGAATATAATAAGTAAAGGAATATAATAAGTAAAGGAATATAATAAGTAAAGGAATATAATAAGTAAAGGAAAATAATAAATAAAGGAGTATAATAAGTAAAGGAATATAATAAGTAAAGGAATATAATAAATAAAGGAGTATAATAAGTAAAGGAGTATAATAAGTAAAGGAATATAATAAGTAAAGGAATATAATAAGTAAAGGAAAATAATAAATAAAGGAGTATAATAAGTAAAGGAATATAATAAGTAAAGGAATATAATAAATAAAGGAGTATAATAAGTAAAGGAGTATAATAAGTAAAGGAATATAATAAGTAAAGGAAAATAATAAATAAAGGAGTATAATAAGTAAAGGAATATAATAAGTAAAGGAATATAATAAGTAAAGGAATATAATAAATAAAGGAGTATAATAAGTAAAGGAATATAATAAGTAAAGGAATATAATAAGTAAAGGAATATAATAAGTAAAGGAATATAATAAGTAAAGGAATGTAATAAGTAAAGGAATATAATAAGTAAAGGAATATAATAAATAAAGGAGTATAATAAGTAAAGGAGTATAATAAGTAAAGGAATATAATAAGTAAAGGAATATAATAAGTAAAGGAATATAATAAGTAAAGGAAAATAATAAATAAAGGAGTATAATAAGTAAAGGAATATAATAAGTAAAGGAATATAATAAATAAAGGAATATAATAAGTAAAGGAGTATAATAAGTAAAGGAATATAATAAGTAAAGGAATATAATAAGTAAAGGAATATAATAAGTAAAGGAATATAATACGTAAAGGAATATAATAAGTAAAGGAATGTAATAAGTAAAGGAATATAATAAGTAAAGGAGTATAATAAGTAAAGGAATATAATAAGTAAAGGAATATAATAAGTAAAGGAATATAATAAGTAAAGGAATATAATAAGTAAAGGAATATAATAAGTAAAGGAATATAATAAGTAAAGGAATATAATAGGTAAAGGAATATAATAAGTAAAGGAATATAATAAGTAAAGGACTGTAGTAAGTAAAGGAATATGATAAGTAAAGGAGTATAATAAGTAAAGGAATATAATAAGTAAAGGAATATAACAAGTAAAGGAATATAATAAGTAAAGGAATGTAATAAGTAAAGGAATATAATAAATAAAAGAATATAATAAGTAAAGGAATATAACAAGTAAAGGAATATAATAAGTAAAGGAATATAATAAGTAAAAAAATATAATAAGTAAAGGAATATAATAAGTAAAGGAATATAATAAGTAAAGGAATGTAATAAGTAAAGGAATATAATAAATAAAGGAATATAATAAGTAAAGGAATATAACAAGTAAAGGAATATAATAAGTAAAGGAATATAATAAGTAAAGGAATATAATAAGTAAAGGAATATAATAAGTAAAAAAATATAATAAGTAAAGGAATATAATAAGTAAAGGAATATAATAAGTAAAGGAGTATAATAAGTAAAGGAATATAATAAGTAAAGGAATATAACAAGTAAAGGAGTATAATAAGTAAAGGAATATAATAAGTAAAGGAGTATAATAAGTAAAGGAATATAATAAATAAAGGAGTATAATAAGTAAAGGAATATAATAAGTAAAGGAGTATAATAAGTAAAGGAGTATAATAAGTAAAGGAAAATAATAAATAAAGGAGTATAATAAGTAAAGGAATATAATAAATAAAGGAGTATAATAAGTAAAGGAATATAATAAGTAAAGGAATATAATAAGTAAAAAAATATAATAAGTAAAGGAATATAATAAGTAAAGGAATATAATAAGTAAAGGAATGTAATAAGTAAAGGAATATAATAAATAAAGGAATATAATAAGTAAAGGAATATAACAAGTAAAGGAATATAATAAGTAAAGGAATATAATAAGTAAAGGAATATAATAAGTAAAGGAATATAATAAGTAAAAAAATATAATAAGTAAAGGAATATAATAAGTAAAGGAATATAATAAGTAAAGGAGTATAATAAGTAAAGGAATATAATAAGTAAAGGAATATAACAAGTAAAGGAGTATAATAAGTAAAGGAATATAATAAGTAAAGGAGTATAATAAGTAAAGGAATATAATAAGTAAAGGAATATAACAAGTAAAGGAGTATAATAAGTAAAGGAATATAATAAGTAAAGGAGTATAATAAGTAAAGGAATATAATAAATAAAGGAGTATAATAAGTAAAGGAGTATAATAAATAAAGGAGTATAATAAGTAAAGGAATATAATCAATAAAGGAATATAATAAGTAAAAAAATATAATAAGTAAAGGAATATAATAAGTAAAGGAATATAATAAGTAAAGGAATATAACAAGTAAAGGAGTATAATAAGTAAAGGAGTATAATAAGTAAAGGAGTATAATAAGTAAAGGAGTATAATAAGTAAAGGAATATAATAAATAAAGGAGTATAATAAGTAAAGGAGTATAATAAGTAAAGGAATATAATAAATAAAAAAGTATAATAAGTAAAGGAGTATAATAAGTAAAGGAGTATAATAAGTAAAGGAATATAATAAATAAAGGAGTATAATAAGTAAAGGAGTATAATAAGTAAAGGAATATAATAAGTAAAGGAATATAATAAGTAAAGGAATATAATAAGTAAAGGAGTATAATAAGTAAAGGAATATAATAAATAAAAAAGTATAATAAGTAAAGGAGTATAATAAGTAAAGGAGTATAATAAGTAAAGGAATATAATAAGTAAAGGAGTATAATAAGTAAAGGAGTATAATAAGTAAAGGAGTATAATAAGTAAAGGAAAATAATAAATAAAGGAGTATAATAAGTAAAGGAATATAATAAATAAAGGAGTATAATAAGTAAAGGAATATAATAAGTAAAGGAGTATAATAAGTAAAGGAATATAATAAGTAAAGGAATATAACAAGTAAAGGAGTATAATAAGTAAAGGAATATAATAAGTAAAGGAGTATAATAAGTAAAGGAATATAATAAATAAAGGAGTATAATAAGTAAAGGAGTATAATAAATAAAGGAGTATAATAAGTAAAGGAATATAATCAATAAAGGAATATAATAAGTAAAAAAATATAATAAGTAAAGGAATATAATAAGTAAAGGAATATAATAAGTAAAGGAATATAACAAGTAAAGGAGTATAATAAGTAAAGGAGTATAATAAGTAAAGGAGTATAATAAGTAAAGGAGTATAATAAGTAAAGGAATATAATAAATAAAGGAGTATAATAAGTAAAGGAGTATAATAAGTAAAGGAATATAATAAATAAAAAAGTATAATAAGTAAAGGAGTATAATAAGTAAAGGAGTATAATAAGTAAAGGAATATAATAAATAAAGGAGTATAATAAGTAAAGGAGTATAATAAGTAAAGGAATATAATAAGTAAAGGAATATAATAAGTAAAGGAATATAATAAGTAAAGGAGTATAATAAGTAAAGGAATATAATAAATAAAAAAGTATAATAAGTAAAGGAGTATAATAAGTAAAGGAGTATAATAAGTAAAGGAATATAATAAGTAAAGGAGTATAATAAGTAAAGGAGTATAATAAGTAAAGGAGTATAATAAGTAAAGGAAAATAATAAATAAAGGAGTATAATAAGTAAAGGAATATAATAAATAAAGGAGTATAATAAGTAAAGGAATATAATAAGTAAAGGAGTATAATAAGTAAAGGAGTATAATAAGTAAAGGAAAATAATAAATAAAGGAGTATAATAAGTAAAGGAATATAATAAATAAAGGAATATAATAAGTAAAGGAATATAATAAGTAAAGGAATATAATAAGTAAAGGAATATAATAGGTAAAGGAATATAATAAGTAAAGGAATATAATAAGTAAAGGAGTATAATAAATAAAGGAGTATAATAAGTAAAGGAGTATAATAAGTAAAGGAGTATAATAAATAAAGGAGTATAATAAGTAAAGGAATATAATCAATAAAGGAATATAATAAGTAAAAAAATATAATAAGTAAAGGAATATAATAAGTAAAGGAATATAATAAGTAAAGGAATATAACAAGTAAAGGAGTATAATAAGTAAAGGAGTATAATAAGTAAAGGAGTATAATAAGTAAAGGAGTATAATAAGTAAAGGAATATAATAAATAAAGGAGTATAATAAGTAAAGGAGTATAATAAGTAAAGGAATATAATAAATAAAAAAGTATAATAAGTAAAGGAGTATAATAAGTAAAGGAGTATAATAAGTAAAGGAATATAATAAATAAAGGAGTATAATAAGTAAAGGAGTATAATAAGTAAAGGAATATAATAAGTAAAGGAATATAATAAGTAAAGGAATATAATAAGTAAAGGAGTATAATAAGTAAAGGAATATAATAAATAAAAAAGTATAATAAGTAAAGGAGTATAATAAGTAAAGGAGTATAATAAGTAAAGGAATATAATAAGTAAAGGAGTATAATAAGTAAAGGAGTATAATAAGTAAAGGAATATAATAAGTAAAGGAATATAATAAGTAAAGGAATATAATAAGTAAAGGAGTATAATAAGTAAAGGAATATAATAAATAAAAAAGTATAATAAGTAAAGGAGTATAATAAGTAAAGGAGTATAATAAGTAAAGGAATATAATAAGTAAAGGAGTATAATAAGTAAAGGAGTATAATAAATAAAGGACTATAATAAGTAAAGGAATATAATAAATAAAGGAGTATAATAAGTAAAGGAATGTAGTAAGTAAAGGAGTATAATAAGTAAAGGAGTATAATAAGTAAAGGAGTATAATAAGTAAAGGAGTATAATAAGTAAAGGAGTATAATAAGTAAAGGAATATAATAAGTAAAGGAGTATAATAAGTAAAGGAATATAATAAATAAAAAAGTATAATAAGTAAAGGAGTATAATAAGTAAAGGAGTATAATAAGTAAAGGAATATAATAAATAAAGGAGTATAATAAGTAAAGGAGTATAATAAGTAAAGGAATATAATAAGTAAAGGAGTATAATAAGTAAAGGAATATAATAAATAAAGGAGTATAAAAAGTAAAGGAGTATAATAAGTAAAGGAGTATAATAAGTAAAGGAGTATAATAAGTAAAGGAATATAATAAATAAAGGAATATAATAAATAAAGGAGTATAATAAATAAAGGAGTATAATAAGTAAAGGAGTATAATAAGTAAAGGAGTATAATAAGTAAAGGAATATAATAAATAAAGGAATATAATAAGTAAAGAAATATAATAAATAAAGGAGTATAATAAGTAAAGGAATATAATAAGTAAAGGAATATAATAAGTAAAGGAATACACTAAGCTTTTGTTTCCTAAGAGCTATTCAGGCGGTTTTAGAATAACTTTTGTTCTATGAAACAGGGGCAAACAATTTACTAGCCTTGCGGTGGAATCATATCTTTTTGTACTCTTTTCATTACAACAATAATTCTGTTATGTTTACATTCATGTATTTTATATTCAGTCGTATAAACATAGTTTTGGTCATAAACAACGGCTCGCCAATCTTTTGCTGTGCAGCTACTAATATTCACAGAGATTAATAAACATATTACTTCAAATAGATATTTTGTTTTTTAAAGCCATTAGCTGTAAAAGAACTCTCTGTATTCCTGTGCATGAGTTTCACACGTTTCATAAATACATTCAGCCATGCATTGTGTATAGATCTACAGAGCATCTATGTCTGGTAGGGAGCAAACAACTCCTATCTGATTGAACATTCAAGCCGACTTCAATAAAAGATTATTTGGAGTTGCACCCACTCTCTTAGTCAGTACCTACAGTTATTTTTAACTACACTAACTGGTCTAACGTTAAAAAATTAATTATTCATTTTATTATGAAATAAAAATAATATAAAGTATTTACACACTTTTTAAAACTTCCTCTTTTGCGAGGCTTTTTTTGATAGAATATTAACTTTCCCTATATTCAAATTCACTTAATATACTCAACTGTTAAATGGGTGTTTCTGAATAACAGCCGCAAGTTTTCTTATTACCGTTGAAGACATAATAAGTAAGTTTTAACATCCTGACTTATTGTAAACACAAAATGTGTGAATGTGTCGTACTGTAATCAGCTGTAAATGTTTTACCAGACATTCACCTTTGTTGTATTAGTAGCGGTTGCGAAATTCAGAGATTAAATGTCTAGTCAAACAGATATCTTGTTTCTCAACGAAAAATGTGTTAACAGATAAACTAGAGAAGCAGATAATAACTTGTAACCAGCGTATGTCTACTTCATCTTAAATCTCCAAATGGCAAAGTTGCATCTCTCATACCAGGTTAAACTTTTGCATCTAAAACTACATGTATTACACAAATACAGAGATTTCTCACTGCTTGTAACGAGTCTTCTAGAATCCCATTTCATTCTGGAGCAAAAGAAATCAGAATAGTCTAATACAAGGGCTAAATTTTGCTACAAAGGCAACAAATGCCCAGCTTACAAAATCAACATTACAAATTGTCCCCCGTGTATTTACCATGACAAAATGTGTGTTTTAGTAGTAAAAGCGACGAATGAAAAAAATGCAATGAATTTTGTAAAGACTAACAGAGCATTGGAGATTTATAATGAGAAATTCTGTAGAAAAGCTTTAGGCAGGTTTATTACCGACAAGTTTATACTTGTACATGCGTGTGTATCATATACTCGTGGTAGGTGTGTGTATCACATACTTGTGATAGATGTGTGTATCACATACTTGTGATAGGTGTGTGTATCATATACTCGTGGTAGATGTGTGTATCACATACTCGTGGTAGATGTGTGTATCACATACTTGTGATAGGTGTGTGTGTATCACATACTCGTGGTAGATGTGAGTATCACATACTCGTGGTAGATGTGTGTATCACGTACTCGTGGTAGATGTGTGTATCACATACTTGTGGTAGGTGTGTGTGTATCACATACTTGTGATAGGTGTGTGTATCACATACTCGTGATAGATGTGTGTATCACATACTCGTGATAGATGTGTGTATCACATACTCGTGGTAGATGTGTGTATCACGTACTTGTGATAGGTGTGTGTATCACATACTCTTGATAGGTGTGTGTATCACATACTTGTGGTAGATGTGTGTATCACGTACTCGTGGTAGATGTGTGTATTACATACTCGTGGTAGATGTGTGTATCACATACTCGTGGTAGATGTGTTTATCACATACTCGTGGTAGATATGTGCATCACGTACTCATGGTAGATGTGTGTATTACATACTCGTGATAGATGTGTGTATCACATACTTGTGATAGGTGTGTGTATCACATACTTGTGGTAGGTGTGTGTATCACATACTTGTGATAAATGTGTGTACCACATACTCGTGGTAGATGTGTGTATCACATACTCGTGATAGATGTGTGTATCACATACTTGTGGTAGGTGTGTGTATCACATACTCGTGGTAGATGTGTGTATCACATACTCGTGGTAGATGTGTCGAGAAATTTTATGTATCGTATATTGTAACTTACGAGTAGATCTTAGCTGAGGCTTTTGTTGTATCCAGCTAGAAATGATCTCCTAATGAGTGTTATCTCCCCTACGTATTACACGAGTTTTATGTGCATTAATAGTTTAAAGTGTGTAGGTGTCCTGCATAGCAGTCATTATTGTAAAACAAAAACAGTTATTTTCCTTTAATTTTCAGAGTAAAAATCCTTAAAGTTTTTTGCAATGGAATGTTAAAGGTCGGACCACTAGTGTTATAACTTCAGGAAATCCTTGAGCTGACTCTCCGTCAGGTAGGCGTCTGCAGTCTGGAAATAAGAGAGTTCAGGGTTCTGAACCTCGTACATGTAAATGCCATTTTATTATTGCCTCTTCACGAGCAATTGTGATTAGGAGTAATTGTTATGACCAGCCGTAATTGATTAATTACTAGATGGGTAACGGCTTGTTACAGCATCAGCTAATGGAGGCCTACAGAAGGAAGGCGTCTGTCTTGGTTGGCTACAATCTACAGGATATAGCAATTACAAACTATAGTATATAGCGAGTACAAACTACAGTATATAGCGAGTACAAAATACAAATGTACAAAGTGTTGAAATTAAAACAATAATACGGTCAGGAAACCAATATATGGTGGTGTGAAAGCAGCAGAAGTCTCTGTACACTGGCATCATTTGAACTCTCGCTGACCGTATACTTGGCACTGTTATCTTTAGAAACCATACAAAGAGCTTTAGAGAGGTTTAAGCCACAAAAAGAATATTGGGAGAGTTACACATAATGCTACCCAGCTAGCTTTATATAATTTCACTCTTATAACATTTTGTCCATGGCAGCAGACACTTGGTAGAACATGGCAGCAGACACTTAATAGAACATGGCAGCAGACACTTAGTAGAACATGGCAGCAGACACTTGGTAGAACACGGCAGCAGACACTTAGTAGAATGAAACGAAAGCACCACACTTATGACCTCTGCACCCAACCTCTAAGAAGCTTGTTTCAAATGCCTTGGAGGGATCACAGTGTAAACTTATAAAATGAACAATACAGTTGTTGATATGAAACAGAACTGCCAGAACCACGCTATTCATATCATACTTGGATTTCTCTGTCAACCCATTACATGAGAAGCCCGGTTTATATACCCTTTTCCCATGGGGTCACAGATCTTATACTGAGAACTGTTGGTTTTCTGGTTCTATATGCTTCATACATGCTGATAATCATATTCAAACTTTTCAACAAACCTAACATATGCTACAGTCTCTAACATATGCTACAGTCTCTAACATATGCTACAGTCTAACAAAAAAAACTCCAGAACTGAAATATTGATTGCTTTAGTAATTACGTATTTTGAAATCTTTTAGTTAACTGGTTATTCCTTTAATTGGTAATTCTTTACTGTGAATGCTTTTTCTGAGGTCTATGACTTCTGAGGTCTATGACTTCTGAGGTCTATGACTTCTGAGGTCTATGACTTCTGAGGTCTATGAGCTGCGAAGACTTCTTTATATACATGTAATTTATCAAAATTTTAATATAGATGTGGATATATATATCTCCATTTATATGTATTTATATATATGTTATACATATAATATACAAATTAAATATATATATTATATATATACATGTTGATATATATTTATATATATATGTTGATATATATATAATATATATATATAAATGTTGATATACATGTATGTTGATATATATATAATATATTATCTGTTCACTTACATATAAAATATCTAAAGATTACAGCATCTCCATTCCATCTCAAGAATAATTTCACACGTACACAAACCATAATAAACATAATAAACAGTAAACGGAAAGATAATGCATACTTTTAAAAAATAATTAATATTTGTTATTGGCCAACCGGCACTGACATATCTCTTCTAGCTCATACAAGTAGACTAGTGACACTTATGATGGTGGTTTGGTCACATGAGGTCTCGTAGGCCTTCGTATTCATACAGATAAGCAGTGTAAATTTCCTTTCTTTACGCTAAACAATTTAGTGTATGACAGAGTTCTAAATATCACTTATTTTGTCAAACTCAGCTTTCTCTGTTTGATCAATGATATAACTATAATGATATACAGCCCCCTGTATATGGGGGGCTGTATATCATTGGTTTCATCACAGAGAAGAAGTTGAAAACTTTTCTCGTGCAAAAGCCTAGAAATAGCAAAGACTTAAAAGAACAGGTGAAATCTTCAGTCCTCTATTGATTTCACCTGTTCTTCCAGACAAGTAGGATTAGACAGATTCAGTTGCATTTAGTCATCTGCACCTCAATTGGTGCCAATATAGAAGGCCATAAAAAAGGAGAGCATCAGATTGATGGAGAGCATTAACCACTCAGAAAAGACTTAGTATTTATAACACCCTGAAGTTACTTTCTGTTATACTATTTAATATTCTGGAGAAATTGAGGTATTTTAGTCATATGCTTTAGCTAATACGCTTCCAAACTCAAAATTAATTATTCTGTTTCTCAACAGAAATAATTTTATCATTTTTTTCTAGTAGACTTTCTTGCTGATTTTCTATTGACAGAGAGCCAATCAAATCTTTCGTTTACAATTGCTAAATGCAATTTCACAGAGTAGGTCTCCGCGCCTTTCTCCTACCCACAATAAGCTAACGCTTTCAAAGACGTGCTAAAATATCTCCAGCACATTGACAATGTCAATGTAGAAAGTAATTAGACAGCATGTGACAGCACCGGTTGACTTTAAATGAAGAGTTGTAAGGATATCGAAGTAAGGAACAATCGCCGACACCTGTCAGGAGCCTCCTATTAGCATTTCAGTTACTGCAGACATGTTGACTGAATAGCATTTCAACAGCAGTCAACATGGTGAGTAAATAGCATTGCAACCCGCTTGCTAATTTAACTTAAGAATAATTTAAACTATTGCTATAAAAATGATAACATTAAGTTCACCGTGAAATATTCAAGATTTTTGTGACTAGTGGCAGCAGAACCAGATGCAAAACTGGAATTACCTGCTGCCGCAAAACAAGTACAGTTTTTGCCTCTACAACCTCTACAGTGAATTTTAGACAGTGATCGAGAATAGTACAGACTTATTAATTATATTTAATATTTATAGATAATATGTCTATGGAGAAAGGAATTTGAGATGTCAATGAGAAGAAATGTCCTCTTGGGCATTTACTTGTTTATTTACTCATTTACATTGTTGATTTCTTGCTATATTTCAAATCCCATGGAATTCAGGATTCTCAAAAGTTTTGAAAAGTTATGAATAGATTAAAATGACTAGCTTAGCTTTACCCTCACTTAATAGAAGCTTTTTACATAAAAGAATTTTATAGATTTGTTGCATTTTTTGCCAAACCAAGTTTAAAATCAATTACTAAAAGTGAAGTTGTGTTGTTGTACCCTGTAACAGATATTTCAACCAAGCAGTCTGTAGTTGAACTTAAACAGAGTTTATAGAGAAGATATCAACACATAAATACGGTTAATAGTAAGCAAGTATTAATTCTCTGCGGGTGTCTGATAACAATGAGTCTCTGAGCAGTGAATGAATCAAAGGTTGTTACCTTAGACTATCTAGCCACACAGTGAGTCGTCTACTATTGAACATTCAGCTTTAATTGGAATCCCAAAGCAATAGGAGATAGAAGACATTCTGTTGCTTGCATCTACCTGCAGGCAAATAAATAGATGAATGGAAGTGTTTTTATAACAACTCTGTATGATTGGAGACGCATCCGGGTATGGAGCTCATAAGGTTTAAATTTTCCTAAGAAAATATAGCCATTTTAAAAATTGAGTTTTGTTTGTCAGACAGAAGACAGGTCAGCAAATAGGCAGCACTCTCTAATTAATATGAGAAATGTAGAATTGCATCAATTGAATGTCATTTGTTTAGGACTGTTATCACAGTTTAGAAAAAAACATAATCCATAATTAGCTAAATATTGAGCATGAAAGTTTTTAGATTATCGAGTATACATAGAAAAGTTTGATCTCCTAAAGCAATTTATAGATCTTGCTAGCCCAAAGCAGCTCGTAATTGATATTGGTTTGTTGATTATAACCATGCAACTGATACGTGCAAATGCTTTTCTGGATCAATTATAAGTATGGCTGTTTAACACGAATAATGCAAGCAATGTGGAAGGAAGAATTGGATAAGGAGTTGTCAAACGTGAGGCGTAGTGGTAGCAAAAGGTGTCTCGACTTTTATTTGTAATACTGTTGAGAACTGCCGAAATGAAATAAATTGAGTTAAAATCCTATAAGCTTTCTCGTATAGCCATTTGTGCTACTTCAATGAGCCCCTGCTGATTAAATACCAGGTCATTGTCTCTGTTGATAATCTGCACAAACATTGTAAGTCTTCATATATCAAATAAGAGTTTTTAAGCATGCCTGTAGCCAATATTTATCATTCGAATACTTTGACCATGACCTATGTAATTACCTATTTACTTGCACACAAAACCTGGTGTCACCATTGAATAGAAATATGTTGTTTCTCAAGTGGAACAGAGAACAGAATTTTCACAAATAAATAACTTGATTACTTGTGTTGGGATCATTGAAAAGGTATTTTACCATCACAAATTTATCTTTTACAGATTTCGAGGCAAAAGAGGGTCATACGAGGAAAGCTTCATCGCCTGTTTTATGTACAAGCCATCAGCAAGAAAAGTTGGCCATGCCGCTACCTACCTCATCTTAGACTATTATTCTATATCATCTGCGGACTGACTTTTATCTGTTTATTTAGAGACAGCAGTGTCTCTGCAGGTGGGTATGACAACTAACTGCAGTTGGGTATGACAACTAACTGCAAGTGGGTATGACAACTAACTGCTGGTGGATATGACAACTAACTGTAAGCGGGTATGACAACTAACTGCTGGTGGGTATGACAAAATAATAACTTGAGTCTAACCATCTAAATACAAAAGGGCATCTACAACAACTGTAACTTTTTGTTGTGCTATGTGCAATCTACTTTGGCCGGGTCGGTAACAGTACAATGAATTAAAAATAACTTTTCTTATGAGACCCTGAATGTCAAGCCTCTTTGAGGTATCATCATGTTGAACACCTGCTATACTAGTATCACTACATTAAACACCTGCTAT
This sequence comes from Watersipora subatra, assembly GCF_963576615.1. Taxonomy (NCBI): domain Eukaryota; kingdom Metazoa; phylum Bryozoa; class Gymnolaemata; order Cheilostomatida; family Watersiporidae; genus Watersipora; species Watersipora subatra. Next base: position 65,409,734 of record NC_088715.1, read on the forward strand.
ATCAGTATCACCATGTTGAACACAAGCTATACTAGTATCCCCATGTTAAACACCTGCTATACTAGTATCACTACATTAAACACCTGCTATATTAATATAACCACGTTAAACACCTGCTATACCAGTATCACTATATTATACACCTGCTATACCAGTATCACCATGTTGAACACCTGCTACATCAGTATCACCATGTTGAACACCTGCTATATTAGTATCGCGATGCTTAACACCTGCTATACCAGTATCACTACATTAAACACCTGCTATATCAGTATCACCATGTTGAACACAAGCTATATTAGTATCACAATGTTAAACACCTGCTATACTAGTATCACTACATTAAACACCTGCTATATCAGTATAACCATGTTAAACACCTGCCATATCAGTATCACCATGTTGAACACAAGCTATATTAGTATCACCATGTTAAACACCTGCTATACTAGTATCACTACATTAAACACCTGCTATATCAGTATAACCATGTTAAACACCGGCTACATCAGTATCACTATATTAAACACCTGTTATATCAGTATCACCATGTTGAACACAGGCCCGTATTACCTGGGGCGGCTGGCTGGCTGAGCCGCCCCAACTTTTTAGGAACTTTCCTCGGCTAGGTACAGTCAAACTCGAATAACTCGTCCTCAGATAAAATGTAACATTTCATCTCAAACACAAGGTTAACTTGAACGGATTTGTTTGACCCGTTCCCACGCAATGATACATTGCTACAGATAACTCGACTTCAACATCATTTATTCGAAAATTTATTGGCCCATCAGCTATGGAGACGGTTTTTATCGCTGTAGAATATCACTTTAGTCCAAGCCATAGAGACAAACATCAACTTTTAGTAGTTCTTAGGCGTCATTATCATCATCATCAGTGGCAAAATATTCTTGTTAGTTACTTTTATAAAGGTTTGCAAAGTATCAAGTTTTACCAAACATCCGCTTGGCCATGTCCCATCGAAAGCGTGGAAACCTCCGTATGAACTTAAAATAAAATCGGCAAAATTGATCTTTGTTAAAACGCTCAAAAGAAAAAGATGTCTTTTTTCTGAGCGTTTTAACTGCGGTCAAGTTTTGCCTATTTTAATTTAAAAATGTCTCGTCAGTCACATCACTTCAAACAAAACAAGTTTCAAAAAATAGAAAAATGTTGATATTTTCCAATAAAATTTTAAAAACCACACATGAGAGGCCCGGTTGAGGCCCTACATAAGAGAAACCTGTTGGGGGCTTACACCGCCCGCTCAACACCCCCAGGTGTTCATAACTAGTCGCCTAACATTAGCCGCCCCAACTTGCAATCAGTGAATACAGGCTTGGTTGAAAACCTGCTACATCAGTATCACCATGTTGAACACCTGCTATACTAGTATCACCATGTTGAACACCTGCTATACTAGTATCACCATGGTGAACACAAGCTATATCAGTATCACCATGTTGAACACCTGCTACATCAGTATCACCATGCTAAACACCTGCTATATCAGTATCACCATGCTAAACACCTGCTATATCAGTATCACCATGTTGAACACCTGCTATACTAGTATTCCTATGCTGTACACCTGCTATTCTAAAAACCTACATTGCTGTTCTTTATGAGACACCTTTGTTGACTACTGCGCGCCATCTTTGTTCATAAGCATAATTGAATAACAGAACATCTTACAGTCAAAAGACATAGTAAAGATAACGAATCTGTTATTACATTAAAAAGAAAGGAAAGTGTAGTGACCAGCAACTCTTAATATTAACAATCAGAATAACTTTATTCTGATGGCTGTAGATAGTGCTGTTACTTTTACATGGCTCGCTTACAATTTATTAATGGCTTGTGTCTTCTGAAATTCTCTTTAATAGTGGTTTGGCGAGAGTTCCACTAGTTTGCGTAGCCCGGAGGATGAACAGCAACTTTCTGATAAATAATGAGGGGGTCATCATAATTCTTTTTAAAAATAATAAAAATAAATATGAATAAAAAACGTTATAACTTTATAGCTAATGTACAATCAAGGTAGACATTATTGGTTAATGTACAACCAAGGCAGGTGTTATTGGTTAATATACAATCAGGGTAAACATTATTGGTTAATATACAGCCAAGACAGCTATTACTGGTTGATATACAACCAACGAAATTATTATGGCAAAGTAACTAGCTTGTATATATACAGCTTAAAACAGTTTACTAAAAAGACCGTGATCATTGCGTTATTATTAAGAATAAGTATTGCATTATTATTAAGAATAAGTATTGCGTTATTATTAAGAATAAGTATTGCGTTATTATTAAGAATAAGTATTGCGTTATAATTAAGAACAAGTATTGCGTTACTATTAAGAACAAGTATTGCATTATTATTAAGAATAAGTATTGCGTTATTAATAAGAATAAGTATTGCGTTATTATTAAGAATAAGTATTGCGTTATTATTAAGAATAAGTATTGCGTTATTATTAAGAATAAGTATTGCGATATTATTAAGAATAAGTATTGCGTTATTATTAAGAATAAGTATTGCATTATTATTAAGAATAAGTATTGCGTTATTATTAAGAAACAGTATTGCGTTATTATTAAGAATAAGTATTGCGTTATTATTAAGAAACAGTATTGCGTTATTATTAAGAATAAGTATTGTGTTATTATTAAGAATAAGTGTTGCGTTATTATTAAAAATAAGCATTGCATAAAAGCATCATAAAACAAACATTGGCATGCTTGTTACGCAAGTGTAGCTAGGAAAGCAGCAGCCCCTTGCACTCAGCCAAACTTTAGAGTTCTATAACACGCATCTTTATACATTACTGCTCCCCGCTAATGACAATAGTAATAATAATAATAGTAATAGCACTTAGCGGAGGCCCATGTAGCGGCGCCAATAGTCAGGATGATAAAGGAGATAATGGAAGGTTACTCTTCAAGCCTCTGAGTAGCTATGAACATACTGTGTGCTGACATGAACACGCTATGTATGGGAATATGAACACAACATACGTGGATATGAACACTCAATGTGTGGATATGAACACACTATGTATGGGAACATGAACACACTATGACTGGATATGAACACACTATGTATGGATATGAACACACTATGCATGAATACGAACATACTATGTGCTCATGCGAACACACTATGTATGGATATGAACACATGATAAATGAATATGAACACACTATGTGTAGATATGAACACACTATGTGTGGATATGAACATACTATGTATGGATATGAATACATGATATATGGATAGGAACATACCATGTGTTGACATGAGCACACTATGTGTGGATATAAACACACTATGTGTGGACATGAACACATGATATATGGATATGAACATATTATGTGTTGACATGAACACACAATGCATAGATATGTGCAAGTGTGTGTTGACATGAGCACACTATGTGTGGATACAAACATACTGTGTGGACATGAACACATGATATATGAATATGAACATATTATGTGTTGACATGAACACACAATGTATAGATATGTGCAAATTTGTTCTAAAGCATGTTGCAAGACTTTTACTGATTCGGTGTTTGGTTTTGTAATCTCAGATCTGTGAAATATCATGGGTAAACAGGAGGTAAGGGTCAGTGGGGACTGCCCCTACAGCAATCACTAGTAATTCAATGCAGATAAGCTAAAAGAAGTTTTGAAACTGATCCACCAATCACAAATAAAATTGGTATTTAGTCATCGCATTTTATGTTTTTGGCTCAAATTGGTTTTGCTATTAATGAATAACTGAAAGTAGAATGATTTGATGATGTATTACTTTGTAATACTATTCACAATGAGTTTTATTTCACAATATCAAAGATATACAGTCTTCTTATTATAAAGACCACTGTGTATGAATCACATGTTAAATGAATATGCAGTTTCCTCAAGATAATTCATTGGAAAAGTTGCATCTATGAGTTGCCTAAGAGAAACGTATTCCACAATTGATGATATTACTGGTCTGTGGCATTGGTCAACGTGACTGGTCATTTTCTCGCCAACTGGTGCTAAGAATGAAGCATTGTTTCACTGTTAGTGCAGCTCGGACTGGCAATTTATACCCGCTGATGTCTCTTTCACGCTACTTCATAAAACTATCTCAACTACATGTATATTCGTGCTGATGGTATGTTTTAGCGGATTATAAATTTAAGCCAATTATCTTTTTTTTATTCCTATGCTTAGTTGCAAACAATTCTATCATTTTGCTGTAATGTTTCGGATAAATATTAAAATCAAACTAAAGTGTGCTCGGTGATAACAAGATTAGCCAATGAGGTATCGGCGATGCAAAAGCATTACAAGTAAACACCCATGAGCTTGTCTCAAGGTCGCCACCATCCGTAATAGCGATTGAACACACTGGCTCCTCTAACACCAGCCTGCGTAGATATGGCTTTATCAATATGTGTGACTAGCCAGTATCTCAGGCCAATGCTACCGGTCAAACAATAGCAAGTTTTCTCCCTTGTCGCTAGAGCATTGCTCCTTTAGATCCTAAGTATTCGTGAGCTAACAGAGCAGGCCCCTAGCCGACCAGCTAACCGTTGGTCAATTCTCATGGTAGGATTAATGTGATTAGGAGCTGCCGCTCATTGCACTCCGTTACATGCATGAGCAGGCAATTTACAGGAGATTGATTGCTAGTGACAACTTGGGTTTCCTTCATGTTGCTGCGTGTCAAACCTATAGCTTGCAAATATACAAGAGAACTATGAACAGCGGGCCACCTCTAGCGCTGCATGCAAGCAGGCCATGTTAGCTTGTGTTTGCAAGTGTCTGCAGGTTAAGTTAGCCCGTATCTGTAAACGTATGCGGGTTGTTATCATATAGTCACAAATGTGATGATAGTGTTCGACCACACATTATTGTGGGGATCCACACTTATCAGCTACTGTTTCCACAGCTTGCTAGCGGTAGAGACTAAAGGTAGGGCCACACGAGACAAAATTCTCATGAAATCGGCGAAATTTGGACGAAACGATTCGTACGAATTGACATTTGGACGAGTTCGTCCATCGTTGGTTGCGCACGATGAACGAATCCTGAATTGGACGAAACGTCAGAAATTCCTACGAATCGTTGTTTGATTGGTCGGTTGAAAAGGTTAGTTGAATGTTGAAGGTCGTTTTCTTTTGCGCATGTTTGTACTGAAGCAAATGATTGAAACGGAATCGGCTTCAATTTATCACCGCGTTCTGATTGGCTAGTTGAAAGTTAGTTTCGTACAAATCCGTGGTGGGGAAACTCCGTGTGGCAGGTCAGAAATTTCGTACGAATGGAATTTCCCAGATTAGTTGAAATTACACGATACGTGTGGCCTTACCTTTATGCTGTGACGGCCCGACCATCATCACTTCAACAGGAAGAGAATCTCATTTGCTTGGGACTCGTATGAATGCGGCGCATTTCAAATCTGACTAAACTTTCATTTCGCCATGTTGTATTTTGACAGAGTTTTGTTATGATAGTATAACCTAGCCTGTGTTCATAAAAGAGTATAACTGCTCTAATAACTCTCAGGCTGAATACTTAAAACTTCCTAATTAAATATGTTATAGCTGGCTGCAACTACTTAAAATTCTGCACCTTTCTGCGCTAAAAACTTGTAATATTTTGTAGAAGGAAATACTCATGTGAACCTGAGACGCACCTTGAGCATTCAGGAAAACACAACTGAAAATGAACCGTCTGCTGGGCTGCCCTGGGAACAGTGCGCATTTGAGAAGTCGTCCAAATACAGCTACCTCTGGGTTATACACCACCTCTGGTGGATCTTCTTCTTCTTTATTGGTAGGTTTGAATCTTACCACAACTCCCAGCACCTTGTTACCCCCTCCTTGTCCTCAACTTTCTCACCCCACTTCCCCGTTCACCCCTTTTTGCCCTCACCTCCTATCACCTAATCTCCCCCTTGCCTACTCTCACTCATACTGCCCCCCACCCCATCCACATGTAAGACGTGTCCAAAGCCTAGCTTTAATTTTCTACTTTCCTCAGCAGTCTTTCTCTGTGTGCAGCTGCCCTTTCTTCAGAGCTCAGCATGAGATGCTACATGACATTACTTCTGGCCTCAGAGCTGAGGCAACTTTATATATATCTTACATAATAAATTGTGGGTGCAATGTGGGAGGAGTGGGAGTATGACCAGTTGGCTTCAGTCATGTAGAATTATCTTTACCAGAGTAGTCGAGTCTGTTTATGTCTTTGAAGGCTGTCCTTGAGATGAGCGTTTGTGATGCTACAAATGTCTGTAAATATTCATGTTCAAGAAATCATAGTCAAACCTCGACATACTATATTAATCAGTTCTGATATTTGCGATAAACGTTGAAACAGTCAGGTGTTGATGTAAAGATTTTATAATAAACGTATTTTAGTTAATTTAATATTTTTAAAGCCTCAACAACCAACTATGAATATTTCAAGTAACTACATAACTAAATAACTACATAACTACATAACTACATAACTACATAACTACATAACTACATTACTAAATAACTACATAACTACATAACTACATAACTACATAACTACATTACTACATAACTACATAACTACATTACTAAATAACTACATTACTAAATAACTACATAACTACATAACTACATTACTACATAACTACATAACTACATAACTACATACCTACATAACTACATAACTACATAACTACATAACTACATAACTACATAACTACATTTCTACAAAACTACATAACTGCATAACTACATAACTACATAACTACATAACTACATTACTACATAACTACATAACTGCATAACTGCATAACTACATAACTACATAACTACATAACTAAATAACTACATTACTACATAACTACATAACTGCATAACTGCATAACTACATAACTACATAACTACATAACTGCATAACTGCATAACTACATTACTAAATAACTACATTACTACATAACTACATAACTACATAACTACCTAACTACATAACTACATAACTACATAACTACACGTAGCATAACAAATGCGTCATGTAAAACCAAATGCGAAATCTCTAATAATACTAAAACTAACTTAATAAAATTCTGATCAGTCAAATGAGTATTTATTGTAACTCTACTCCGCCATGAATATAAGGGTAAGACACACAATGTGTAATGGTAAGTCCTGCAAGATGGAAGGGTAAGTGCTGCAATGTGTAAGTTTGGAAGCCTAGTGACTAATAATAATATGTCATAACTTACTGTCACTTACATCACATATATAGTAACTTTTACTTACATCCTATAAGTAGTAACTTACTCTTACTCCCATCATATATAGAGTAATTTACTCTCACTTATATTAAGTATAAAGCAAGAAAGCTATACAAAAGATTCAATTTAATTGACTTCATGAATTTATTTTTTTTAGTTTTAAATTTTATTTTAAAATTTTGCCAATATTTTTGCTTTTGCAACATTTTAATGTTTCGAGAAATTTTTACTGTCATCTGTTGTAAATTTCTTGTCATGACAAAATTTCGCTCTAATATTACATCTAATATTATATATCTAATATTATGTATCTAATATTATATATTATCTAATATTATATCTAATATTATATATTATCTAATATTACATCTAATACTATATATCTAATATTATATATTATCTTATATTACATCTAATATTATATATTATCTAATATTACATCTAATACTATATATCTAATATTATATATTATCTAATATTACATCGTTTGCGAAACATTTCAGATGTGCAAGTTTGACTGTAGCTGGGGCTTTTGTTGTCTTCAGTTAAAAATGATCTCCTAATGAGAGTTATCTCTCCTACATATTATACAAGTTTTATATGCAATAATAGTTTAGAGTTGGTAGCTGGTCTGCATATCAGTCATTATTGTACAATTACAAAGCTGGCCTGCATAGCAGTCATTATTGTACAATTACAAGTTTATTAAATTTCCAAAGTAAAAAATTCTTAATGAGTTTTCTTGTAATAAAATGTTTCAAGTCACAAAAGAAAAACACAAAAAAGAGCTTGAGATTTTCTGCTAAAAGCGCCATTCACTTCAAGGCCGACCTTCAAGCGCACTTGGCCTTGAAATGGAGAGGCAGTTTGGCCTCAAACAAGACGATGCAGGCGTGGGTTGAGCTCCTTGCGCTACCATTTCTACGAACAAAGAACCTGGAACTGAGCCAAACGTCTGACTGGTGCTGACTAAGAGACTATATCACGCCTCCACACCGATGGGGACGGTATGAGGCACTGATGTAATATCAACGATTGATTAACTCTGACCGGCATGCATTGCCTTCACTAATTAGAGAGATGTGTCTGGACTAGGACAACCATACATTTCTGATTCTGTTTGTGTATACTATGGCTAACTCAGTAGCCATCTTGCCGCTAGCAATGCTTTTAATATCCAATACTGAACCTTCCAGAGTCTACTCTAAGCTGCAGGGGAGTCAGAGGAACGCCTCGCCTATGACAGCCGTTGTATCGATATTACTTTTAGCCAGCCGCTGTCGAACACTGAGATAACCAGGCACTATATAATGGCAGCACAAGGCACTGCTTTTTATAAATCTCATTGACAAATATCAATACAAGAGCTTACAGAGAGACAATTTCAGCCTCTGAATGGCTCTTAGCTATGCGGGCAGTGGAATTCCCATTCCTACAGCTCTTACTGCAAATAGTGTAGCCTAGCTGGTTGCTTGGCAGACAGACACAAGCTCTGAGTCATGTGTCTATAGGCAGACAGACACAAGCTCTGAGTCATGTGTCTGTTGGCAGACAGACACAAGCTCTGAGTCATGTGTCTATAGGCAGACAGACACAAGCTCTGAGTCGTGTGTCTGTTGGAGTGTCAAATCTATTTGAGTTGTAAAACTTCTCTCAACTCACTACTGTGCACTTTTACAATGCTTGGTTTATATTATTCCTCTTTGCTAACATCTGGAAACATGCCCAGTTGCTGAGAGCAATTTGAGGTTGGATGGCATTTCTGCCCTTTTCTCAGAAGTTGAAACTCGCTTGTTGCTTACAGGTCAGGTGTTCTAGACCACTACGCAACGCCACGACGAGTGATCATGTATCAATAGTATAACTCCACAAGTAGTTCAATCAGAGCATTTAGTGAACAGGGAACTTTCATTATTATATACCTTTATTACTCCTTTTCACTTATAATTCAATATTTGAATACAAGATTGTTTCTGGGTCATGATAGTTAACCATCAGCCTACAAACCAAATACATGTAAACTATTTGGGCCAGATAGCATTACAAACTGTGAGTCAATATCATTTTTGCGTGATTTTGAATAAATTCCAATTTTTAAAAATCATTTTTGGTACTTGGGCACCAAGCTTCGTCCTCGTGCTGCCGTCACAGATTGTAAATGTACATGAAAAAAGGTGATAACCAAAAATAGCTACCGCTATCAGCTGTAGTTGTATCATCCCCTCACTTTAACAAGTTAGAATTGACATGTATGTCGGCTATAATAGCCCAGATGTTTATATTTTTCTGGAGAAATGAGGGACATGGTTGTATCGCTAGAGATAATTATAAGTTTGAGATACTTTAGACTGTTAGGGTATCTTACAAGGTGGGTACAGAGCCAGGGTTTGCCATTTCTATCTTGGTCTTGATAGCCATTTAGTGCAATTGCTAGTAAACTGTCAGAGTTTTTACTTTCATTGGTAAAGAGAATAGTCGCATGCGCGGAATGACAAAAGAAATAAATTAAACGCTTGTGTTATAACTCTTGGTAAATACTAATAGCACATAAATATGCTTGGCAGATAAACATAAACATAGACAGTTCTTCGCTTAATTCATTAATCAATCTTGCACTCTTTTTTTACCAAACATTCACATATAGCTTACATAGGAACACACATACACGCTGTCATTTCCCGACTTACATTTTTGTTAGTCAAAAGTTAGTAAAAATGTTTTATATCTTATGTGTGTATTTTCGCTAACCTACAGTTAGTTCTCATTTTGGCAGCTCAACTACCTACAATCCCACCAACTGTGTTCACATTTTTACAGGTCTCGCAGTTGTGTGTGACGACTTCTTTGTACCAGCTCTTGAGATCATCTCAGAGAAGCTTCGACTTTCAGAAGATGTTGCCGGAGCAACTTTTATGGCTGCTGGAAGCTCTGCTCCCGAGCTCTTTACATCTCTAATGGGTGTAGCCCAGCAGACAGATGTTGGCGTCGGGGCTATTGTTGGGTACGCATAGCAAACCATTAAGCATGAATACTTTGCCTGATTCAAGTTGCTAGAGAGAGCCTAACGCTTATGTTGAGCTGGTCTCCTGAAACATCACCTCTGTTTCAAATAAACATGTGCATGAGGATAGTTTGATTGAAGCAGAGAAAGCTAGAAAAGAGAGAAATTTTTAATAATTTAGTTCAAAAGCAAAAATCTAGAACTTCTAACAAGATTTTTAATATAGATCCGTTCTCGTCAGCTGCAGCTGAAGGTCAGAATAATAGAGACTCCTATGTCTGAGTCTACTTGGAATAATATTCCATGTAGACTTGGAATATTTGTATGTATACTCTGCTGCTGATTTACAGGTCAGCGGTTTTCAACATCCTCATCATCATAGCCTTGACTGGAGCTCTTGCTGGCCAGGTACTCAAACCATACATTACCTATCATTAGAGTTGTTGGTCTGTTCTTGTTAAGTTTACTTATTTACCAGCTTCAGAACAGACAGAAAATTACAGACTTGCATAGCAAGCTGGGGGCACCTGCAACTATAGCAAGCTCGGGGCAACTGAAACTACAGAAAGCTCGGGGCACCTGCAACTATAGCAAACGCGGAGCACCTGCAACTATAGCAAGCTCGGGGCACCTGCAACTATAGCAAGCTCGAGGCACCTGCAACTATAGCAAGCTCGAGGCACCTGCAACTATAGCAAGCTCAGGGCACCTGCAACTATAGCAAGCTTTGGGCACCTGCAACCATAGCAAGCTTGGAGCAGCTGCAACCAAAGCTGCATTAGCTTGTGTATATTCTGCTCAGATTAAATGACTCGCTCATACACTTGCTAGTCAATACATATGCCATAAGTGTATCACACTGATAGATAATAGCAAACAGTTTTACACTGCTGGTTATAGAGCTAGTAAACAGTCTTTCCTAGCCCTGGTTATTATGTAATCGATACTAAAAATTTATGAAAAAGCAAATGCCAAACCCACATCATACACTATGTTTCCATGACGCGCATGATCCCCAAAATTGAGCCAATTCGCAAGTTAACAGCATCAATGAAATGGCATAAACCCGCAAGCTAAGCGAATTTTGCGGTTCGCAAAACTTTACCGAATCCATCATGCGTACAAATAATGGAAACAGCGCTGGTGAATGATGCGCATTGAAATACCGCGGCAGCTATTGTATTTTAAACATTTTCAATACTCCCGTCATGCTTTCTCGATCGAGTTTCATGTGTTTGCGTTGCTAACGTGTGTGTCAGTAACTCTGTTGCTAATTATTAGCTTATGGCGTAAAATTCCTTACTTTTTTCAACAAGCCGCAGAAGTCAATCCAAAAATTCAAAAGAAAGTTCTTAGAAAGACTTAATTCGCATGGTAACACAACTTGCACACAGCTCCAAACTCTCATGATGCCAGTTATGCGTGTCATGGAAACCTAGTGATTGTCTATATACATGTTTCAGACTTTCTCCAGTTGCAATTTGTGTAGAACAATACCTCTATAGAAAGAGTTAAGTTGGTTGATTTTGGCTATAGAGCCAGTTAAATTAGGGATTTTGCTACTGTTGGAAATTTAATATTTCTGTTTTTATGTCACATTTTGTGTGAGCACAGGCTAAAAGTTATACGAAATTGGGCTTCCGCCTCCCTGTTTCCTGCACTTCTTTGTCCTTATAAAAGCTCATCCTCTCAATGATTACACCTCTTCTTAAGTACAATTATATACGGAGTTAGCCTCTCCTACATGTAGATCTAGTAAGAGCGTACATGGGCTGCACTTTAGCAACTAATCAAATCAATTGATTGGCCAGATGAAGTACGAAGAGGAATCAATTTGCTTATGCAGCTGCATTTTCTCCTTGTGACTCATACAATAATGACTCCGCTGAAGTTAACTTTGAAAATAAAATAGTTTGTTTATTCTATTGATATGCTACTTATTTCTAACATCACCTGTTTGGGGAGTCAAACACCTGCATGAGCTGTCTGCCAGTTAACAGTACGATCTATCCACTCTCAGGGCTGAGCTGAAGGTAAACAACTGGCCCAGTATGGGATTAATATTTCTGCCTTAGATTCTCATATGGGGCCAGATGTATGAATCACAACTCAGTTGGTAGCTTCTACAAAGCGCTTGCTCGTAAGACGGAGCAGAGTTTTTGAGAGCCAATTTCACAATTTTTATGTTTATGAGATAATAGAAAATGACTAAGGCGAATGGTAGACTTAATTGGCCATTTTGACCTTTGACCTACTAGTATTATACCCAAGTATAAAACAACAAGATTTAAATAGCTGCGACGCAGCTTTGTGTCTCTTTGTTGCAAGAGGTCTGAAAGAATCCGGGTTGCACCAATTGCATCAGTAATGAAAGAGGTTTACTTTCGCTGACGATTAGAAAGTGACAGGCGGTTGCTTAAAGATAGAGATAATGAAGTTGGCACTTCCTTCTTCAAACTCTGCATCTTTTTACAGGTTCTCCAGCTGGACTGGAGACCTCTGGCTAGAGATATTACTTTCTATGCTGTTTCTATCGCTGCATTCCTCGGGGCCTCCTATGATGGAAAGATAACGTGGTACGAAGCAGTGTGCCTTCTGCTTCTTTATGCCCTCTATATCCTAACCATGGTGTTTAACCCCAGGCTGATGGCCTTGTTGAACAAACCTGCTTGTTGGTAGGTTATAAAAGTCATTTTATACACTGACTTGTTCTCGTAGTGGTTAACCTAAGGGGAAGAGTGGGGGCTGTAAGAGAGATTTTCATATAAACACTGCCATATAATCTTCACACATGTACACATATAACCCTGTGCAGCGCCTGTTAAATCTTACAACTGCTGACTCTACCAACTTATTTATCTCTACTTAATAATCGTACTAGCATGACCTCCAACAGCTTTAGTCTACATTCAAGTTATCCTGGAGCTTGAGGTCATGTTAATCTATTGGTTGCTTATATGCAGTCGACCTTCTGAGACTGAACCTGATAGTGAACTGGGTGAGGAGAGCGCCATCAAAGCCTGTGACCAGGGAAGTAATACTGAGGCTGTTAATGGATCCCCTACCTCTATCCTGCATCATAGGAGAGTTTCGGTAAGAAGTAATTTGTACTACAAATTATGGACTGAAATTCTGCCTTACACTGAGACTCAATTGTAAATTGATTGTTTATAATTTGAATGCATCAATCAGACACTATGGAACTCGCAGGTTCATTGTAGATGCAAATTAGTATTTATAACTGCTCTCATGTGCTGTCAGTTACAACAAGAATTACTCTAAATTATACTGTACTGCAATTATTATTAGACTAAATGAATGCCCTGCGTGGCAAAGGTAATAGAATAATTATCAAATGAATTTGAATAACTTACCTGGAAAGCTAGATCTTTACTAAAACCTTTACTAAAACAATACCCACGTTTTGGGTAGCTAAACAATCGTTACGCGTAACAGTCAACATTGCTAGTTATTAAACCCAAGCAAGCGCTTTAAGCGTGAGTATCTTAACCAATGTAATGACTACTTGCTCAATGAACTCATTGTATTCTGTGTAGCTTAATGATTAAGTATGCCCCCTCTAAATCTGGAGGTCTCAAGATCAAACTGAGTGTTGTGCGGGTTTTTTATTAAAAGATTTTAATTGCTAAAACTGGACACAAGGTAAAGCAAAAAGGCAAAAAAACTAACATTTTTATATATATAGATGACTTTGCCGTGATATAATTAGATTATAAACTTTCAAAACATGCCTGTTCAACTTATTTAATAACTTCTGTTTTTATTTTTGGCATGTAATGAAAAACATAACTTGTTTTGATAATAATCGAGCCAATAAAAAATTATAGACTAGGAAAAAATACGAGAATATAATGTGGCTGGCGTCTTATTTGATGCAGTTAAATACTGATTCATTTATTTCTTTAGTTTCAAAAGTCTTCATTTAGTGGAGGACATGCTCGACGCTTAAGCATTCATAACCAGCTGCATTCTGGGAAGAGTTCGAGCCTTGGCAATATTTGGCTTGAGAACCAATCGGGAGCTTCGCAGGTAAGAAACTCATATACCTCATCAGTTGAAGAGGTATATCTACAAAGATTTGTCTCCCCCTGAAATGGACTGGTGTAATGTGATTGTATTGGACTTCATAGAACTCTAACCAATTCAAGAAATAACAAGTTATTAACTTTTACATAATTTCTCTAAAGATGAGCTCATTTCTTACATACTTTATAAGGCTGCTATTAAGAGACTTCTAATTTCAATTCTAATTCCAAAATATACCAAGTGTGAGTGCTTCAAATTACTGATCACCACTTCAAGTACTGATCTCTTGAAAATACTTCTGAAGAGATCAGTACTTCAAATTCCTAGTGAGAAAAGAGGCTACTTTGCTTATTTATACAGCGTACATAAAATGCTTATAGTAAGTATGGTGTATAAAAATATAGATGTTGATTTTATTGCCCAAATAGTTTAATAGCAGTTTATGTATACCGTAAAACATCTAATTGAATGACATGGCGCTCTATTTTTCAACCCTTCCTCTATGGTGGCGGTCAATTGGAAGTACATTCAAATACAGGCTGGCGTTGTATTTTTCAAATGGCTCATCAGAATTTTGGAAAGATAAATTTAGCCCTTTTACGGGCGAAGCCAATGTTGCCTATATTTTGCCCTCTTTTTTCGATGGAGAAATGTTACACCTTTTGAATGCAATAAATCCGCTAACTTGCCTTCAACTTGTCAGAGATCTCTTAATAAATATGTGTTGAGAAACCGAAATATATCTCTACCAGTTGCTATTTATTGCTTGCAATTAACCTACGATGATATTATAGCCTGTGTCCTGCTTTGCATATTGTTTGAGCTTTCAATGTTTATTTCATTGTAAATTGGAAGACATATTTTTATTTTATATCAATACTTACCAGTGTCGCATAGAATTTTATTGCACTCATTAAAATTTTTGTTATGGTTTGCAGCCAAAAATAGCTTTTTATGTGCACTAAAAGAGAAGTTACGAGCGTCGATCAATTGAAAGATCGGATAACTGCAACGATGCTATCAAATAATATGTTATAAATCTGCAAACTTATAAGTTATATAATGACGATTTATTGAATGATACAAATATATATTCATGAACAAGTGCCATTAACGAACCATACATATATTACATGCAAAAACAAAAATTAACGCTTTTAAAACAAAAATATTTGTATCAATTGCTCAGATAGCTGCGTTCTGATGTCTGCTTTTAATGGAACGAACATCTGCTGGTTGTCCAATACCTTCTATGATGTCTTTTGAATTCAGCTCTCTTTTTGCACTGCATAACTAGTCGATATTAGCCTCCAAACTTTTACACAATGCAAATAGCACAAATGCAATGCGTAAAAGCTTTGCTAGCTACACGTAACCTTTGTACAATCGTAAATGTAAGCCATTTTTATATACATGTACAAAACTTCCAAGTATCGAGACTGCGTTAAATGAGGAACTGCTTTTAGCCTGAGACAGTTATTAATTATTTCTATGGTACTGCTTTCAAGTTTTAACAAAAAAAAATCTGAAAGTTGTGGAGTTGGACAATGAAAGAATTTATTGTTAATTATGTAAACAATTCATTAATAATGCGATTTTGTAGACACTTTTCTAGTGATCACATGACTACTGATCACATGATATTATGGGTTGATAAAGATAAAAAATTGTCGAAGTGGCATTCAAATAGAGGGTGGCACTCTGTTTTTCAACCCTTCTCTCATAGTGGCGGTCAATTAGAGGTGGCGTTCAAATAAAGGTGGCATTCAATTAGAGGTTTTATGGTATATCGTATTATATATAAATATATAGTTTAGGATCTATTACAGCGACAGACTCATAACTTGTCGACGCTTGAGCACTAAATGCTGGTAAACACGCATTATTACAGCTAATACGCCAAGAATAGTGTGTTACTATGTTAGCTCGCTAGCAGACACACACTATTACAGCTAATATGCCAAGAAAAGTGTGTTACTATGTTAGCTCGCTATCAGACACACACTATTCCAGTTAATACGCCAAGAATAGTGTGTTACTATGTTAGCTCGCTAGCATAGTAACTCAGGCTTCTGAACAGGCCACATCTTTGAGCTATTTATATAACAGGCACACGGAAGCAACAGGAAGGACAGTGGATTCTCTGATGATGTTGAAAAAGCATCCAATGAAAATACAGCGAGAATGAACGCAACTACCATCGGGAACACACTAGACATACCGAAGAAGAACAGTTATGCTGAAAAGGAAGTGATAGCTGAAGAAACAGAAGCAGGTTAGTGTGGAGTGCTTGAGGCTATGACAAAATTGTCAGGTAATTTTTAGGTTATGCTCATCGACTGAATCAAATGGTTGAGCAACACAATTACTAGTTTTCAGGCTAATATAGCAAACGACGATAAGTTTTTTTTATGTCCTTACATATATCCATACTTATGTCAGCTTTGGCAAAATATGAATTTATGAATTTGTTTTATTTAATTTTGTTTTGAAATTGTTTATATTTGAATTGCGATGAATTTTGTTGACTTTAAAAGATTGGTATTCGAAGGTTTGTCGCTATGGAAGATTGGTATACGAAGGTTTGTCGCTATGGAATATTGGTATACGAAGGTTTGTCGCTATGGAATATTGGTATACGAAGGTTTGTCGCTATAGAAGATTGGTGTATGAAGGTTTGTCGCTATAGAAGATTGGTATACGAAGGTTTGTCGCTATGGAAGATTGGCGTACAAAGGTTTTTCGCTATGGAATATTGGTATACGAAGGTTTGTCGCTATGGAAGATTGGTATACGAAGGTTTGTCGCTATGGAAGATTGGTATACGAAGGTTTGTCGCTATGGAATATTGGTGTACGAAGGTTTGTCGCTATGGAAGATTGGTATACGAAGGTTTGTCGCTATGGAAGATTGGTATACGAAGGTTTGTCGCTATGGAAGATTGGCGTACAAAGGTTTTTCGCTATGGAAGATTGGTATACGAAGGTTTGTCGCTATGGAAGATTGGTATACGAAGGTTTGTCGCTATGGAAGATTGGTATACGAAGGTTTGTCGCTATGGAATATTGGTGTACGAAGGTTTGTCGCTATGGAAGATTGGTGTATGAAGGTTTGTCGCTATAGAAGATTGGTGTATGAAGGTTTGTTACTATGGAAGAAAGTTGCCATGACTTTTAACCAAGATATCATTTCACTATAGTTCTGTGTCAAAGATCGCTACCTACGTATATCTCTCTCACATCGCTACTCGTTCTCCTTTTGTCGTCTCTAGTCTTCTTAAATGTTAATAAACTGACAGCAATTACGAACTCCCATAAGCGTCTGCTGGTCTATTGATACAAGTGCTTCAGGTCAACCACGTAATGGAGTCTTGGAGACATTGATCTTCCTAGGGCTACCGCCATTGGCTGTCAAAGTATTAGATAACAGCTCCATTCTCTTTTCCAATTAGTATTGAGCTATCTGTAATTATGACCAATTAACATCAGCCGTTTGAGCTTACTTATTAAAGGTTGACTTGCAACAAAATTCACATTAGTTATTTGGTATCAAAAGCATCACCATGTCTTACTATGCTGTGTTATAGGTTCAAAATATGTGGAATGTGATTACAAACTCTTAAAAGCTAAAAAACGAACTGTTAATTGCAGCCATTACGAAAAAGCCTTAGGGTGGAATCCCTTTATTTCGATGATTTCCTCAAATCGATGTGGTTATTGCTTTAACATGTGATGTTTTCACGCGAACTGAAAAGCCAATAAAAGGCTCAATATAAAACGCCTTGCAGAACTAGTTTTTGACAAACACTTCAGGTTCTAACGGAAATCCCTTATCAAATATAGATGCTCGCTTCTTTGCAGTTTCAATTCAGCTTGGTCTAATCATCTAGTCATAATCTGATCATCTGATCCATATTTTCTGCCAAATACCACATACAATTTCTGCAACATTTTTTGACTACCACAGGTGACCAAGAGGCTCCTCATGTTCATCAGAAGATAACATGCACTCCTTCGAGCTTTGGTTACAAAATTACACTAATTTTCAAGCTAGGTTTTGATATATCAGTGCTCCAAGTGACAGCATTACAATGATGAGGAAATCGACGTGTAAGGACAATTATAGACATGGTTTTATTGAATGCGTGAAATTTATTTGTAAAAATATTTCGACGAATGAGGTTGCATGAAAGTGTAAACAGAAGCACATTGTGTCCAACTATGCCCCATTTGAGCCGTTTTGGAAAGGAATTCCAATATACGGCGTTTTCGTGATGACTGCGATTAACTGTATATTTTTGAGCTTTTAAGAGCTTGTAATCATATTTCCACACATTTTGCACCTACAACACAGCAGAGTAAAACATGTTGAAAATTTTGATACCAAATAACTCATATATGTGAATTTTGTTGCATGTCAACCTTCAATGTGCTTAAAATAAAGGAAAAATGTTTTTTCCTTCCTGTGATTCTAGTTTTACAATAAATTATCAAACAGACCCTTACATTTCAGAATATGTGTTTCACTATCACTACTTTATAGATCAGCACTAGCTGCACTCCCATTCTTTATACTTCCTACTCTGTTCAACATTGACTGTGTGTCTATGTTCATAGCCCTTAAATCAGTGCTTCTCTCTGGTAATAGCTGTGTTTCTATATTCATAGCCCGTAAACCAGTACTTCTCTCTGGTAATAGCTGTGTTTCTACGTTCATAGCCCTTAAACCAGTACTTCTCTCTAGTAATAGCTGTGTTTCTATGTCCATAGCCCTTAAACCAGTATTTCTCTCTGGTAATAGCTGTGTTTTTCGGCAACAGACTTCTACACTCACTTCTGTTGTCAACATGCAGAAGCTATCAATGAATAAGAAGTCTAAGCGACAGTGAAAGATGTGGGCAGGTGTTGACATGTCTTTTATTATTCTGTTTTATGTTGTGTCTTGGGATGAAGCTGAGGGCTGAAAATTTGGTGAGAATTAATAAAATGCCACCAAAATGAAATATCTGTTTTTCAAAAATCCATAAAAAGATTCAGCTTTAGCAAATGCGAGTTACAAGTTGCTAATTGTTGAGTTTTAGTGCCACAAAAAGATGGTGGTTGAAATATATTTAACCACCTTTACAGTAAACTGTTATATCTGCTATCAATATTGATTATTGGTTTTAGAAAACATTAAGCAAAATGGTAGTGCTGATGCGAAGCTGTCAATAGACTCGGCTACAAATAAAGATTTAACTACACGCGCAGATGTAAGTAACCCTGCTAATAATAAACAAGCATGACTAGTGAGACAGGTGTGACTAGTAAAACAGGTCTAACTAGTGAGACAGGTGTAACTAGTGAGACAGGTGTAACTAGTGAGACAAGTGTAACTAGTGAGACAGATGGGACTAGTGAGACAGGTGAGACTAGTGAGACAGGTGTGACTAGTGAAACAGGTGTGACTAGTGAGACAGGTGTGACTAGTGAAACAGGTGAGACTAGTGAAACAGGTGTGGCTAGAAAGACAAGTGACTAGAGAGACAAGTGTAACTAGTGAGACAGTTGTGAATAGTGAGACAGATGTGACTAGTGAGACAGGTGTGACTAGAGAAACAGGTGTGACTAGTGATACAGGTGTGGCCACTGAGACAGGTGTGGCCACTGAGACAGATGTTGTATGTGAGATGAGTTTGACTAGAACAACAAGTAGTTATAAAAAGTCTAAGCTATTGTACATGTCGAGTTGGAATTCTAAGGATTCATATTATAATAAATAAATTGTCGCACTTAAAATCTTTGTATTTAGGAAGACAGTGATGATGGTGAAGATGATGAGCTTACTGTCTGCTCAGCTTCCTGCTGTCCAAGAATCAAATCTACTCCACCAGCGTCTCCTGTAGACCCAACTTGTTCAAATAAAGTTATTTACTGCCTGAAATGGACTCTCTATGTGATTGCCTTCCCTTACTATTTTCTCTGCACTTTCACTATACCTGACTGCTCCAAGGAATCTAACAGGTTTGTGGCTTGCTCAATGTTATCATTTTTTACGTGAAGGACTTGACTATGTGTGATAGTACCAAACCTGTTCCTTTGTGTCACCATCTCACTCACATTATAGCTAGCTTTTACATAGCCGACTACTACAGTGCTTGCTAGCAATTTAGTAAGGCGAGGCAGGCATAGAATTTTAGTGAAAAAAGAAGCCAGTGTAGGTGGGTGTCCATAAAAGCAGTGAAAAGGAGTTATATTAAAAAGGAGAAAACTAGAGACATGAGAAAAAAGAGTGATTAGGGACAGCGAGTTGGATGGTGATAGAGGAAGCTGATAAAAATGGTTTCAAAGTCAGAGTAAAAGCACTCGGTACCTTATGTTTGTCTACCTAACACTTTACTAACCTACCTAGTCTACTAGTCTTCTACCTACCTAATCTACTAGTCTACTACCTACCTAGTCTATTAGTCTACTACCTACCTAGTCTATTAGTCTACTACCTACCTAGTCTACTAGTCTTCTACCTACCTAGTCTACTAGTCTTCTACCTACCTAGTCAACTAGTTTTCTACCTACCTAGTCTACTAGTCTTCTACCTACTTAGTCTACTAGTCTTCTACCTACCTAGTCTACTAGTCTTCTACCTACCTAGTCTACTAGTCTTCTACCTACCTAGTCTACTAGTCTTCTACCTACTTAGTCTACTAGTCTTCTACCTACCTAGTCTACTAGTCTTCTACCTACCTAGTCTACTAGTCTTCTACCTACCTAGTCTACTAGTCTTCTACCTACCTAGTCTCCTAGTCTACTACCTACCTAGTCTACTAGTCTTCTACCTACCTAGTCTACTAGTCTTCTACCTACCTAGTCTACTAGTCTTCTACCTACTTAGTCTACTAGTCTTCTACCTACTTAGTCTACTAGTCTTCTACCTACCTAGTCTACTAGTCTAAACCTTTGAATGATGTACTCAATTTTTGATAATAATTCTCCTGCTCTACATTATGAGCAACTAGTTTTTGATGTGTACCCGATATCTTGAACATTAGAAAGGTCTTTTGGTTGAAGAAAGTGAATCATTTGTGTTAAAAAGACCGCATGTAGAACTCCTTTTAATGATTCATTGCTAAACCAGTAACACAGAGTACTACAATATGTTGTATTGCAAAATCTACATATTTAAATAAACTTCCTGAAATTATCTTTAAAACATTTGATCATTTTATATGAAAGATGACAAACTTTGAAATATAACGGTTTGAATGCATCCTCTTTCTAAATCATTTCCATTTTTAGATAGTTTAATCTGTGCAGAGCAAATAAACAACCGGCAGCTGACAAAGTACAATCACATCATAAAATATCATTATTACTTTTAAAAGGATACTTGTGTTGATGGAATGGTTTTTTTGTGGTAAAAATCATACAATCTGTTCCAGAATATTAAACACTTTTGCCGTGTGAGCTTATGTCTGAAAAAACGCATTAAATATTTTTTGAACTGCAACAGAGGTGATTGCTTTTCTATTTTCAAAGGGTAATTTTAAGAAGAGAATATTTTAATAACGTGAAAAGAGCTGCAGATTTTTAATAAAAACCCTAATAAAAAGGCAAAAAGCTTAAAATGAGTTGGTTTGATTTTCAAGTGTTAGATCAGCACCTTACCACTCTACCTTAACTCCACCATGTTTGAGCACTTCCGAAGAGACCTGAACCAGAAACATGGCTTCTTTTAGCTCACATTAATCACTGTTATATCGGCAGCATAAATAAGATCAGGTCATTTCTATATTGGTTCTATTCTAACATACACGTACTTGTGCATACATATGCGTGTACATACATGTGCATGTACATACATATGCATGTACATACATGTGCATGTAAATACATGTATGTACACACACATGTGCATGTACATACATGCATGTCTACATACATGTGCATGTACATACACATACTTGCACATACATGTGCGTGTACATACATGTGGGTGTACATACATGTGTGTGTACATATGCGTACCTGTACATACATGTGCATGTACATACATGTGTGTACATACATGTGCGTGTACATACATGTGCGTGTACATATACATACATGTGTGTACACACATGTGTGTACATACATGTGCATGTACATACATGTGTGTGTACATACATGTGTGTGTACATACATGTGTGTACATACATGTGCATGTACATACATGTGTGTGTACATACATGTGCGTGTACATACATGTGTGTGTACATATACGTACATGTGTGTGTGTGCATACATGTGCGTGTGCATACATGTGCGTGTACATACATGTGTGTGTACATACGTGTGCGTGTACATACATGTGTGTGTACATACATGTGTGTGTACATACATGTGCGTGTACATATACGTACATGTGTGTGTGCATACAGGTGCGTGTACATACATGTGCGTGTGCATACATGTGCGTGTACATACATGTGCGTGTGCATACATGTGCGTGTACATACATGTGTGTGTACATACGTGTGCGTGTACATACATGTGTGTGTACATACATGTGCGTGTACATATACGTACATGTAAATCTACAGTCTACACAGTGCCCTACTTCTAATGACTAGAAATACGGAGACAAATTAGCTAAACTTTCACACGCAGCTTTTCAGCTCTTCAATCCATGAAGGCTGAAGCAACCATGAGTCATCAAAGGTCAAATATTACAGATTTTATTGGATGCATAGCGCAGTCACTGGCAGTGTTAAACAAGGTAAAATAAGGGAATCATGTTTTTCTAAAAATATTGACAACCTGAGAGTTGCTGAGGCTATGACATGGAATTCTTCTCTGATGACATCAGCTGTTCAGTGTGGCCATCCAAGTTCATATAACTGGTCGACTTCAAAGAATCTGTTTACACTTACTCAAGGTTCTTTAAAGGTCAAGAGAATAATTAATTGAGCAGGTTACCATTCAGTTGAATGGAAATAAGCTATAGAAAGACTACCTATAATTCAATTCATTTTCGGTCATTATAATACAATCTAGTAAGAAGATCGATTGACCTTGATTGACCTTTACAGATCAAGTGTAGAGATCAATGAACTCTATTAAATTTACACAAGCATTTACATTATGCTGCATTTAAAGTGCGCAAAACGCTGAAATTTTGAGGCACAAGCAGCATGGCGAAGGGGACATCATAAATCATCAACAAAACAGCAACACTCTCTGTTTTAGCAACATGAGTGGCGGCCTTGACCTCTAAGAACATGAAATAAGACAGTTTCACTTTAATTCTGATTGTCTTGAATTATCGGACAGTCCCTTTTGCTTTGTTGCTATTTTTTTATTTGCTACACTTCACCTATAAATTACACACAATTGCCTAAATTTTATTTATGCCCAACAGAGCTTGCATTACCAAAGCGCTGGCAAAACCAGTTAAGATGGTTTATTCTCTTTTCGGTGTGCGCAGTTCTGGCAGATATATTCATTTCATATATTTATTGCGTAGAGAATGACTGACAAAGTCAATGACATTGCATTAAGGATATGTTAGAGCACGAGTATGTTTGAAACCATAAACCTAAATGCCTCTTTCATGAGCCATAGCATATAAAATCACAGGCTAATTAGCATATAAAATCACAGGCTAATTAGCATATAAAATCACAGGCTAATTAGCATATAAAATCACAGGCTAGTTAGCATATAAAATCACAGGCTAATTAGCATATAAAATCACAGGCTAATTAGCATATAAAATCACAGGCTAGTTAGCATATAAAATCACAGGCTAATTAGCATATAAAATCACAGGCTAATTAGCATATAAAATCACAGGCTAATTAGCATATAAAATCACAGGCTAATTAGCATATAAAATCACAGGCTAATTAGCATATAAAATCACAGGCTAATGCTTGATGGAAATAATTAGAATATTTACCCATTGCTATTTGTAGTCGGGCGTTAGTACTATGGCAACTGCAGTGGTAGAACTGCAGTAAATATCACTCGCTTGGCTATTGGCTAATGTTGACGCAAAAAGTTAAATGTGCTAATGCTCCATGCGACTGTGTGTAAGGTGGTTGTTACAGCGCGGAATGTTCATGATAGGCAATGAAGGCCTGTTGATAACCGCCAGCCTCTACTATACAACTCAATTCTTTAGCTTACCCGTATCAACACTCATTGAAAGCAAAACATTTGCATTTTGAAGGAATTATTTGCATTTAATTTCACTGATAAAGAGAACGTTTGTTAGTAAACACGCAACTCAGGGTTTAGTTTGAGTATTCTCTGCGATTATAAATAGCTACATGTTTGTTCATGAAAAGTTCACAGGTCCTTGACATTTGCTCGATGTACAATAACAAGAAATACTGTAGTTATCTGATAAGTTATGTAAGCGTTGATTGTCACTGGTCTTTTTTAATTTTAAACTGGCTCATATTTAAAACAGAAAACAGCACTTAAACAGCTAAGTTGCTGGGAATACCAGCACTTGAACAGCTAAGTTGCTGGGAATACCAGCACTTGAACAGCTAAGTT
Source organism: Watersipora subatra (assembly GCF_963576615.1). NCBI lineage: Eukaryota > Metazoa > Bryozoa > Gymnolaemata > Cheilostomatida > Watersiporidae > Watersipora > Watersipora subatra. Next base: position 65,434,590 of record NC_088715.1, read on the forward strand.
GCTGGGAATACCAGCACTTGAACAGCTAAGTTGCTGGGAATACCAGCTTCCATGTAAACAATAATATCTTTGAAAAAGACATCATAGACCCATCGATAGGATGAAGACTATGTTTTATCCAAATACCTCCTTTGAGGTGGTTTATTGCTTTTGGTTTTAGGAAATGGTACATGGCAACATTCTGCCTTTCCATTCTGTGGATTCTGGCACTGAGCTTTGCTATGGTTACCATGGTGACGAGAACAGGATGTATTGTGGAGATAGATGAGTTTGTGATGGGTCTTGTTGTAGTGGCTGTAGGCACCAGCGTTCCGGTATGTTACCTATAGTATGTTACCTAGTACAGCACATACAAGTGACACAGTACACACCAGTGACACAGTACACACGAGTGACACAATACACACGAGTGACCCAGTACATACAAGTGACACAGTACATACGAGTAACTCAGTACATACAAGTGACACAGTACACACAAGTGACACAGTGCACTGGAGTGAAACAGTACACACGAGTGACACAGTACACACGAGTGACACAGTACACACAAGTGACACAGTACACACGAGTGACACAGTACACACGAGTGACCCAGTACATACAAGTGACACAGTACACACGAGTGACACAGTACACACGAGTGACCCAGTACATACAAGTGACACAGTACACATGAGGGACACAGTGCACACGAGTGACACAGTACACATGAGTGACACAGTGCACACGAGTGACACAGTACACACAAGTGACACAGTGCACACGAGTGAAACAGTACACACAAGTGACACAGTGCACACGAGTGACACAGTACACACAAGTGACACAGTGCACACGAGTGACACAGTACATGTGGGTGACACAGTACACACAAGTGACACAGTGCACACGAGTGACACAGTGCACACGAGTGACACAGTACACACGAGTGACACAGTACACACAAGGGACACAGTGCACACGAGTGACACAGTACACACAAGGGACACAGTACACACGAGTGACACAGTACACACAAGTGACACAGTACACACGAGTGACCCAGTACATACAAGTGACACAGTACACATGAGGGACACAGTGCACACGAGTGACACAGTACACATGAGTGACACAGTGCACACGAGTGACACAGTACACACAAGTGACACAGTGCACACGAGTGACACAGTGCACACGAGTGACACAGTACACACGAGTGACACAGCACACACAAGTGACACAGTGCACACGAGTGAAACAGTACACACAAGTGACACAGTGCACACGAGTGACACAGTACACACAAGTGACACAGTGCACACGAGTGACACAGTACATGTGGGTGACACAGTACACACAAGGGACACAGTGCACACGAGTGACACAGTACACACAAGGGACACAGTACACACGAGTGACACAGTACACACAAGTGACACAGTGCACACGAGTGACACAGTACATGTGGGTGACACAGTACACACAAGGGACACAGTGCACACGAGTGACACAGTACACACAAGGGACACAGTGCACACGAGTGACACAGTACACACAAGGGACACAGTACACACGAGTGACACAGTACACACAAGTAACTCACTGCGCAAATATATTAACGCTGATGAACTTCTTGTCTTACAAGGTTAAAATATCATTTACTTTTGTTATAATATCCCTTGTCGTTTCTTCTAATGCATGATGTAAGTTGATTTACCCAATACTCATTATTACTGTTTTTTCATAGGATTGTCTGAGTTCCATTCTTGTTGCTCGTGATGGTTTCGGGGACATGGCTGTCTCTAACGCTATTGGAAGTAATGTGTTTGATATCAATCTTGGTCTAGGCTTTCCGTTCCTTCTGCGCATACTCATAGATGCAGGAAAACCTATGCTACTTCTAGGCAGTTCAGAGCAGGTGAGTGCAGGTACTCTAGAAAAGATTTCCAGGGTGTTTATGAGAGTTGGAGAGAAGTGGATGTAATAAATAAAATGGCCATTTTACAGACCATTTGTGTTCATTCTTTAATGTGGTCAGCATCTCTTGGATTTTTATTGTCTCAATTTATCTCATGAGTTGATCAACAATATTTTCTTACTGCAACCAACTGTTAGTTGTATCCTGCGCTATATTAGTATCTATCATTCATCTCTGATTTTAATATCTTTTGAACAATCCTGTTCAGTTCTTTTCCTTATTGATGTATCTTTTACAGACTTCTGTTTTATGGCGATGGCTTGCATTAGCTTCATATCTTACAGAGGAAAAATGAACAATAGATGCATTTTAATACCCACTTGTTACAACTTGTAACAAGTGGGTATGAAACTGGTGGTCTATGAAAACTGGTGGTCTATGAAACTGGTGGATAACCACCAGTTTCATAGACAGGAGGCTAACCACTACACTATGTTGTCCTCGACATATTATGGAATATCTGTTTACATACTTACTCAGTTTTTGCAATAATACTATTGGTTACCACTAGCATACATAAAGATTATTGCGTGAGAAATCATGACAATATGATAATATGATGTCTATAAGCACAATTGTAAGCTCTTATTATAGTAAAGATTTAGCCTAGCCAAGTTACTAGCTTAAATTACTCAAGTTCATTTGGTAAAGAAACTTAACCAATGGCAACTACATTACCTGCCTCTGTTTATAGGTCATTTTCTATTACTCGTGTATTGCCAGGCATTCATCTAGTTCTTTTGTATATTCATGCTGCATTGTTTTTTTTTGGCACTTGTTTAGCACGACCATTTCTTATTCCTTCTCCGTGAGCAGAAAGTGTAAAATGTTTATTTATTTTTACAGGAGCTCGTAGAAGAAGGACGGATGCCAGTGATTCCCCATGTTAAATTTGCGATCATTCTGCTAGGCCTCCTCTTTATCATATTCCTCCTTTTTGTCTTTTCCAAGTTCAAGTTAAACAAACTCATAAGCGTGTCATTTGTTGTTTTATATGTGCTCTTCATAGTATATGCTCTCGTTCAGCAGCTCCTCTGCTACTCTTATCTGTGTTAAAAATTCTAGACGACTCAATCGCTTCAAACAAATAGTATTGCTGAAATACTGTTTCTAATTTGAACTGATGAAAGTTACTAGCAAATTTTTTATTGTCACTTTACTTAATGTCAAAACAGTTATCTGCTCTCTCCTCTATAATAAGGTCTACAATTTTTGTAGAGAGCTCTAAAATGAATGAGGAGAGCGTTACCTGGTCACATGCAAGCTTTAATGTATTTAATACTGTATTTAAACACTAAATTACAGTAGAAATGCATATTTAGGTAGAGAGCAATGCCAACAACACAATAGTTACAGTACATCATCTCTTAGTCATTCTGTAAAATAAATTGCTGTGCTTGTCTACTTGTATTTCTTTTTTCATGGATTCTGCCAAGAGGTATGAGGTGCTAGCAAGTGCTTGTACTTGTGATTAGCCTGCAGTATCAATTAGAGGAATATTTTGTATTCATAAACCCATATGAATAGCCCATAAACACTTTATGAACCCAAAATATCAAATGATCAGTAGAAAAGTGTCCACAAAATCGTATTAATAATGAATTGTTTACATTAACAACAACCAATTCTCTCGTTGTCCAACTCCAAATCTTTTGGCTTTTTTTTGTTAATACTTTGAAAACAACAAAATAGAAATAATCAATAACGGTCTCAGGCTAATAGTAGTTCCTTGTTTAACGCTATCTTTCTACTTCGAAGTAGCCTACATATATAAAAAAACGGTTTAAGTTTATGATGGTAGATGAACTTTCAAAGCAACGCCATAGAAATAATTAGTGTTTCAGGCCAATAGTAGTTCTTTGTCTAACGCGGTCTTAATACTTCGAAGAACATGCATATAAAAATGATTTGCAAGTTTTTGGCCTAAGGTTATGTTTAGCCAGCAAACTTTTACGCGTTGCATTTGTGCTAAATGCAGCATGTAAAAGTTTTGCTCTGCCAAAAATTGTTTGGACGCTAATGTGGTATTGTTAGCAGATGCTTCTGATAAAGTAAAAGTTTACTAAATGTGATGCAATCTATGCGATAGGTGAAAGGAAACTATTTATTGACAGAAAAACACAAAGTGGGGCAGACAAAGTATACGAATATAACACGGATACAATAGTGAGAAGATAACTCTAAAGCACATAATACAACGGCTAATACTGACTAGTTCAGCAGTGCAGAAAAAGAGTTGAGGCCAAAAGCTAAAAGATTTTCATTGCGTCAAAAGCAACAATCAGAGCGCAGCTATTCGAGCAAACGATGGAAATATTTTTGTTTTAAAAAGGTTAACTTTTTGTTCCTGCGTGTAATACAAGTATGGTTTATTTATATTATGTGTTCATGAATATATATATATATATACAATGTATATATATATATATATATAAGTACAAAGATGGAAAAAGTTTTTAGCAACAGTTTATTACTTAAAGTTTCATGATGCAAAATGATGTTAAGTTTGCACCAATCGTCAGATAAAAAATTGCATGACACAAACACAAAACCAAGAATACACTAAGAACACCAAAATGAAGAGTTACCTGTATAAGTACAAAGATGGAAAAAGTTTTTAGCAACAGTTTATGACTAAAAGTTTCATACTGCATGCAGTAATCATCAGATGCTAATGTGAAGTGCTTGTGTATAATACTTGGTCAAATCAAGTATAAAAGCCTAACTATTAAATTGGTTAATTGGTGAGCTTAGCCTTAGATAAGTAAAATTTGGTGACGTGTCTACAACTGCTAGCAAACTTTACGACAGACGAAAGCAGCAGAAAATGCAATTGCCGAAATCGTAACGGATGCCCTTTAAATGGTCAGTGTCACACGAGTTCTATTATTTACCAGGCAACAGTTGACACAGACGGCAGAAGCAGTCAAACATACATCGGATTGACAGAGAGGCAATTTAAGGACAGATTCAACAACCACAAAACATCCTTTGGTATTAGTGACAAGAGAAAGACCACCGAATTAAGCAGATATATATGGCAATTAAAAAACAGGGAAAAGATTTTAGTATTGATTGGAAAGTAATAACAAGAGCTAAGGCCTGTCAGAATGGTGTGTCTAAGTGCAATCTATGCTTAACTGAGAAGTACTTTATAATTTTCCAACCTCACATGGCTACCCTGAATCAGAGAAGTGATATAGTAACATCCTGTAGACACGTCACCAAATTTTACTTATCTAAGGCTAAGCTCACCAATTAACCAATTTAATAGTTAGGCTTTTATACTTGATTTGACCAAGTATTATACACAAGCACTTCACATTAGCATCTGATGATTACTGCATGCAGTATGAAACTTTTAGTCATAAACTGTTGCTAAAAACTTTTTCCATCTTTGTACTTATACAGGTAACTCTTCATTTTGGTGTTCTTAGTGTATTCTTGGTTTTGTGTTTGTGTCATGCAATTTTTTATCTGACGATTGGTGCAAACTTAACATCATTTTGCATCATGAAACTTTAAGTAATAAACTGTTGCTAAAAACTTTTTCCATCTTTGTACTTATATATATATATATAAATATATATATATATATATATATATATATATATATATATATATATATATATATATATATATATATATATATATATATATATATATATATATACAATATATATATATATATATATTTATGACATGACTAAACATATCTATATAACTATATATATATATATATATATACAATGTATATATATATACGATGTATATATATATACAATGTATATATATATATATATAAACGTCCTTAATATTTATAGCAATTTGAGAACGTCTGGGCATGTAATTTTTTCTAGTAGTTCAGGTATGCTAGGTGAAGCATGACGTGTGCATATTTTAACCAATCACCATTAAAAATTGGGAGGTGTGATGAATTTGTCCATAATTATTCCATAGTATGACAAAGTGGCTGTGTGGCTAGCATGCCTGTCAGCGAAACTGGTGTCTCCGAGTTGAATTGCAGTGTGAAGCATATTTTTGTGTGTATTTTATTGCTATAACTGAACAAACCTACAAACACTTGAATTCTATCTATCTATTTCTCAAAGTATAGGCTAAAGACTTTACAATATGAATTCCGTGCCGAAGAAGATTCGATCTCAAACCCTGCCATTCACCAGACCAACGCTATCCACTAGACCACAGAAATTGAATTGCTCTTTGTCAATATGAAACAGTATATGAGAACAATTACCCAACAGATTTGCGTACGAGGCGGGTCATAGCATAATGTCATGAGAAGCTGTTCACTCACATTATTAAACGTACTGGCTGATAGCGCGCAGGCTAGTCACAAGCAACTCTCACTACTTCTCATTGTTTATAAGACAAAACACTTTTCTCATGATATGTAGATTGAAAGTTAGAATGACAAATGTTGTTATATGTTAAATACATAAATATATAAACCTAGATTGGCCAATAATAGCTATTCCCATCGGTTGCCTTGTCAGACTTAAATAGCATGACGTAACGTCATTGTATTGTACCTCACGCTTGAATGCACTGTTGTTAACAATGGAGCTAATGGAGAGAATTTGACAAAATCACATTTATTTTCACATAAAAACCTTTTTGGATACATAATCCAGTAAACTAAAGCAGTTCTGTGATAATATCTGATAACCACCTTAGATTAAAACTATAAAAGCTATGAATTGTTGCGAACAAATCATGAGCCATGAAGGCTTTTTTTGCCAACCTTTCCTATCCCCATTCTCTCTTTCCCCTTCTCCAAAGATAAAGTGAAAAGGGGAAAGAGAGAAGGGAGAAAGGAGAGTGGGGGGGGGCAAATAGCCCACCCACTCAAAGAGCCAGACCTTGGCTAGGTAAATAGACTAATATCATGCTGAACTAAACATAACTAAATATGGTGAGTATGCAAGTATGTCTTATGTCAAAAATGAGACAGAATGATTATTTTACCACTGGCTATGTAGCTGGCTAGGTCACCAAAGCTGAAATGTAATGATTGTATCACTAGCATCGTGGATGTTACCAACTATGATGTAAACCAAGCAATGAATTCCCTAATCACAGTTAAGAATCGTGGTGGCTTGACTGTGTCTTCGCCTGTGGTGATTGAGGTTTGCAACCACAGTGAGAAAGTGACGAGAGTGTTGCTTAGTAATGCTAGATTGGTGAAAAACTTTCCCAGGCTAGCACTAATTGCTACCATGGAGAAGTTGCTTAGGTTCAACATCATGCTATTGTTTAAAGGTTGACTTGCAATAAAATTCACATTACAGTTATTTGGTATCAAAAGATTCACCACGTCTTACTCTGTTGTGTTGTAAGTGCCAAATATGTGGAAATGTGATTACAAGCTCTTAAAAGCTCAAAAACGAACAGTTAATCGCAGCCACACGAGACCGCCGTAGTTTGGATTTGCTTTCCAAAACAGCTCAAATGGGACGTAGTTGTTACAGGATGGTTTCTGTTTACCCTTTCATGCAACCTCATTCGTCAAAATATTTTTATAAATATACTTCACGCATTCAAAAAAACCATGTCTATTGTTCTTAGGTGTCTGTTTTATCGTCATTATAATGCTGTCACTTTTTGCTCTGATATCTTATAACTTGCCGTAAAAAATTGTTAAACTTTTTAACCTTAGCTCGAAAGAGTACATATCATTGTCAGATAATCATGACGAGCCTGTTGGTCACCTGTGATAATCGAAAAGTACTGCAAAAATTATTTTCGAAGTATTGGGTCACATGATCAGATTACGACTTGACGATTAGATCAAGCCGAAACAAACTGTAAAGTAGCGAGAATCTATATTTGATACGGGAGTCTTTGGTAAAACCCGAAGTGTTTGTCATAGACTATTGCTACGATAAGTTTTATATTTAGCTTTTTATTGGCCTTTCAATTCACGTGAGAACATATGTGACAAGACGATAACCAAACTGTAATGACTGCGTCAGAGAAATAATGAGATTCCAATCTATGGCGGCTTTTCGTTTTTGAGCTTTTAAATGCTTGTAATCACATTTCCACGTATTTGGCACCTACAACACAACAGAGTAAGACATGGTAAATATTTTGGTACCAAATAACTGTAATGTGAATTTTGTTTCAAGTCAACCTTTAAGCTACGAAGAAGGGTCCACCTCAATACTATTGAGGCATTTACAACGAGGGCATCCTGAGGAACTTAAAAGTGCATCTAAGAACCTTCAATCCAGCAAATTTATTTTATTTTTAGTTTCTTTCACTAATACCAGAAGTTTTAGGGAAGTGATAGATTTTTGCTTTCCACTATGCTGGGTTATCTATTTCTATATTTGTAAAATATTTCTTAACTAATCTCTTGTTGATTATAATAGCAGTTGAAAATAAAATCTGTAATAAAAACACTAGCCAAATCATGCCATTAATCTATCACCCATTGAATAGCATTGATCCACCAATGTCTAGCCATAAATTGTAGATTGCATCTATAACCCAAACCACAAAATATAATGATTGGTGTGATAATGGTTTGTTTTATCTCAGTTTATTGATGTCACAACATTAGGTTGTAATAGAGCTATCTCTTAACCTTACATGAATAAAAATCGCTCGTGCTGACCCGGTCCGACTCGATCTTGGCCCTCATTGCTGACCCCGAGTCTGGTCCGACCCTGCATTCCTTGGTCTCGTTCCAGCTCTAGCTAAGAAAGCCATTGATTCCATTTCCCTGATCAGATCAAAACTTCACAGGCTCATCATATTTAGTCATGTTTAGTTCAACATGATATTAGTCTATTTACCTAGCCAGGGTCTGGCGCTTCGGGTGGGTGGGCTATTTGCCCCCCCTCTCCTTTCTCCCTTCTCTCTTTTTCCCTTCTCACTTCTTCTTTGGAGAAGGGGAAAAAGAGAATGGGGATAGGAGAGGGTGGCAAATAAAGCCCTGATAGCTCATGATTTGTTCGCAACAGTTCATAGCTTTTATAGTTTTAATCTAAGGTGGTTATCAGATATTATTAAAGAATTGCTTTAGTTTACTGGATTATGTATCCAAGAAGGTTTTTATGTGAAAATAAATGTGATTTTGTTAAATTCTCCCCATTAGCTCCATTGTTAACTACAGTGCAGTCAAGCGTGAGGTACAATACAATGACGTTAAGTCATGTTATTTAAGTCTGACAGGCTTTTTCCCTATTGGCCAATCTAAGTTTATATATCTATGGTTAAATACTAATCAATTTTCTGTCCAAAGACTTTTCTATTACCCGGGCAACGCCGGGTAGCACAGCTAGTATGTGTATACATGTATATACACATATAATACATTTACATGTATATAAAGCAAAGTGTTGGCTTATGCATTCCAAATGTCTGATGATATTTTGTCTTATTTGTAGACTTAGATAGTCACCTCTACCTTATCTATAGATGTATGCCTTACCTTATAGATGTATATGCCTTACAGAGAATAGGTTATTGACCCTGAATAAAGATTTAAAAGTAAAAAAAATTAATTACATTAAATTAATTGAATTAATTAATTTAATGTAATTAATTAATTTCTTACATATTTCTTGGCTACTCAACATGCGCTATGACCAGCTAGAGCATAGCCTGAGTTACTAGCAATCAGGCGAATGAGGCTTCATTACAGCTTCAGTTGTTATTCGGCTTTTATTATCTTATTGGCAGATTTGAGGTTATTGAAATGAGTGGTGAACATCGTTAAACTAAAAGTCAGTTCTTGAGCGAAACGGGTAGGAAGTGAGGGTAGGCAAATTTAGCGATTGAAAAATATTGTATACGCATGTGGAGAGCTTGGAGTTATGGGCCATGAACACCGCCTTAGACTCGATATCTAATTCCCTCTTTATCCAGACATGGACTGTCTGAAAACTCTCTGGCAGATAAACCTGTGACACACTTTGCCAGTTTTCACCTTCCTGCTCCGAAAGATCATATACAATAGAGTTTGCTCGATGATGTGCTTTGTATGGCTCAGCCTTAGTCTGGCGAAAAATGAGACCGTTATTTATGGAAACAGAAGACTGACTCGAATTGAAGTTACCAATAGAATTGCCGGCTGCATCACAGACAGTTTCACCATTGTCAGTAAGTTTTAAAGAGAACCTGACTTCTCCAAACAAGTCTTTAAATAAATATGTGTTACTTTTTTCTGAAGAACTATCCGGAACAACTGCCACTAGTATGATTTTACTCGTCTGAGCGTCTAAGATGTCAAGGTAAGAGCGGCCATCCGTATCTAAGCATGATGGACGCAAGATAAATTGAAAATATCCTTCAAGAAAACTAAGGTCAGCAGACGAGACTGGAGCAGGCTCCATGTGACTAGGCAAACCTATAGGACATGGGTGAGTATGGAGTTCAAAGTTACAATAGAGTTGCATAAGGGCTGCCACCATAATCAAACCTTTTCTAAAAACATCTTCTGATTGGTTTTGATATTGAACGATCATGGCTGAAGATGTCCAGTCAAGTATTATCTTTGCAACAAGAGCTTTTCCTGCATTAGCCTGTACTCCAGCTTTTGTGACATGAGTGGTGGTTTGGTCTGCAGTATTCAAACACAGCCAGGGGTCATTGACTGTCGCGTCATATATACAATTGCTACAAACAGTTCCAAGTGGTCTAGCAAAATTATCCATAGCGGAATATACATCCATCTGGCTTGAGGTTGGCATGAGACCTCCGCTATGCTTCAATACGACGACGCTAGAGTTATTCCTCAATCCTCCAACTTGACAGCAGTAATTTATACCAAAACTAAAAATGACCTGCTTTTTAGTTTGGTCGCTGACGACGTAGTAATGAAAAATATCATGCTCCCCGAGCATCCGAATAGAGATTTCTGTAGCATCTGTAAGTTCTGTGAGTAGCGACAGTTCTGAAACAGTTTGTGGAGCCATGATATTGTAAAATAGGCTTCGGCAGCAGCCTTACAAGTTTACTAAAATTTCAACTATGAAAAGAATTATTTATGGACTTTTCACATATTTTTGCTTCAAGGTGGGTCGAGCAGAAATTTTGTTATACTTACTGTTTTGTTATACTTACTGTTTTGTTATACTTACTGTTTTGTTATACTTACTGTTTTGTTATACTTACTGTTTTGTTATACTTACTGTTTTGTTATACTTACTGTTTTGTTATACTTACTGTTTTGTTATACTTACTGTTTTGTTATACTTACTGTTTTGTTATACTTACTGTTTTGTTATACTTAGTGTTTTGTTATACTTACTGTTTAGTTATACTTACTGTTTTGTTATACTTACTGTTTTGTTATACTTACTGTTTTGTTATACTTACTGTTTTGTTATACTTACTGTTTTGTTATACTTACTGTTTTGTTATACTTACTGTTTTGTTATACTTACTGTTTTGTTATACTTACTGTTTTGTTATACTTACTGTTTTGTTATACTTACTGTTTTGTTATACTTACTGTTTTGTTATACTTACTGTTTTGTTATACTTACTGTTTTGTTATACTTACTGTTTTGTTATACTTACTGTTTTGTTATACTTACTGTTTTGTTATACTTACTGTTTTGTTATACTTACTGTTTTGTTATACTTACTGTTTTGTTATACTTACTGTTTAGTTATACTTACTGTTTTGTTATACTTACTGTTTTGTTATACTTACTGTTTTGTTATACTTACTGTTTTGTTATACTTACTGTTTTGTTATACTTACTGTTTTGTTATACTTACTGTTTTGTTATACTTACTGTTTTGTTATACTTACTGTTTTGTTATATTTACTGTTTTGTTATACTTACTGTTTTGTTATACTTACTGTTTTGTTATACTTACTGTTTTGTTATACTTACTGTTTTGTTATACTTACTGTTTTGTTATACTTACTGTTTTGTTATACTTACTGTTTTGTTATACTTACTGTTTTGTTATACTTACTGTTTTGTTATACTTACTGTTTTGTTATACTTACTGTTTTGTTATATTTACTGTTTTGTTATACTTACTGTTTTGTTATACTTACTGTTTTGTTATACTTACTGTTTTGTTATACTTACTGTTTTGTTATACTTACTGTTTTGTTATACTTACTGTTTTGTTATACTTAATGTTTTGTTATACTTACTATTTTGTTATACTTACTGTTTTGCAGAGCAGTTTAGTCCAGCTAATACAAATAAAAAGTCTTCACTGTAGCGTCATGTTGATTTGTTCGCTCTTCACTCGACAGTTAGCAAAAGAATTACACAAAATTCGAGTTACAGCGCTTCCACCAACCACATCACAGAATCCTTGAACATATTGCTGTATCCTAAACTTGCACATCTGTGCATTTGTGTAATAGGTTTACAAATCCAGTATAAACTATGTGGAGAATATTTGCATTTATCTTTCTGCAAGCATGAAAAATGTTATTTTCTATTCCGTGACACCAACATTCTACATCCACCATCCTATGTTTCAGTTTATGAACTTTCTTTCCCTTTTCTGTCACAATTCATTTCCTGATTCCTAAGAACCCACTCACTAACTCCTGATTCCTGTCTTTTCATTTTTGACTTTTTTTATTTTCTTTTGGCATCTGACGAAAAACATAATTTTTGATGATTACCAACGTGAATGAAAAAGTTATACATTCATAGTTACTAAGACGGACTAATAATACAATTGGTGTTCTCAGTATGTCCACACATTTTAACAAGGAGGTTTATTTTTACCGGCTTGTACTTTTCATTTCAGCTGGTTAGTCCAGCTGTTACTGGAGGCAGTAGTCACTAGTCAGTGTGTATATAAATTAATACTATCAACTTTTAGATATGCTTACTAACAACTAGTTTATAGCTATATTGCTTACTAACAACTAGATTATAGCTATATTGCTTACTAACAACTAGATTATAGCTATATTGCTTACTAACAACTAGTTTATAGCTATATTGCTCACTAACTACTAGTTCATAGTTATATTGCTATCCATCTATCCGTCTATCCGTCTATCCGTCTATCCGTCTACCGGTCTATCGATCTATCTGTTTATTTGTCTACCTGTCTACCTGTCTACCGGTCAATCTGTCTATCTGTCTATCTGTCTATCAGTTTAGCTGTCTATCTGTCTATCTGTCTACCTGTCTATCTGTCTGTCTGTCTATCTGTTTATCTGTCTATCCGTCTATCTACCTGTCTATATATCTACCTATCTATATATTTGTATATATATGTATCTATGTAGCTATGAGCATACACAGTATTTACTTGTTTCTTGTCAGTATAGCTGAGTGTAAGGGTGTATCTGTTAGACAATTAATTAGTTAGTCTGTAGGACAATAGATTTATATAAATGTATTTTTAACTGAGAGTAAGATGATACACAAAGTCATGTTAAAAACATGCCTATGTAATAGTGAATATGTGTAAGGATAGTTCTATTTGAGAGACAATAAATGTGAGAATGAAGGCAAAGCCTTCAGTGTTCACTCGAGTCACTCGATAAACAATGAATTATCAATAACTTAACAGTTTTTCATTGTAAATTTTAAAGTTCCGACATTTTATTATGCCATAAATTTAAATGGTTGTTTTTTCTACTGGAATTACTGTTGAGCACTTAGTGGCACTTCGGTTTCATTTGCGTCTGACGTTCTGAAGAGGTAGTCATCAAATGAAGGCAGATGCAGACAACGCGAAAATTGATAGACAATTTCAGATAAATAGAGTGTTACCAATATAGCCATAGCCTTCTCCTCACCTGTAAGCATCTGCCCCAGAAAAACCGTTAGTGCATGGGCATATTTTACATTACCTCCCTCCTTTAACCTTTGAAGGCCAATTGTAGCTATTTCAGCAGAATCTTTTTGACAAACGATAGATGCAAATGTTCCATTATGTGCAGGAGTTGGTTGAGAATCGATGACTTCAAGTACCAAATCATTTCTGTTGCCTATAGATATAAGACCGCTTTTAGTACATAAAGAGCCAATAGACTCATCTCCAGATGAGCTGACTTCCAGAACGGATGACTTCCAAACAGAACTAAAATGACAAGCTCCAAAGTTGTCAAAAAGCTTAAAAGTTTTGTCATCGTCGTTACAAAACTGTGCGACCATGACAAGTTCATTTGATTCTTGCTCATGTTCATAAATATCCAGGAACATATCGCCATTCCTAGTCACGCAGAAAGCGCGAATAGCTATATTTCTTATATCAGAAAGAACATCTGCGAGTGGAGGAGAAGCGGGTATGGCATGCGAGGCGAGGGCACTTGGTAAAGGATATTCATGAAAATTGTTGTCAAGGTAAAGTGATCTCATAGCTGCCATCATTATTAAAGCTTTTTTCAAAACAGATAAGTTCTTCATTCCAAAGTGAACCAAAATGGCTGTCGACTCGATGTGAGCAGTAATAGAGCAGGCAGGTATATTTTGGCCCCAACACTTGGCAGAGGCTACATCAGTAATGAAGCTCTGCAAATTATTTAACCTTGTCATTACTAGTTGTAATTGTGGATTTATCTCCTTTGTGCACACAATAGAATGTGATTTCATAACTCCAATAACCTCCAGAGACCCGGAACCCAAATAAGCCACATTCATTTGTTCAGTATATAATCCACCATTGCTCACCAAAAGAGGGAATCCCTGAACGTTTTTAACTTTCATTTCTTCCTTACAAGGATCAGTAACTGACACAGTGAAGATGACTTCATTATCACCAGCGCCTATAAGATATACAAGGTAGTGATGATGGAGTCCATGTTTCCCGATTGGCCTAATACAAAGTCTTGTAATTTCTTGAAGGATCATCAAAGGTGTCAGATCCAAAGTTGGTAATTGAAAGGGTGGCAGCGCCATGCCAGATGCGAGTTTAAACGCTGACTGCATCAACAGTACTTAAAAATTTTTATTTACAGCTGAAAATGATGTTCGAGAATTGTTGGTATTTTAAAAATTTTAGCCTGTCCAAATTTAGTATGTTAGAATGCAGTTAATTTGAAATTCGGAAGCAAAAGTTGTGTTGTTTCTGCAAATGTAAAAAGCCGTAGATGGTGTCTGTTGAGTGTAGGCAATTCGCTATAGATAGTTTCTAATGGGTGTAGTGGGCGTGGTTATCAGCTGTAGACAATGTCTATCGAGTGTGGTGGGCGTGGCTAGTTGCTATACATATAGATAGTGTGTAATGAGTGTGGTGGGCATGGCTAGCTGCTGTGGGCAGTGTCAATTGAGTGTGGTGGGCGTGGCTAGTTGCTATACGTGTAGATAGTGTGTAATGAGTATGGTGGGCATGGCTAGCTGCTGTGGGCAGTGTCAATTGAGTGTGGTGGGCGTGGCTAGTTGCTATACGTGTAGATAGTGTGTAATGAGTGTGGTGGGCGTGGCTAGCAGGTATAGACAGTGTCTATTGAGTGTGGTGGGCGTGGCTAGTTGCTATACGTGTAGATAGTGTGTAATAAGTATGGTGGGTATGGCTAGCAGGTGTAGACAGTGTCTATTGAGTGTGGTGGGCGTGGCTAGCAGGTATAGACAGTGTCTATTGAGTGTGGTGGGCGTGCCTAGCAGGTGTAGACAGTGTCTATTGAGTGTGGTGGGCGTGGCTAGCAGGTATAGACAGTGTCTATTGAGTGTGGTGGGCATGGCTAATGGCTATAAAAGATGTTTATCGAATGCGGTAGTTTGGGCCAGTAATTGAACATTGTGGGCAGTGTCAATTGAGTGTGGTGGGCGTGGCTAGCAGGTATAGACAGTGTCTATTGAGTGTGGTGGGCGTGGCTAGTTGCTATACGTGTAGATAGTGTGTAATAAGTATGGTGGGCGTGGCTAGCAGGTATAGACAGTGTCTATTGAGTGTGGTGGGCGTGGCTAGCAGGTATAGACAGTGTCTATTGAGTGTGGTGGGCGTGGCTAATGGCTATAAAAGATGTTTATCGAATGCAGTAGTTTGGGCCAGTAATTGAACATTGTGTGGTGGAACAATTGCATTCTATTGCCAATGAATGATATGCTCACTTGAAGATACACATGTATATTGTGGCAAGAAGGGCCAAAAATATCTCTTTTTAAACCAATTATAAAGACTACAAATATCGAAATAAGAAATGTAAGTAAAAATAGCGAGCATACAAAAATTAACCACCTAAACCAGGGATGTCAAACTCAATTGTACAAGGGGCCAAAATTCAAAACAAACTTTAGGTAGCGAGCCAAACAAGATAAACATGTATTTAACACACTAAAGCTAAATGTTTTTGGAACATAAATATGAATAAAACAGACAAGAATATTATTCTGAAACAAACTTAAACCGTAACGATTGACTTGCAACAAAATTCCCATTACAGTTATTTGGTATCTTATGGTTCACCATGTCTTACTCTGTTGTGTTGTAGGTGCAAAACATGTGAAAATGTGATTACAAGCTCATGAAAGCTAAAAAATGAACAGCTAAAAAAATTGGTCGTAGGATGGAATCCCATATTTTGACGACGTATTCAACTCGACATGGTTATTGTTTTGACACATGATGTTATCACGTGAAATCAAATGCCAATAAAAGGCTCAATATAAAACGCCTTGTAGCACTAATTTTATGACAAACGCTTCGGGTTTTACCGAAAAGCTCTATCTATCTATCTAGCATAAAAAACTAACATAATCTGATCATATGACCCATATTTCCCGCCAAATGGCGTGAACAACCTCTGCAGCATTTTTCGACTATCAGACTCCTCATGTTTATCAGAGGATGATATGCCCACCTCGAGCTAAGGTTAAAAAATTTAACTGATTTTCAGTCTAGGTTTTGAGATATCAGTGCTCAAAGTGACAGATTACGATGATAATGAAATCGACGTGTAAGGACAATTATAGACATGGTTTTATTGAATGCGTGAAGTTAATTTGTGAAAATATTTCGACGAATGAGGTTTCATGAAAATGTGAACAGAAGCACATTGCATTCAACTACGTCACATTTGAGCCATTTTGAGAGGGATTCCAACCTATTGCCGTTTTCTGAATGGCTGCGACCAGCTGTACGTTTTTAGCTTTTAAGAGCTTGTAATCACATTTCCACATATTTTGAACTTACAACACAGCAGAGTAAGACATGGTGAACCTTTTGATACCAAATAAATGTAATGTAAATTCTGTTGCAAGTCAACTGTTAAATTACTTCTGTTTAAATTTTTGCTCTTCATAAAAATATTTTGTTAAAAATAAAAATAAAATTCAAATTTCTTTGCTCCTATGTCAATGTATATAAAAAATGAACTTAAATCTCCCAAAAAGTTTTTGCTTTCTTAAAAAATATTTCTTATCAAAATTATACAAGTTAGAAATATGAAAATGCTAAAAAACCTGGATATATACATAAAATGTGCGTTGTTCAGCAATAACAATTTAAATCATTCAGCTTTCTTTGCTCCTATGACCTTGATCTGATTATATGATCTAACTGAAGCAACAAATTCATTTACATTTGGTGTAATGTCCTGTGTTGTGGAGATTCTTAGAATAGACAGCAGGTGCTCATCAGGCTAACGGCTATCTTCGTAATATCTTGTAATAGCTATAATACTAGAAGTAAGTGGCAAGGCAAGTGAAGCGTTGCATTACGGGATCTGCAGTTCTGTGCAGTATTATGTCATTAGCGCTTCATATTAAGGGGCCATGAATAGCGATAATGTAAAATGATTTTGCGGCTAGATAAGATTAAGATATTTGTGAAATATATGTTCTCGTTGTCTTGTTCTCAAGTAGTTTCCTGTGTGAGTTATTGCATCTTTCCGATCGACCAGCACATACAGATGGTTAGATCACATGTGCCAAACTCACGGCCCGTGGGCCACATCCAGAAACATGGAAACGCAAGTGCCATTTCCATGATTCGCAAGCATGATGAATTTGATAAAATTTTGCAGATCGCAAAACTTCCTTAGCTTGCGAAGTTATGCCGTTTACATGACGTGGATAACTTGCTTATAGGCTCGAATTTGAAAATCATGCACATCAAGGAAACACAGTGATAGTAAACTGTCTCTTTGTAAAAAGGTTGAATGAGACTGAACCATTGTCTGGCTCTCTATTGTGGTGCAAAAGCGCCACTTTTTCTGCGGTCAAAATTTGTCTTGTGTGAAATTGAACTCCAGGTCCAGAGGCTAACCATTACACATGGAACAATAAAACCCATTGAACTCCAGGTCCAGAGGCTAACCATTACACTTGGAATGATAAAACCCATTGAACTCCAGGTCCAGAGGCTAACCATTACACATGGAATGATAAAACCCATTGAACTCCAGGTCCAGAGGCTAACCATTACACATGGAATGATAAAACCCATTGAACTCCAGGTCCAGAGGCTAACCATTACACATGGAACAATAAAACCCTTGTAGTATTTTCACTCAAAAGAAACACCAAACAATACTTTTTTATACTACTATTACTATTACCAAAATAAATATTTAAATATATTATTTCATATTATTACTTAAAAATAATAGAAAAAAATTTCTCCCTTGACACTTGAGAGGTCCATAGAACCTGTTAGTCAAGATGTCAACCAATATTTGTTGCAGGTTTTGCCAGTATCTGGCTAATGCCACATTATATTCTCTTCGGTTTGAAAATATAAGTATTGACCCAGGCAGGAAACATCTCAATATTCAGTTGAAGCCACACTCCGTTCCGTCATTAAATATAACATCAACTGCATTTATTAAGGATTACCAGATTATTAACTTATTGAAAAGACTTAAAAGCCAATCATGACACATTCTCATAGTAACTTATCTATTTATAGCTGATCAAGTTAGTCTGCTTCTCCAGTTACTGTCTGGTACTGAATACTGGGAGACGCTGTTTTCAAATTTCACGATAGTCTACCAACAAGAGTATTCTTTAAACAGAGATCAATGTTATATTGTGTATGAGAAACTACAACACTCATGACTCTGGATAAAAAAAGTTGAATTATGGGATGCATTGGAATTCCAGCTTTATAGTGAGTTGTTGATACCTTGATCATAAATTGTAGGTGCCTAGACTTACAGTTTTAAAGTCATTATAAAGATTGTCACAAATAGGAAGTGATATACAATGAGTGGAGACTACATGAACCCACATATACTTCTCATGAGTTCCTTCAAGATCTCTCTGTTAAAATGTGAATATGCCTTTTTTAAATTGCAAACATATCTCTGTTCAATTCTCTAAAATCCTTATTGCATATATTAAATATCTGTTTTTCATAATCTAAACATCTATTTAAAATGCTCTAAATATCTCTTTAATACTCTACATATATATATATATATATATATATATATATATATATATATATATATATATATATATATATATATATATATATGTAGAGTATTAAAGAGATATTTAGAGCATTTTAAATAGGTGTTTAGATTATGAAAAACAGATATTTATATAACAGATATAAAAACAGATATATATATATATATATATATATATCAGCTATAGCGATTGTAGCAAAGTATGATACATTATCTATATTGTCACCCATTTCAAAGGGATCCATATTAGCAGCCATTAGTAACAGGTCAGCAGATGACTACTGCTGGTTACTGCTGATGCATTCTGGGTTAAAGAAAGCTGTGTATGTAATGATGAACTCATGCACTAACTATATTAGTCCTGCTGGTAGTAAGGGAAAGGGAAACCATTATTTTAACTTTTTTAACTTTTCCACCTTTTCTTCCTTTGATCATAATTCTTTTTTACAAAGTTTATAAGTCATTTTTAAAAACATGACAAAGAAACACTGCAAAAGTAGGTGCTACAATAAAATCGTGTGAATTTGTGGCACAACAATATCTTAAATGATTGCATGAAACCATAGCAACAAAAACAACATAGTAACTGAAAGCATAAATTGTTCTACAAAACATAAAATTTTGCCTTTAAGCGTGCATTTAAAATAACACGTTTCCAGACCTGCCAAAACCACAATTTTGTAAATTGCCATTACTTAAGAAACGGTTATTAGCGTTGAGTCCTTGATCTTAAAATTGGTTGGTGCCAGATCTGGCATTCAGATTGTTGTTGGAAAATCCATTCAACCCAATCTGGTCATGACCAAGAAAACGTTGGTCTACAGCACTATCGCTTTGAAATGCTGAGTCAGCAAGCAATCCATCATTCTAAAATATATGGCCATACATACATATACAATCATTCATGGAGCCTTTATGTGTATGGAAGGGAAGGGTTCAATGAGATTCGATGTATTGCGGAGATTCATTGTTCAATAGCTACAAGTCCATATGCTATAAACTTTATGCTCCATGAAGGGCACCACTAAGCACTTTAAACCCAAAATCCTTGGTTTACTAAACTACTTTGGAGTTTGTTCATTTTTCATGAATAGACAACTCCTACTCTCTTTAAACAACATGATAAAATTAAAAAATATTACCAAAAGGTAGGCAACCCTATTAATACTTACAGCAGCAATTTGTGTTCCTGTATTGAAGTTGCTTCCTCTTTGACTGCTTAAGGCAGCGTTCTCTGATCTTGAGTTCTCTTGGTTTATGGCCAATTCTGTAATAAATAGAGAAGAAATATGTAGACAGATGACATGCTTGTTTTCCTCCTTAACTAACAGTGCTGTGAAGGTGCTCACCAGTATTGAAAGTAAATGATGTCTTTTCTTCTAAAGTTGTCTACTAATCAAATCTATCATACTTACGAAATTTATTGCTTTCCTCCTTGTTGTAAGCAGCGTCTATATTGTTAAAGTTTCCACCATTTGTAAATGTGGAACCAAATCTGTTGGTGTTACGTTGGATTTGCCCTCTCTGGCCCACACTATTTCTACCACCAAATCTGCCCTGTCTAACGTTGTTTCTGTTCCCTCTCTGAAACAAGTCAAATGTCACACAAAATAAGATAAATTCAATTTATGGGTTCATCAACAGAAGAATTCTCATCAGACAGCAGTACATTCTGAGAATAAACAGTAAACTCACTATTCCATTTCCTCTTTGGTTATTTATTAGGGCCTGGTTGTTTATTCCTCTTCTGCTACCTGCATTCACTCCTCTTTGGTTAGCTCGAGACCCACTGTGACCAAGTTGACCACCTCGGGAGCCTCCTCGTCTAAACTGAGCTTCAGTCACAGCACAAATCAGTGCCAGGGCTATCACTGTTGAGCTTATTATATGCATGCTAAAAAGAATGTAAACACTACTTTGGTATTTCATTACAGTTACCATGCGCGTTGAGTCATTGACACCTGACAACAGTTATCAGGTGCTTTTCCAATCGACAACAGTTGATGGTCAGATGCTGATAGTTTTCTGTTCGTGTCATGCTTAGTAGTTTCAGAATGCTTTCAAGTGTTCAAAATAAGGTTTGAGTTGTTACTAATATTTCAAATGTTACTCTTCTATTTTAATACAAGTAATAATTTCTCTGCCTCAACTCAGGGCACCAACAGTTTGGTTTCATCATGATAACTTCTATTCATTCTAACTATAAAGCTAGAAGCAGCAGTGAACAGCAGCACCTGAGTAGAGAGAGTGAGAATTAGTAGTTATTCAGCCTATTCAACATTCATAGCAGACTCTGCTGAGTGCTGTCTTTTTAGTGACTCAAATATACCACTTTTTACAGCTGAGGAACTACCCTTGTTGTTTATATCTAAACTATAGAATTTATCTCCCCTTACTTTTCTGTTGAATCTAGGAGTGTGTTATATGATATATAATTAGAACTACTGTCTGATGTCTTCTCTGTTCTTCTTGTCTCTCTCTTCTGCACTGTATTGAGTTGTGTAGGCTGGTATCAAGGTTGCTACTTATATACTGGAGATTCCATGACTCAATCTCTTGTGAAAATGTCACGACAGATTGGAATTTCTAGCCACAATTACTTGATGATTTACATTACGAAAACTCTTCAATGCTATATTCTATAATAGTGACATTCCTTCCACTCTCGTCTCCGGCTAGCTGTAACATTAATCTTTCAGTTTATCCTCTTCGGTGATTCAGCTATTCTGGACCAACTTACCCAAAGGATTAATCTCCTCCTGATCTTCTTGCACATAACATATTCCTTCTAGAACATTCTATGTATCAGTCATTACTATTATATGAAAATAGCTTTAATGTTTCCTTCATGTCCTTATTTTAAACTGTTTATTCACTGAAATTCCATCCAGTGTCCATTAATTTAATAACATGATGTTGTTAAATGTTATTAATAGGTAAATGTTGGTTATCATTTTATTAATAGGTAAATGTTGGCCATCATGTTATTAATAGGTAAATGTTGGACTTTAAAGAGTGTAAATATTGTAAAAGATGAAAATAAGAAGCTAACCAGGTAACAAATACATTAATTGGATCAGTTGGTTGATAATGTAGCAGGATTTATCTACCATATTATTGTACATATTTGTTAATTTAAATGAGTATAGATTATAACTTGTCAGAAATAATAAGAATAAATTGTAGTTCTGTGACTTTAACAAGGCATATTTATAATAATAATAATCAAGCATCAGCTAGAGAAATACTAGAAGTCAAGATACTAGAGAAATCTTTGGCACATACCAGTTGACATCCCAGCTAGCAGGTTCGTAGGCCCTCATCAGAAAACATTAGAATACCCTCTTTTCAACATGAAGATTTCGTAACAACATTCTAAAAACTGCCACAAATCACGCGAGTGTTTGAAATGGATGTTCAATGGTTTTTACAACCAATAATGCGTTTTCTTTTGTAGAATTGTGTTGATTACCCTCTGTTCATGTCAGATGAAGCCTTGAATTACTTTGGTTTTCTACTTAAAAGCAGTTTTTGTCGTCATATTAAAAAGGAAACACATTGATTAAATGACTTAAAATTCTTGAAGATAAATTTGTGAATATTGAACATATGAAAGTTTATTTCTACCGGCAGTAGTAATATCAGCAAGGTGCTGTATGTGATTACAAGAGGGATATCAGCTGTTAGACTTTTTCTACCTTCTTATATCTGACTCATAACACAATCACGTAGAAAGACTTACGTCTTTATCTCACTTGACTAGTGGTTGGTAAGGTAAGCAGTGTACTAACAAACAGACAGACAAACAGAGAGACCAATGAACAGACAAACGGACAGGCAGACAAACAGACAGACAAACGGACAGACAAACAGACAGACAGACAGACAAACAAATGGACAGAAAAACGAACAGACAAATGGACAGATAAACGGATAGACAAACAAACTTTTTTATAAGTAAATTTATATAATCTGATTAGTATGGCTTCTCTATCTAGCCTGAGTTGAGCACTTGAGCCAACTAACTTAGTCTTGTCTTAACTTGTCTTCAAACTAACTTACAGTATTTACCTTAAATAAATTATTGCTATATGTAAAAATTGTCATTAATTTATTGAGAATATATGAAACTCAAATGCTGACTCTTTTTAGTGTCAGCACCTAAAGATTGTATCAGTACCTCACACTTCTACGTTTGCGATAGTCTGATTTTTGCATAATGATTGTTTGTAAAGCATAGCTATATTGGACTGTATGATTGTTTGATGTCATTGATGTGTTTGTTGCATTATTATAAAGACAAAAGTCATTTGCATCTAAAATAGTATATAGTTACATGATGGTGATGATCTTGGCAGATGGATATAATGTTTATCTCTCAGAGAATACATAAAGTTTTTCTCTCTAGTCTTGAATAACTGCAAGTAATATTGTATTTATTATTGTTAAAGGAAATAACAATACGTTATTTACATGTGATTTTCTGAAATGAATCTATTAGCAACACTTTCTATGTTTAACCAAATATGATCAATTGAGATATTCCTAGTTAAAGTTTCAGTACTACAAACTATTATTATTTCTGGAGAGTTATAATCTTTATTTATATAAATTAGCAAGTATAGTAAGATAATATGACTGATAAACCCTGTTACATTATCAACCAACTGATCCAATTAATGTATTTGTTACTTGGTTACCTTCTTATTTTTATCTTTAACATTATTTACAATCTTCAAAGTCCAACATTTACCTATTAATAACATGAACGCCAACATCCTGCTATTAAATTAATGGACACTGGATGGAGTCTCAGTGAATAAACAGTTTAAAATTGAGGACATGAAGGAAACATTAAAGCTATTTTCCTATAATAGTAATGACTGATACATAGAACGTTCTAGAAGGAATATGTTATGTGCAAGAGGATCAGGAGTAGATTAATCCCTTGTGTAAGTTGGTCAAGAATAGCTGAATCACCGAAGAGGATAAACTGAAAGATTAATGTTACAGCTAACCGGAGACGAGAGTGGAAGGAATGTCATTATTATAGAATATAGCATTGAAGAGTTTTTGTAATGTAAATCATCAAGTAATTGTGGCTAGAAATTCCAATCTGTCGTGACATTTTCACAAGGGATTGAGTCATGGAATCTCCAGTATATAAGTAGCAACCTTGATATCAGTCTACATAACTTAATACACTGCTGTAGAGAGAGAGACAAGAAGAACAGAGAAGACATCAGACAGTAGTTCTCATTATATACCATATAACACACTGCTAGATTCAACAGAAAAGTAAGGGGAGATAAATTCTATAGTTTAGATATAAACAACAAGGGTAGTTCCTCAGCTGTAAAAAGTGGTATATTTGAGTCACTAAAAAGACAGCACTCAGCAGAGTCTGCTATGAATGTTGAATAGGCTGAATAACTACTAATTCTCACTCTCTCTACTCAGGTGCTGCTGTTCACTGCTGCTTCTAGCTTTATAGTTAGAATGAATAGAAGTTATCATGATGAAACCAAACTGTTGGTGCCCTGAGTTGAGACAGAGAAATTATTACTTGTATTAAAATAGAAGAGTAAAATGGGAATATTAGTAACAACTCAAACCTTATTTTGAACACTTGAAAGTATTCTGAAACTACCAAGCATGACACGAACAGAAAACTATCAGCATCTGACCATCAACTGTTGTCGATTGGAAAAGCACCTGATAACTGTTGTCAGGTGTCAATGCACATAGTAACTGTAGTAAAATATTAAAGTAGTGTTTACATTCTTTTTAGCATGCATAAAATAAGCTCAACAGTGATAGCCCTGGCACTGATTTGTGCTGTGACTGATGCTCAGTTTAGACGAGGAGGCTCCCGAGGTGGTCAACTTGGTCTCAGTGGGTCTCGAGCTAACCAAAGAGGAGTGAATGCAGGTAGCAGAAGAGGAATAAACAACCAGGCCTTAATATATAACCAAAGAGGAAATGGAATAGTGAGTTTACTGTTTATTCTCGGGATGTACTGCTATCTGATGAAAATTCTTCTGTTGATGAATCCATAAATTGAAGTTATCTTATTTTGTGTGACATTTGACTTGTTTCAAAGAGAAAACAGAAACAACGTTAGACAAGGCAGATTCGGTGGTAAAAATAGTGTAGGCCAGAGAGGGCAAATCCAACGTAACAACAACAGATTTGGTTCCACATTTACAAATGGTGGAAACTTTAACAATATAGATGCTGCTTACAACAAGGAGGAAAGCAATAAATTTCGTAAGTATGATAGATTTGATTAGTAGACTACTTTAGAAGAAAAAAACATCATTTACTTCCAATACTGATGAGCACCTTCACAGCACTGTTAGTTAAGGAGAAGGAAAGCATCTCATCTGTCTACTTATGTCTTCTCTATTTATTACAGAATTGGCCATAAACTAAGAGAACTCAAGATCAGAGAACGCTGCCTTAAGCAGTCAAAGAGGAAGCAACTTCAAAACAGGAACACAAATTGCTGCTGTAAGTATTAATAGGGTTGCCTACCTTTTGGCAATATTTTTTAATTTTATCATGTTGTTTAAAGTGAGTAGGAGTTGTCTATTCATGAAAAATGAAAAACTCCAAGGTACATGTAGCTTGGTGAACCGCTAGTTGTTATCTGTGTTTAAAGTGTTGATTGGTGCTCTTTATAGAGCATTAAGTTTATAGCATGTGGACTTGTAGCTATTGAACAATGAATCTCTGCAATACATCGTACCTCATT
Source organism: Watersipora subatra (assembly GCF_963576615.1). Lineage (NCBI taxonomy): Eukaryota > Metazoa > Bryozoa > Gymnolaemata > Cheilostomatida > Watersiporidae > Watersipora > Watersipora subatra. The sequence continues at coordinate 65,460,636 of NC_088715.1, forward strand.
GAACCCTTCTCTTCCATCTACATAAAGACTCAATGAATGATTGTGTATGTACGTATGGCCATGTAATTGTAGAATGATGGACTGCTTGCCGACTCAGCATTTCAAATTGATAGCACTGTAGACCAAGGTTTTCTTGGTCAGGACCAGATTGGGTTGGGTAGATTTTCCAACAACAATCTGAATGCTAGATCTGGCATCAATCAATTTCAAGATCAAGGATTCCACGCTAATAACCGTTTCTTAAGTAATAGCAATTTACAAAATCGTGGCTTTGGCACGTCTAGGAATGTGTTGTTTTAAATGCATACTTCAAAGTAAAATTTTATGTTTTGTAGAACAATTTATGCTTTCAGTTACTATATTGTTTTTGTTGCTATGGTCTCATACAATCATTTAAGACATTGTTGTACCACAAGTTTACACAATTTTACTTTAGCACCTACTTTTGTAATGTTTCTTTGTCATGTTTTCAAGCAAGAACTAATAAACCTTTTAAAAAGGAATTACGGTTAGATGAAGAAGGTAGAACTGTTAAAAGCTCCAAGAATTTTTCCCCTCACTACCAATAAGGCTAATATAGTTAGTGCATGAGCTCATCATTACATACACATTAAATACTAACTCACTGACTTACTAATTCAAATATGGCATCAATCTACTCACAAAAATGTTGGATCCAAGGGTTCAACTAGCTAGTACACATTTTATAATCAATTTCCATCAAGTTTTACAAGTCACCTAAAATTGACTGGTTGACACTTTCATAACTGGCAGTGTCAGTGCGGGTGAAAAATTCCATGAAAACATTGACACGCGCTATGACCAATAACACTAGCTACTTGGTCCATAGTTAAGATTATTGTTGCTATGACATGACCACTACCGGACGTATAAGGTACCGTTTTAAGTTTTTTTGGGCGTTGCCATAGAGCCCTGTTCTAGAACTTGCTTTCGCAGGCCACAGTCAAGTTGTTTGACAGCCATGATTGTTCCTAATTGTTTGTATAATGCAGTTATTAACATAATGAAAGGCGTAGGAGTTCATCATCGGGCGTATTTAATAACAGGATAGCACGCCGTTCATCCAGTGTCAAAGTGCTGACAAGTGATCTCATCCTAAGCTCGCGTTTTCAAGACTCCTGCCAGCCACAGGCACAAACTATCATCTGTTGGAGCTGTTACTGAATAACAAACTGAAGCATGGGAAAGGGTAAGAAAACTTTGATAGGAATCAAGCTTTATTAATTGTTGAATTTATTCAATGACAGACGAAAAAAATTAGGAAGAGAAACTTATCAAGATTTTTGTTAGTATGCACTCCCTAGAAAACAGTGTGAACTCACATGTACCCAGTGTGAACTAACCTGTAAACAGTGTGAACTAACCTGTAACCAGTGTGAACTAACCTGTAACTAGTGTGAACTCACCTGTAAACAGTGTGAACTCACCTGTAACCAGTGTGAACTCACCTGTAACCAGTGTGAACTAACCTGTAAACAGTGTGAACTAACCTGTAACCAGTGTGAACTAACCTGTAACTAGTGTGAACTCACCTGTAAACAGTGTGAACTCACCTGTAACCAGTGTGAACTCACCTGTAACCAGTGTGAACTAACCTGTAAACAGTGTGAACTCACCTGTAACCAGTGTGAACTCACCTGTAAACAGTGTGAACTCACCTGTAACCAGTGTGAACTCACCTGTAACCAGTGTGAACTCACCTGCAATCAGTGTGAACTCATCAGCAAAAACATTTGTCGTGAGATATTTTGCTAGAGCTTGCCATTTTACTGCAAAATTTGTGAAAAAATTTCCGAAGCGATTTTTTTGTTTTTAGCGATAAAATCAGGGCTGAATTTGGCTTTATAAGAATTGAGTAAAGCAGACATCAAGCACCTTAGAAAAATCAACTCAGAAGCTTTGTGAGATATTTGGTTACGAGAGTGATGGAAAACGTAACTTAGTAACTTGTGTGTTTGAGCTTTGGCTTTGCATTGCTAGTCGTACATCTTGTTCTCTGTTTGTAGAAGACCCTCCACCATCTTACGACAGCATATTCAAGGAACTATCTGACAAGAAGAAACAGTCGGATGGAGTGGTCGACTACACCAAGGAGGCTGCAGAAGTGGTCAACACCAGGATGTCGGGAGCTATTGGGTTGTGTATATGTGGGATTTTCTGCTCTCTGCTCTCCATTGCCCTTCCGGTGACAGAAATCGTTATAGGTAACCCCAAACCAAACATTTATTGATATTCAGCCAACAATGAGATCAGAAGTTTGTGTATCCGCCTAATTTTATGAAACAAAACAAACTATTCAAGATTTTGATTGGTCCAGCAAAAACGACGTCCATAGAATTTGTGACTGACCATTGAGATACGCAATTTACCCAGATAAGCCAATCTCAAAAACTAGTGTCTCTCATCTGGTAAATTTATGGACGCTGAAAACTTTTAGGTGTTTTACTAGAAGCAATTGCAAAGGTTCTATATCCTTACTTATCTTCATAAAGGAAACCAAAGTTAGGCTTACTTGCCTTACAAGCTCGCCCCCTCCCCCATGTTATGTCATAAACCGGTTTATTCCAGTTAGTCACTTGATCCCAAGCATGTTTGATGAGCTTTTCTGATATGCTATCTAAAGCCATGCTGTTTATTTGCATATAATATATAATCTAAGGAGAAAAGATGATGATAAATGCACCAGCAACTTTTCACCCCTGTAGGCATGCTGACACTCTTATTGCCCACATACATTCTTGTTGATTACATATATACATAATATATTTATTAGCCTACATATATATGCATATACATGTATGTAATATATACATATTACATATACATGTATATGTACATACTAATGGATGCCCAGTGTTGCCCGAGTAATAAAAAAGTCTTTGAACAGAAAATTTATTTGTATTTAAAGGTTGACTTGCAACAAAATTCACATTACAGTTATTTGGTATCATAAGATTCACCATGTCTTACTCTGTTGTGTTGTAGGTGCAAAATATATGGAAATGTGATTACAAGCTCTTAAAAGCTCAAAAACGAACAATTAATCGCAGCCACACGAGACCGCCCTAGTTTTGATTCGCTTTCCAAAACGGCTCAAATGGGATGTAGTTGTTACAGGATGGTTTCTGATTACACTTTCAAGCAAAATTCGTCGAAATATTTTCACAAATATATTTTACGCATTCAATAAAACCATGTCTATTGTTTTTACGCGTCTGTTTTATCGCCATTGTAATGCTGTCACTTTTAGCACTGATATCTTATAACTTACCGTTAAAAATCGTTAAACTTTTTAACCTTACCTCGTAGGAGTATATATCATTGTCGGATAATCATGACGAGCCTGTTGGTTACCTGTGATAATCGAAAAGAGCTGCAAAAATTATGTGTGAAGTATTGGGTCACGTGATCAGATTACGACTTGATGATTGACTAATGCTGAAAGAAAACTGTAAAGTAGCGAGCATCTATATTTGATACGGGGTCTTCAGTAAAACCCAAAGTGTTTGTCATAAACTAGTGCTACGATAAGTTTTACATTAAGCTTTTTATTGGCCTTTCAATTCACGTGAGAACATACGTGACAAGACGATAACCAAACTGGAATGACTATGTCAGATAAATAAACAGATTCCAATCAACGGCGGCTTTTCGTTTTTAAGCTTTTAAGAGCTGGTAATCACATTTCCACGTATTTGACACCTACAACACAACAAAGTAAGACATGGTGAATCTTTTGATACTAAATAACTGTAATGTGAATTTTGTTGCAAGTCAACCTTTAACATATAACAACATTTGCCCTTCTTACTTTCAAACTAAATGTCATGAGAAAAGGGTTTTGTGTAGTTCACAATGTTTGTGAAGCGCAAACATTAAAAATCATTTGGCTAAAACAGGTTTCCATTTGCAGGTTCTCTTTATTTGGGCCAGTGCAGCGCTCAGTACCTCCTTCCCATCTACCTAATAGTCTCTGGAGTGTTTGGCGTGGCCACTGGAAGCTGCGGTTCTGTGCAAAGAATAGCCAATCGTAAGTAAAAACTGTCTATGGACTCACTGTTTTTGGCATCAATTAAAATGCTTGTTACAGAAGAAAATGGGCTTTACACGAGGGCTTCGGAAAATTAGGTTATCATGTAATGAAAAGCAATATGCTGTACCCAGGCAATAGCAAAAAATGTGCTGCACTCAGACAATATCAAGCAAGGGGCTGTACGCAGGCAATAGCAAGTTATCTGCTGTACCTAGACAATAGCAAGCAAAGTGTTGTACACAGGCAATAACAAGCAAGATGCTGTACCCAGGCAATGACAAGCAATCTTCTGTAACCAAGCAATGGCAAGCAATGTGCTGTACTCAGGCAACAACAAGCAATGTGCTGTACCCAGACAATAACGAGCAATGTGCTTTACTCAGGCAATAACAAGCAGACGGAAGATTCAGAGAGCGGAGAACAGAAGAGTGGAACCAAGAGTAAAGCTAGCGGGGGCTTCAGCAGTATATTTGGGCTCTTCACCTTCGCCTGGCTCATATGCGGTGAGTCCAATACACCCCTTACTTTCTATCACAAAATATACGTATTAGCTTGGCTATGTAGAACATTTTGCCAGACTTCTATTCCTCTTGCTGTCTATGCTGCATATTCTGCAAGATCAAATCGGTAGATAGTCTCATGCTTTTGCTCACCAGATTGGTTCTGGCAGACAACAAGCACAAATAAAATACAAGGTAATGAAACAGTGTGAATATAAAAATGCAAACTACCAATTGTCACATTATATCAATATCAGTTATGAATGTGAAAAGTTGACTTCCATAATTTCCATATATTTACGCTTGCAGAGGGCAAAAATACTGGTGAAAAATTAACTGTTTACAGAGAAAATGTTGAACTGATGAATTTATGATTAGCAAGGGATTAAGAATGAATGATCTGGTGTAAGGATAGTTGAGAGACTTGTTTGTGTTGTTATAGTTGAGATGATCTCATCTTATGAAGTGAAATAATGCTTTTCATAGAAAAAAAATACCGACCATTCTTTGCTAAAATCTCACAGCTAAGATTGTTCGATTAGCCTAAGTATCTATTCTTACTTTGACTTATTTTTATTAATCTTACACAAGCCCCACTACAGCAAATATTTTGTGTTTCATAAATAAGTCAATATCTAGAATAAAAACCAAAAGATGCACTTTACGTGCCGGCTAGGCCTTACCATGAAAGACATGTAAGAATTCTCTAATAGCAATATTACACCTTCTACTTCCTCAGCATCTCTCTGAGGAACACTTATGCTAACTTAAGCAGTGCTGCTGGCTCTAGCTGACTGATGGACGTGGTTTAGCTAAAAGTTAGGGGTGTTAAGGGATAATGTTACACCTTGGTCAGCCTGGCTGAGGAGGCTGACAGACGGAGTTGACCTGGCAACATAAGGTATTGAACTTTGAATTAATAAACGAATCGCTTCACAAGAATGAATCATTTAAATAGCAAACTAAAGCATTCGATTTATACTGTGCAAACAAACAGTGCAAACAAACTGTGCAACCAAGACTGTGAATTCAGGTGGAAGGGCAAACAGAAAGGATTTACATAAATTAAACCTAATACCCTCAACTATATATGCAAGTATGACGTTGATGGAAATTAAACAATAGCATACCTCAACATATACTTGAATAGCAGAGAATTGTACACAAATGACTCCAACTAAAGACTGTTAAGCTACCTGCTGACAGCGTGGTTAAGTAAAGCTTATATTGATTGTTACGAAGTTGAATATGGTATACCAATATACTGGTGCTGTTATATAACTGAGTCGAACATGATATATCAATATACTAGTGCTGTTATATGACTGCGTTGAACATGGTACATCAATATACTAGTGCTGCTATATGACTGAGTCGAACATGATATATCAATATACTAATGCTGTTATATGACTGAGTTGAACATGATATATCAATATACTAGTGCTGTTATATAACTGAGTCGAACATGATATAACAGTATACTAGTGCTGTTATATGACTGAGTTGAGCACGGTATATCAATATACTAGTGCTGTTATATGACTGAGTTGAACATAGTATATCAATATACTAGTGCTGTTATAGGACTGAGTTGAACATGGTATATCAATATACTAGTGCTGTTATATGACTGAGTTGAACACGGTATATCAATATACTAGTGCTGTTATATGACTGAGTTGAGCACGGTACATCAATATACTAGTGCTGCTATATGACTGAGTTGAACATGGTACATCAATATACTAGTGCTGCTATATGACTGAGTCGAACATGGTACATCAATATACTAGTGCTGTTATATGACTGAGTTGAACATGGTACATCAATATACTAGTGCTGCTATATGACTGAGTCGAACATGGTACATCAATATACTAGTGCTGCTATATGACTGAGTCGAACATGGTACATCAATATACTAGTGCTGCTATATGACTGAGTTGAACATGGTACATCAATATACTAGTGCTGCTATATGACTGAGTCGAACATGGTACATCAATATACTAGTGCTGCTATATGACTGAGTCGAACATGATATATCAATATACTAATGCTGTTAGATGACTGGGTTGAACATGGTATATCAATATACTAATGCTGCTATATGACTGAGTCGAACATGATATCCTAATATAGTTACATATTGAGTAACGTGAAATCCAGTAATAATGGCCGATTCACCGTAAACTTATATCAGTTAAAAACTTGCAGATGGTTTCTAATATTTGTTAAAACATCCGAATCATAAGCAAAAAGCAAGAAATAAACCGTTATGAATTGCTCAAATGTGTGACAAGATTTTACAGTTCTAAATATTATTTAACTGATATCTTTTGTCTCTAGATTGGTAAATTATAAGTTGCTTGTACCTAATGTGTGTCTAATGTATTTGCTACTTGTAGAATAAGTTAATTCATTGCTTATAGTATAGTGTTGACCTGTAGCTACACAGGAAGCTCTCTATATGCTTCTCATGTAATGAAATTAGAGCCTTTTGCGCATATGCTGAGCTAGAATTTTCCTTTCGCAGGATCCGTCTGGGCATTTCAGATGCAAGAATGCACTTCAACCGCTGGTTTAATGATCAACTCAACCGATGTCAGTTGCTTCACCAAGGATGCCGAATTCGCTGCGTCATCATTTTACTGCCACTCATTGCTATATGACTTTGCCTACTATGAGACAATCGCTAAGTGGGCTGTCATGGCTGCCATGTTATTTATTGTCAGTATGGTTTGCTGTTGTATTTGCTGCGTTTTCTGCTGCAAATCCTCATCAAAGCAAGATGCTACAGAGATGCAATAATTCCCACAGGCAGCTTTGCAACAGCGGAAACAGAGAAGACAATTACCACAAGAATCGCTTGAGTGTATTAGAAACCAGCAATCCGTTCTCCTAAACAAATTGATACAATTGGCAATCACGTTCAATTATGTTAATGAACAAACATCTTGTGCAAACCATAGCTGATGAAGATTCAACAAACATTTAGTTCCAAATATTTTCCGTGGCTTGTAACTTTGTTAAAGCTTTAGAATATAGTTTGCTTTAGTCGCTTTTGTAATCACCCGTGTTTGACTTTCTTCAAACAAACAGATTATATGACATTAACTACCATGCAAGAACAAACGGAGCATTTGGTTTATGTTACTAGTGAGTGACTACACCATGACCACAGGTGGCTAGACAAACACAATACCAAAAGCGCCGTAGTTATGCTGGGATGTATCAGACCACTAATGTAGTAAATTGATGACTGAAGAACTGCCATTATTTTGCTCTCAACCCTTCTCTGCTCAATACCTGATTGCTGAACTAAAGTTGCTGCTTGACACTAGATGCTCACGACATCATGCTAATAGCTTAGCAACAGCTTAATATATATATATATTACTTTATTTGCATTAATTTCATTTCAAATAGAAGTTTTTCAAATTATGCTATACAACAATAATACAACAAAAAAAGAGGGCAAAAGCCACTAAAATCGAATGAATAGCTTATAAACTTGGTTTGAATGTTTTTGCTGCGCCAGTATTACAGCCATAGTTTTGGCCAATAAAGGTATTTGGGAGCCGAGATCACAGTATTATTTAAGCATTGAAGTTATATTACAGAAAACTTCACAAAATTTATAGCAACTTTACAAATCAGTCAACACTACTTGATTTATATATTCTATATCCGTAGTAGTCTTTTGATGATATTATCATGCGATATCTATTACGCAATAGGTTTGTTTGCTTCGGATGAGGGCCAATAGAACTTGTGGCAATAATGCTCTTCGATCTTGTGGTTGTTTAGTAATCTGCTATAAAGGTGATCTGGTGATAATCGTTAGAAAACTTATCGACTATGTGACTTATTATTTGCCTCAAGCCAATGCCAAGATATCTTATTTTGCTGTTGAACCTCATTCTTTAAACTGCTCAGTTGAAGTTACTAGACATTCGACAAGCCATCTTTACTCTACCTTCAAAAAGATCAAATACGATACTGCCAATTTGGAATGTCTCTCTAGAACGCAAGCAAGTTATAGTCTGATATGAGAGTTTGAAGACAAGAGTGGACGACTGCGATGTATAAAGAAACCTGCTGTGTATGCTGACCTTTACATCTAGGGTTTGTCTGGCCTACATTTACATCCAAATGGTAGAAGTTTAGGACAAAAATCCTTAGAATTAAACTTTGCAAATGTAATTATGAAGAAGGAGAGCATGAGGTAGGCAACAGAATATAGACAGGTAGCTTTTATTTAAATTTTAATGAACGGTAGCCATTCGTTGAGAGACACTCACCTACATGTACATAACACATCTTACATGTATATCAACACGCAGAACAGCAGTTGATATAAAGTGGATGATAATAAATAGCCAGTATAGAGACGAGAAGTACTTGAGACACGAACTCATTTAGAGAGCTCGAGTGTTACAGTTGAATCAACCAAGCTTGCGCTATACAGGAAGAACAGCTGAGGCGGTACGAGTCGTAAAGGCATAGAATATTTTGTAGAAGAACTTGAGACCAGTCTGCCCACCAGGTATGTAACTAATAATATACCAAACCATGGCCAGTATCTGTATAACTGCGAATATGATCGTTAAAATGAAGCTTCGCTTCCACATAGAGAAGTATAACGTTGCACCAATGGTGAGAAAATAAACAATAGTAAAGGGAAGACGATCCCCGGAGAAAAGATGTTTGAGGTGGTTGACAGGGCCCCAGAGAGCGGAAAAACTCATAAGGAAAAATAGACTACCCAATGTGTATAACAAGGCAAATTTTCTGGCTTTGACCAGCAGAAGTGGCAGGTACAGAGAGCACATGAAAAAGCAGAATAGCCCAAGAGATAAGCAAAGCATGAATCCAACTATTCTTTGTTTCTTTGACAAACTCGGAAGACAAGGGTCAGTCTTAGCCTGAGTAAACCAGCCATCAGCTTCCTCTGATGATTCTAGAAGCTTCTCCTGGTCTCCTTGAGCGCTATTGCCTGTAAAGGCAGACCAACGTTCCCCGACACTTTTACTTAGGCTATTTAGACCTAAACCGGACGAAGCATCAGACAGAAGGCTGCTTTTGGAAGATGCCTTCTCTTTGCTGCTTTTGATGTAATCTTGAAGAACGCTAGCCATAGCTATCTAGTGGTGAAGATCTTAACCAGCTGTAATATAGAACCACAGAGGCTGTAAATCTGAATAGGAAAAACATAATCAAAGTGTAATACACAAGTGATTAGGTATAAAGTTATCTTCTCCTGAGGAGGCTGATGTATCCTACAGGATGAATTTATTCGCGGAGTTATATTTCGCGAAAATTGTCTTTTCATGCATATTCGCGGATGAATTTATCTGCGACTGAAAACTGCCACTCTCTAGGAAAAGTTAACTCTATTGCGGCTAGTAATAGATATTCCTACGCATGCGCACATCGCGTGTTTCGGTTTATATTTAGCTTACAACTGCGAGGCGATCACGCTATTCTACGGTAAACAATTTTTGCTGCGTCCAGAGGTTTTCACGAATATTCATCGCTTTGGAGGCCTTTGATAAGCCAACAACTTGTGGTAAGTAATGAGTTTTTTACATTTACTAAATTAGTTAAATTTTACTTTGGTTCTTCGGTAAAACGCAATACTAATTTTTTCCATCCCTACTGCTTCATTATTTGTTTTAGTGTGAGAGAGAGATTTTTCATCATACACCGAAGAACAATGATTGCAAGGGTGGTAGATGTCATTCTTAGAAGATCACCAATCATTCAGGGAGGTCTGGAAATTGGGTTGAAGTGACCGCAGCTACTTACGGGAAGAATATATCTGTTTTTAAAAAAGGAACGAAAACGCCTTTACGAGCACAAATCTTTGGCCAACCGGCAGAACTTTGCAATAGTATGGCACGGGAAGAGTTCTGATGATAACTTCCTTACCAGCCATGTAGTAGCGAGAGAATCGCCTTCAACACATACCCAAGACAGTGACAGCGACAGAGCTGCTATTACCAAAGTAACTAGTCAGAAAGCACCATTGCACGCTAGTATTCACATATCAAGAGTACCAGTTTAATTTTATTGCTAGAAAACCGCCATATGGACTAAACTGTTTATATTTACTCCATTCATCGTTTGTAAAATTTTATTTGTATTTGAAATATTTTATTAGTACACTCAAGTTTGTAATAAATTATAATACATGTATACATGAAATAAAATATATATAATTTAATCATGTTTGCTACAGCGATATCAAGGAGTTGTTGTTGATGAAGGGGTCTAGGTTGACTGGTTGCCTCTCTGCCAATATTCCTGCCTTGATGAATAATATTACTACTTGTCTCTAGTTTTCGTAGCCAATATGCAGTAAATACAAAAAGAAAAAATATTAACGAGTGTTGAGGAAGTACAATAACAATAGCTGAAGTATTTGATGAAAGCGATCAGTTTTTAAACAAAAGAATTAACTAATGCAGTTGATTATGGAAAAACGTATCTGCACTGCATATCAAATACATACCATAATGTCCAGATCAGAATCATGATCGTCCTTGACTTCGGTATTAGAGATTGATGGAGTTGATTCTAATGTAAAAAGACTAGGCGAGCTTTTTTGCTATGCTGAAGCCATGCCGAATAACTTGTAAAAACCTTGAATTATTTTGTAAAGTTTGACACAATGGCAATAAAGCTCGAAGCCTGGCGATGATTTTAAAGAAGTTTTGGAACTCGACTACGTTTAGTACTTCTGCCTCGCGGCTATTTTCGCGATGACGCCATTCTGCATATCTTGTGACAACCTAAAATAATTTTGTAAATAAATGTGATGCATTGCCAATGGTGTTAGCTCAAAGCTCAGTCAATGATTTTAAAAATGTTTTGGAACTCAATTACGTTTAGTATTTACATTAAAAACTAGGCTAGCGACTAGTTTTAAATTTGATGCAGTAGTTATTCTCTCTTGTGATTAAAAATAGAACTAATTATTCACTTAATTTAATAATTCGCGGGATTGACTGTTCGCGAAATCGCGAATTTTTATGACCAACGAATATTTTCATCCTGAAGGGTATTTAAAGGTTGACTTGCAACAAAATTCACATTACAGTTATTTGGTATCAAAAGGTTCACCATGTCTTACTCTGCTGTGTTGTATGTGCAAAATATGTAGAAATATGATTACAAGCTCTTAAAAGCTCAAAAGCGAACAGTTAATCACAGCCATTACGAAAATGTCGTAGATTGGAATCCCTTTCCAAAACGGCTCAAATGGGATGTAGTTGAACACAATGGCTTCTGTTTACACTATCATGCAACCTCATTCGTCAAAATATTTTCACAAATATACTTCACGCATTCAATAAAACCATATCTATTGTCTTTACGCGTCTATTTCATCATCATTGTAATGCTGTCACTTTGAGCACTGATATCTCAAAACCTACCGTAAACATTCGTTTAATTTTTTTAACCTTAGCTCGAAGGAGTGCATATCATCCTCTGATAAACATGAGCCTGTCGGTCACCTGTGATAGTCGAAAAGCGCTGCAGAAATTGTTCGTGCTATTTGGCAGAAAGTATGGGTTACGATTGGGTCAGATATGGGTCAGACTACGACTAGATGATTAGACCAGGCTGAAATGAAACAGTAAAGTAGTGAGCATCTACCCTACAGGATGAAAATATTCGATGGATATAGAAAGTCGCGATTTCGCGAAGTCAATTCCGCGAATTATTAAATTCCGCGAATTATAAAATTCCGTGAATAATTAGTTCTATTTCTAAACACAAGGGAGAATAACTACTGCCTCAAATTAAAAACTAGCGGCTAGGCGGAAATATTAAACGTAGCCGAGTTCAAAACTTTTTTAAAATCATCGCCGGGGCTTCGAGTTAACCCTATTGCCAATGCATCACACTTTACAAAATTATTCAAGGTTTTCACAAGTTACTCGGCATGGCGTCGTTATCGCAAAAATCTCTCCTAGTCTTTTTACATTGAAATCAACTTCTAATACCGAAGTTGATGACGATAATGATTCTGATCTGGACATTATGGTATGCATTTGATTTGCAGTGCAGATACGTTTTTCCATAATTAACTGCGTTAGTTCATTATCTTGTTCAAAAACTGATCCCTTTCATTCAATACTTCACCTATTGTTTTTGTACTTCATTAACACTTATTACTATATTTTTTTGTATTTACTGCAGATTGAGAATGAAACAGAACCTATTCCGTTTACAAAAACTAGAGACAAGTAGTAATATTCACCAAGGCAGGAATATTGGCAGAGAAGCAACCAGTCAACCTAGACCCCTTCATCATCAACAACAACTCCTTGATATCGCTGCAGCAAACATGATTATATTATATATGCTATTTCATGTGTAGATATGTTATAATTTATTACAAACTTGAGTGTACAAATAAAATATCTCAAATACAAATAAAATGTTACAAACAATGAATGGAGTAAATAAAAACAGTTTAGCTCATATGGCGGTTGTCTGGCAATAAAATTAAACTAATACTCTTGATAAGTAAATACTAGCGTGTAATGGTGCCCTCTGACTAGTTATTTTGGTAATAGCAGCTCTATATCGCTGTCACTGTCTTGGGTAGATGCTAAAGGCGATTCTCTTGCTAATACATGGCTGGTAAGGGAGTTATCATCAGAACTCTCCTCGTGGCTTACTGCTGCAAAGTTCTGCCGGTTGGCCAAAAATTTGTGCTCGTAAAGGCGTCTTTGTTCCTTTTTTAAAACAGATATATTCTCCTCGTTAGCAGCTGCGGTCACTTCTACCTGTATGATGAAAAAGCTGCTTGTTCTACTTATTTCATGGGGTAGATGACCAACCGTTGAGCAGTCTGCGTTTATTAGCTTTAGTGCAAATAGGTCGTGCAGATCATTGGACACTCTTTCTCTCTCACACTAAAACAAATAACGAAGCGGTAGAGATGGAAAAAATAAATATTGCGCTTTACCAAAGAAAAATTCAATTATTAATTTAGTAAATGGTTTTGAAAAAAACTTATTACTTACCACAAGTTGTTGGTTCATCAAAGGCCTCCAATTTGATGAATATTCATGAAAACCTCTGAACGCAGCAAGAAATTTATAGCTTAGCATGGTCGACTCGTAGTTGCAAGCTAAATAGACACCTAAACACGCGGTGTGCGCATGCGAAGGGTTAACTCTATTGCTAGCCACAATAGAGTTAACTCTTAATAGAGAGTGATTGTGTTCACCAGCAAATAAATTAGTCTGCGAATATGCATGAAAAAGGCAATTTGCGTGAAACTTAACTCCGCGAATAAATTAATCTTGTAGGGTATATTTGATAAGAGCTTTCCGGAAGAACTGGAAGTGTCATAAACAAGTGCTACAAGACGTTTTATATTGAGGCTTTTATTGGCCTTTAATTTCACGTGATAACATCACGTGTCAAAACAATAACCACAATGTTTGAGTACGTCATCGAAATAAAGAGATGGCTGCGATTAACTGTTCGTTTTTGAGCTTTTAAGAGCTTGTAATCACATATCCACATATTTTGCAACTACAACACAGTAGAGTAAGACATGGAGAGCCTTTTGATATCAAATAACTATAATGTGAATTTTGTTGCAAGTAGACCTTTAAATGTCTCGCTGTTGGCTATTTCCTTACAATGAATGTTTGGAGTTGTTTACCTCTAATAAGAAAGATTAAATAAATTAAAAACCAAGATATAAGTACATCTAGCCAATAGTGAATATAGATCAAAAGGCATAAAATGGCAGTGAAAAGTGACGCAGTGAAAGGCCTGGGGCATTAAGCTCCGGTCGAAGGCAACATTGGCAGACTACCAATGAGCTATAATTACCTGAAGCTTACAGTATCCCCTCCGCATTTAATTCAGCTTCGGCAATACCCTGTGTAGCCTAGTTTAATTACCCAAGTTCAGTCAATTATTATATATATTATATATACCATATATGGTATATATGCTGTTATATGGTATTGTGTTGTATGGTATATATACCAGCATATATACCATATATATATATGGTATATATGCTGGTATATATATATACCAGCATATATATATATGGTATATATGCTGGTATATATATACAAGCATATATACCATATATATATGTAGTTGACCTACCAGTGTAGCAATAAATACAATCTATCTACTTATAATCTGAGATAGGTAAGAGTGTCTATCAGACTACACAACCACTCCTTACCAATGCAGGTTCACTAGCTCAGGAGCTGGCTATAGACAAACTTGACCGTTGAGAGAGATAGAGAACAAGCATTAACGATTTCTAGGATACAGCTAGCTGGTGTCAGTGCTGAGACTTCTTGTCTGGCTGTTTGACTAGTAGAACCTAATCTTCATTGACTGCAAAAATGTTTATATGAGTTGGTGTACAGTATATCGACTAACACCTTCATAACTAGTGCAAAAACATGTGCGCAACATTATAATTACTGTAAGACTGTGCACGCCTGAATTATCTAATGCCTAATTACTGTAAGACTGTGCATGCCTGAATTATCTAATGCGTAAAATGACACACACTTGCAGATGTGAACATTACTATACATAACCCTACACAAATACAGAATTGAAGGCAGAGAACGAAACCACAGTGACTCCAATGCTTCATTTACATCCATCGGCCTAGATGAATTTAACCTCATGACTAAACACATTGTGAACCCCAGCTGGAACCCTTCCTGTGACCTAGAGACTATGACAGCAACTTCACACAACTGCTAACGTCTGTAAGATGAGCAAGCTAAACACCGGAGACACATGAATGTAAGGGAATCCACTTCCTTCCATCTATTTTGGATCTACCAACTATTCTACGTTCTAACTTAACAACGTGAGCTAGTGCTGTATAATATATTTCGAAATCATTCTATCGTTAGTGTAAGTTGCCATGTATTGCTTTATTTTATTACTGTAGTGTCTATTTACCTCTGTGCATTTATTGCTTTGGGCTCAACAAAGATAGGCAAGACCAACTTGTAGGCTACAACCAGTCTTCTCTCTTAGCACGGGCATTCAAAAACTTCTGTGGATGATAACCATAAACTTGATCAGCAATCAATTAGCACTTCATATATGATGTGCCGATGCTCTTTGGTTAGCTATCCAGCATAAAACATTACCACTTAAGCTACATTCTTTCGTGGATTTGAGATTTGCATCGTCAAACTAAGCACTTAGAAAGTAGAATCATACCTACCAACCCTCACGCATTGGGCGTGAGACTCACGCAATCACCCCAAAGAAAAAATGAAAATGCGTGAGATTTTTGCCCCAATTTCCATAATTTTATATATACTATCATTGATACATCAATTGCCCCAAAACCAAATCTCACGTATTGCCCCACTCTTGGGTTGGCAGGCCTGAGTAGAATCAACTTAAATTGGTCGACACCAGACAATCCATTAGGCCCACTTCATATGTACATCAGATCTATACCTGTCCTACATCACCAAGTGTGGGCTTTACCTTTATAACATTGCATCTGTGAGAAACCTTTAGAAAACATGAAAACGGAATGATTGAAGTGGCAATAAAAAAGAAACGAAGTAAACTCGTTAGTTTTGATACTACGCTATATGAAACTTAACACAGCTACAAACTACAAAAACGACCAAGTATATCCAAGAAGAAACATTCAAAACGAGTGAGCCAATCTGATGATGTTGTCAAGGGAAAAACCAAAACTACATAAAATTAAAAGCGTACTCGTCTTGATTTATTTTTAAAGCCTCCGATTGTAAGAGTAGAAAGACATCAGTCATTGAAGCATGCCCTATTTTACGATGTGGATGGAGCGGCGATAAATCCCAAGCGACTAAAAATAATAGCTACAGTATAGCGTAACGAGAATCTTTATAGTTTTCAGATGAGACAACTCCTAGATTCTAGGGCGGTTACGAAGATATGGTAACTATAATTATTATACGCGCAATAGGTATAACTAATAACTATAATAGCGACAGAAACTAAAGAGTCAGAACAAAAGGTGTTATCTTTGGCAACGCTTTGTAAATAATTTTTAGTTATATGCACCTTTAAAAGCACATTTATGTAAAAGAAGTGAAATGATGCCGACCTGCCTGCTAAAGGATTTGGACTATTTAAGCAACCCATGGGTATGGTTATATTTAATAATGATAAGGGTCTCATAAATGTTTGGTTTTAATCATTACAAAAATGTCCATAGATGTATGGTCCATAGATGTATGGTCACAATAGTGCAATTATATGGTTATATTTATGCGGAAAGGGCTAATCAAGAGAATAACCATTCAATATCTAATATGACTGTTTCAAGTCTGCAGATGTAATGAGCCCAGAAACAATCTTTTGTAAAAACGTTTTCAAAAAGAGACTTCTTAAACAGTGCTAATGATTACAGTACAAATATGCTATCAATAGCCTGATTTCTTGCTTAGAATGATCTTCATGTATCATAATCATCATCAGGCTCTAGCTTGCGTTTGACTTGTACTGTTGCATTGGGTGTCGACAGTGCAGATGCAAAGGCTAAAACGAAAGTGCATATGCATGGTCAGTAAAAGGAATTCAATACAAAGAAAAGACGATGGTTTGAGGAGGCTCCAATTAACACTTGTGATGTCATAATGTCGCAATGACAGCTAGCCATGAACTACTCCATATAAACATATATATATATGTTTATCACTATGTTTCCATGGTGCGCAGTACTGCGATGCAGCCCCCTCCGAAGTCGAGGGGATTGTACGTTTCCATGCTGCGCAGTGGTTTTCAGCAAATTAGCCAGATAAGAGAAATTGTATAAATCGAATCGCCTGATGGAGAAATAGAATCGATCACAGATACCGAACGTCAGAAACGGTCTTTTTATGCTTCTGTCGTCATTATACTATTGTTTACAATACACATTCGCAAGATTTTACAAACCTTAACACAAATTTTACAAAGCAATATATTTTTAACAAGTATTTTTGAGTAATATATTATTTAAAAGTTAATTTAGGACTTGTCACCTTTTTTTCGAAAAGTGTTGGCATCGATAACAAAGTCTAGGAAAGTAATCACCTCATCATCCTCGTGGGTGCAGACCATAATTACATTTAGGTGAAAGAAGATCGGGAGAATAGAAAAAAAACAAGATTAGCGGGATAACCTTTGTACTAGTTTATGGTCCTCGAAGAAACCGTCTCCACGGCATGAGAGCTATGCGCAGCCACTGCGCAACCGCTGTTTCCTTGATGCGAATTTGGACTGGCTTCGCACTGATCAGTGCGAAGACGCCGTTTCCATGATTCGGAGATAGCGCAACTCCGAAGCACTGCGCATCATGGAAACGTAGTGTATATGGAGTAGTTCATGGCTAGCTGTCATTGCGATCTGTCAAGAGAGATCTGAGAAGAGACCAGTTATTCTCTATATATAGAGAATAACTAGTCTCTTCTCAGATCTCTCTTGCAGTTCAAATGTGGGAAACATGAACTAAATTTGGCTGAATGTTGAGCCATTGCAAGAGCAATATACCACTGCTCTTGTTGTCAGACAGCAGCATGCCCATAGACTTAAATTTCTCAGATATGCATAGCTAAAAAGGCACCCACAACCGTATTGTCTATGAGATTCGTTTCTGTGACAACACACAAGGCTACCGTCAAATCTCTATTTAAACACCATGGCACTCTATTTTTTAACCCTTCCCTATAGCGGCGGGCTCTGTATAGACGTGACGTTTAAATAGAGGGTGATATTGCACTTTTCAAATAGCTCATCACAATTTTTGGAAGCTAAATTTAATCCGTTTACAGGTGAAGCGATTGCCGCCTATTATATTTTGGACTCTTCTCGAGCAGAGTGACATTAACTCTTGTGGATACAATAAATCTGCTATAACTTACTTCCAACTTGTCGTAGATCTCTAAATAAATATACACTGGGAAGCTGAGAAATATTTCTACCATTTTATATCTATTGCTTGCAATTAACCTACAATGATCTTATAGCCTGCATTTCAATTTGTTGGAACTTTCAATTTTTTATTTCATTCTTAATTTGAAGACATATTTTTTATTTTTAACTATATTTAACAGTGTTGTATAAAAGCTCATTGCACTCATTAATATTGTTGCTACAGTTTGCAGCCAAAACTGGCTTCTAATGTGCAATAGAACAAGAGTTATCAGCGCCGATCCATTGTAAGCCGTGTTTAGATAATTGCAATGATGCTATTAAATAATATTCGATAAATCTGGAAATTTGTAAGTTATATAATGATAATCGACCAAATGCTACAAAAATATGTTCAAGAACAAGTGACATAAATGAACCATACTTATAATACATGCAGAAACAAAGTTAACATTTTTGAAACAAACATATTTGCATTGCTTGCTCGGCCAGTTACGTTCTGATTGTTGCGTTCGTTTGGAACCATTTCATCGCCTTCTGGCTTTTTAATACCTTTCACAGTGTCTGCTGACCTCAACTCTTCTTCTGCACTGCTGAACTAGTAGTCAATATTAGTGTCCAAACTATTTTTTTAGCAGAGCAAAACTTTTACGCATTGCTATTTAGAAAACTTTTCGTGAAAATAATGACAACCATTTAGTCGCATGCGCGCTAAGCACTAGATTTATGGTGTAAAAATCGTAGTGCAGATTCATCATACATGTAAATGTAAATTGTTTTTCACATATGTCGAAGTGCCGAGATCGCATTAAACAAAGAACTATTACTAGCCTGACACAGTTATTAACTTTTTCTATGGTGTTGCTTTCAAAGTTTTAAAGAAAAAACCGTAAGCTTTGAAGTTAGAAAACAAACTTCAATTCGAACAGCAACTACGAAGGAATTGTTAATGATGTAACCAAGTATTATTAACACCATTTAGTGTAAACTTTTCTACTGATCACTAGCTAATATGGGTTCATAAAGATCAAACAATGTCAAAGTGACAGTCAAATAGAAGTGGCGCTCAATTGAAGGGTGGCGGTCAAATAGAGGTCGAGTTCAAATAAAGGTGGCGTTCAAGTAAAGGTGGCGTTCAAATAGAGATTAAACAGTATATTATCGAAGAACTTCAAAAGCCTTTGGCAACAAAAACCGATGTGATAAAAATTTTGTGTTCAGCACATTTGCAATTAATTGTTTTAGCCATAGATATATTAAAAACCCTAGATTGTAATATTTAGGGTTTACTATATCTATTGTTTTAGCTATGCAACTAGAGCAGAACTTCCTGTTTGCAATTGGCTGTCTACTGGTCAGGCACAAGTTACACACACAGAATATTCTCACCCTGGGCCGTGAGTTGAGAGGATGAAGAGCTGACAATCGATGGCTGCCTTGTGCCGGGTTGAGCTTTACTAGTTCTAGTGGCACCTTGCATTGAGTTACTCCTCGCTAAAGACACTGTCGTCTGCTTAGGCATTCGCTGCTGCCGCATGCCTAGACCAGCAAACCGGCTTTGTTATCTTTGTTATGAGTGTCAGTGAAAGTGTAAACAAGCGCTATTAAAGGAAACAGAAGGCCATCGGCAGTGCCATTCACATCTATGAGACAGAGAATTAGGGAAATACTATACCGGGAAGAGTGTAGGAAAGTGTGGGTTTCCTGTGCGTTTTGAGCTGATAGTTCATAGATGAAAGACAGTATCTGTCTGGAGGTAGCTTAGGACCCGTATATGGCTTTATAACTGGTAGTGACTGGCTGTTCCTATGTGAAGCTATATCTATGAAGCAAGAAGTTTTGTCTAACATGAACACACAACTATGTCTAGGACATTAGAATGTCAAATTTACAGTATTCACCAACAGTAAAAAGTCAAAATCTCTTTTATACCGATTTCTATTAACAAGTTTCTAATGAAATCCAATGAATCAGTTAAAGCAATAGAGTGTTGCACCTCTCCAGCTTGCCTAGAAGAGTGCTATACCCCTCCAGTTTGCCTAAAGGAGTGCTACACCCCTCCAGCTTGCCTAGAAAAGTGCTATACCCCTCCAGCTTGCCTAAAGGAGTGCTACACCTCTCCGGTTTGCCTAGAGAAGTGCTACACCCCTCCAGCTAACCTAAAAGAGTGCTACACCCCTCCAGCTTGCCTAGAGGAGCGCTACCCCTCTCCAGCTTGCCTAGAGGAGTGCTACATCCCTTCAGCTTGCCTAGTGGAGTGCTACGCCCCTTCTAGTTTGTCCAGTGGAGTGCTACACCCCCTCTAGCTGGCCACCTCTAGTTGGAACCTCATGTTAATTCAGTTCTTTCGGCCAGAGTGCTAAATAAGTAAACAAGTAATGGTTGCTACAAATACAAAGATGAAAAACATTTTGATTCTCTTTTAATTAACATGAACAACTAAATGACCTATCAGAGGTGGATGATGAACAACTAAATGACCAATCAGAGATGGATGATGAACAACAAAAATGGCCAACCAGAGATGGATGATGAACAACAAAAATGGCCAATCAGAGATGGATGATGAACAACCAAATGACCAATCAGATATGAATGATGCAATCGATTTCTTACTAAACATTTAAATTATATCTTAAAGATGTAAATGGCCGATTATTAGACTGGTTTATCGTACAACAAGTATAAATGTAACCTTAATTTGCTTGCAAACACCAATTAACACACACCATATCTCATCAACTTCACATGCACCCAGATACTCTTGCTGCCCAGTGAACATGTGACACAAGTGATGATGTTAAACTGCAACACACAAACTTTGCCGAAATGTTTCTCCGTTTTACTGAACACAAGATTTATTAGAAAGCGGCGTTTCCATCGTTGATGTTACTCAAAAGGATGATAACAGTTTGCTAACCTAAAAGAAGCTCCCGAGGAGGTGGGTTGGTGTAGCTTTTGTCTAATTTGAGCTGTACAGCCAGTTTTGTATCTTCAACATCCAGAGACTTTTTGCCGGCATGGCTTGAAAAGGCTTTGGCATCATCCAATATATCTGTCACATATCCTGTAAAGAGAGCTCATGAGACACTAGAAAAAAACTACAAGTCAATAACAGCGATACCTAGCAATTATATCAAACAGCTGGCATTAAAAGAAAAACTGCCTAGATGATAGACAAGGCGGGGCAGGTGTACAAGCCCGACAGTTAGACAAAAGGTTTCAACTGTAACAAAAGCAAGACTGACTGTATGTAAAATCAAGAAGTTGTGGAATGACAGCTGGCTCGTAGTCCGTCACTCCAGCATCCTTAAGTATTGATTGTATAACCAGCACGTCTCGTGGAACACCGCTGGGTTTACCATCTCCCCCCGACATTGCACTTGGATGTATTCACAGCAGCAGACACGTTGAACCAAGTAAATCTACAAACATTAGACAAAAAGAGTCACTTTGCAACAAAAACTTTTCTTTTTGAAAACATAAGAAATCCTATTAAAAAATTAAACCTAAGATAGGCAATTGAGTCTGTGTCTTTGCAGAAAATTTAATATCTAGATTTTTAAGAACAGTTTATAATGACTGTATGAGTGGTACAGAGGTTCATTACAAACATACAAATCTTGATCAGACAATAACAAAAGCTTGGAACGAGCCAGGATATTCCCTGCAGTGAAAAAATGTATTCAGAGCCAAATGGACCTACATTTCAACAAAACCGTAGCAAAGTTTGTGCGAGTAAGGTGCAGCTGAACGACACACCAATAGAATGAGCACATTTGAGGCAAGCTAAAATAATGGCAACACCATTCAGAGGGCTACAGAGAGAAGACAACTTCTTGTTAAATTTTATATTTGCGTGAAGGAAGAATCTTTTTCTAGCACAATCCACAAGATACAAGTGCAGGTGATTAGTGTAACTCTACAACAACCGTTCAAATGTATAATTTGACGTAAACTTTTTTCGTTTTTCGTGGAATCTGCTGTGACCTGACATCATCTTTATCTGCCATGTTGAACAACCTTAAAGAAGTAGCATGGTGACTCGATGGGGAAAATGTGTGAGAATGTCGACCAACAGAAGCAATTTTATATCTCATTCATGCACCAGCTAATTATTGGCACTGACACTGCAATTCATGTCAGTCTTTGGCCAAAAAATGACAGCATTATGTCACAGACTGGAGCTCGATTCGTGAGTGTTTTTTCTCAAAAACTGGTTCATGTTCATCTAATATAACGATCGTGAAAAACTACATATCATGATTATATACATTATATTACATATCATGATTATATACATTATATTGCATATCATGATTATATACATTATATTACATATCCTGATTATATACATTATATTACATATCATGATTATATACATTATATTACATATTATGATTATATACATTATATTACATATTATGATTATATACATTATAATACATATCATGATTATATACATTATATTACATATTATGATTATATACATTATATTACATATCATGATTATATACATTATATTACATATCATGATTATATACATTATATTACATATCATGATTATATACATTATATTACATATCATGATTATATACATTATAATACATATCATGATTATATACATTATATTACATATTATGATTATATACATTATATTACATATCATGATTATATACATTATAATACATATCATGATTATATACATTATATTACATATTATAATTATATACATTATATTACATATCATGATTATATACATTATATTACATATCATGATTATATACATTATATTACATATTATGATTATATACATTATAATACATATCATGATTATATACATTATATTACATATTATGATTATATACATTATATTACATATCATGATTATATACATTATATTACATATCATGATTATATACATTATATTACATATTATGATTATATACATTATATTACATATTATGATTATATACATTATATTACATATCATGATTATATACATTATATTACATATTATGATTATATACATTATATTACATATCATGATTATATACATTATATTACATATCATGATTATATACATTATATTACATATTATGATTATATACATTATATTACATATCATGATTATATACATTATATTACATATCATGATTATATACATTATATTACATATCATGATTATATACATTATATTACATATCATGATTATATACATTATATTACATATCATGATTATATACATTATATTACATATCATGATTATATACATTATATTACATATCATGATTATATACATTATATTACATATTATGATTATATACATTATAATACATATCATGATTATATACATTATATTACATATCATGATTATATACATTATATTACATATTATGATTATATACATTATAATACATATCATGATTATATACATTATATTACATATCATGATTATATACATTATATTACATATCATGATTATATACATTATATTACATATCATGATTATATACATTATAATACATATCATGATTATATACATTATATTACATATTATGATTATATACATTATATTACATATCATGATTATATACATTATATTACATATCATGATTATATACATTATATTACATATTATGATTATATACATTATAATACATATCATGATTATATACATTATATTACATATTATGATTATATACATTATATTACATATCATGATTATATACATTATATTACATATCATGATTATATACATTATATTACATATTATGATTATATACATTATATTACATATCATGATTATATACATTATATTACATATAAAAGTGAATGCTTGGCGTTGAGCGAGTTATAAAAAAGCTTTTGCACAGAAAATTAACTTTAATCAACATATGCAACATCTACCATTCTAACTTTAATCAACATATGCAACATCTACCATTCTAACTTTTAAATCAAGGTGTTACATAGTTTATATGTGTGCACTGTGTTTATTTCTGTGTAATTCATACTGTACCGGCTGCAGTGCCCGCTACAGCTCTATACTGATTGCAATGGTCCTGCTGCCCATGTGAGTTTAAAAATTTCTCTTCAGGCCACAATTCTAGCACAATCCTAGTTGAATCATATAGCGTGAAGTCGTGAAATATTGGCATGTGTAATGAGTATGTGCACAATTTATTCCATAGTATAGCCAGTTGCAGAGCGTAATGTATTAGATAAATACTTGTCTGCAGAACTAAGGGTTCAAAGTTCAAACCCAGCACTAAGTTGATTTTTCACTGCTAGATTTTAATCGCTATAATTGGATATATGATGTACAAAAAGGCAAAACAACACTGAGATTTTTATTTATAAATAAATTCCTAAATTATTTTTAAAATTTAAGCAGTACTTACTATGTATGTACGTAGTACTTACTATCTAAGTACAATTTTCATCACCAAGGAGCCAGCATGACAAGCATGAGTATAATTACGTATATTACTGCAAGCTAAAATTTTGGCTGCGAAATAAAACTGAAAGCCCAAAGTGGATGAAAGAGATATGTTCTGTAGTGTTGTAACCGATTAATGTGAAAATATTTACAAACAAAGTAAAAAAAAATGTTAACATTCTCGGTGATACTAGGCCATAATCTACAAAAAAAAGAAATGCGCATTTAGCTCATTTCTAGAAGACATTATGAGCTTTCATCTTAAAATTAGCAGAGAAAACATGGCTTGAACATGGAAAGCTCATAGCCCCACAATAAAATGTTGAACAAGGTATACATTACTACTCATCCCATAACACGAAAGAGTCTCAATGTCAACATGACAGTATGACAATATAACTAACATATAATACCTAACATACCCTACCTAACTAGCCTAACCTGGCTTTATCCATGGTGTATTTTAGTGTTTCTGCTCATAAGAGATATGAGCAGTGTGTTTGTATTTTTCATAACCAATCAGTGTGTTTGTATTTTTCATGTTTCCAATGTAACCCATGATGACGTGCTTCGTCTACGATGCTACGCTTACTGACTCACTATATCAGATATCATACGAAATCAACCATACATTTTGTATTTTCCGTTTTAGTCGAGACACGGCGCCTTTGATGTTCATGAACTATTTTTACCCTACCAAAAAGTTGCAACAATCTGACTACTTGTAACAATAACAGCTGATGACACCTGCTGATACTTAGAGCTCCTTGATGATGATACAAAGTTCTCAAAGATAATTTCTACTTTAAAACAAAACCTTAATCTAATTTGCTGATGATACAGACAGCTGCAGATATCCATCAACCAGTATGAATACTGCTAAGCTGATAGAAGACGACTCAATACTAACACTAGTACACTTTACTTCAACAGCAACAACGACCAACAATTAAGGTGAACCTCTACTATTGAAATACGACACAGTGGCAGTGTGACAAGTGACTCACACCTGTCCTACCACTAACTGAAGATTCCTGACATTTTGTTTAACTCAGATCTACTACTAGTCCAGACTTAGTTTCATATAACGGTTTCTAACCGCAGCCTGTTACTATGGAAGAGTTGAAACAGCAATATGAACTATGCTTTGATGGTAATTTATCTGTAAACTGGAAGAAGTCTAGAAGAAACTTTTACAATTACTTGACTGCCATTGACTTTTTGTTGAAGGAGAAGTCTCCAACTAGTCCTGAACTTACTAAAAATGCTGCTATCGCAAGAAGGCAGATTGCAATGTTTTTACATACCGCTGGCGATTAAGCGATTATGGTGATGAAATAATCTTTCCATTTGATGCTCCAACAGGTAAAAGTAAAACTGTACTCAATGACGTTTTGGATATGCTTCAAAATTACTGTAATTCAAAGAAAAAGGCGCTCTACAAACGGTTTTGCATTCTAGAACATCAGTCTAACTGATGTCGAAAACTCAATTGTAAAAAAGATTTGCTCTAAAGGTGTGAAGTGTGAATTTTGTGACAGGAAAGAAATGATGCTGTTGGGCAGGATTGTCTTAGGTCTCAGACCAACAGAGCCGAAAGAGAAGCTACTTCAAACAACGCAATAAATCTGACTGACGCTTATTAAATCAATTCGTGCTTTGGAAGTGATTATCACATGAATTTGATGGCACGTGACAAAGCTACCACAAATTGTGGCAGCCAACAATAGTAATAGCCGAAAACAGAATCCTGCAGCGCAAGCAGCCGACAGGAATACATCACAGAACATACACTGCAAAATTTGTGGCTTTGAGCATATGCGAGGTCGATGTCCTGCACATAAAAAGACTTGTAAGGCCTGTGGAAGCAAGAGCCACTTTGAGAGGAAGTGTCTAGCCAAGTCTGTCCGCGCTGTTGAGACTGACTTTGATCAGCAAGAAATGAGAAATTATTCAAGTGTAGGAGAAGTTAGTGTTACAGTCTGGGGAAAGTGGCCTGATGCTAATAAATCTAAACTAGAAGATGATATGAACAGTTTGTGTGAACCATTGAAAGCTTTTCTGCTGCTGCTGAGAACTCATTTCGACTGAGCAGGTCTTGGATGATACCGGTCACTGTGAGTAACTTAACATGCTGTGCTGAAGCCCAATTCAAAGTAGATACTGGAGCTGAAAACAACACAACCACTCTAGCTATGGCAAACAAACTTAATGCTGACATTGTGACCTCTAACGTGAAACTCGTTAGGTACTGCAGGACACCCATAAACAATCTTACTTTGCTAACACAAAGGTATTGCTAACACAAAAGAATGGATCTGGCCGCACTCTGAGGTTTGAAGTCGTAGACAATAATCTGATAACTGTCCTTGACCTCAATGCTTGTGAGCAACTGTCTATAATCAAGCAGGTTGATGACATAAGTCATTTCATTCATGAGTTCTCAAATCTTTTCAAAAGCGTTATGTCTCACTAAAAGCGTGAAATTTCTTTGAATGGAAAAGAGAAACCTGTTATCCAACCTCTGTGAAAAAGTCCTATCAGCATGCTGGAGAAAGTGCAGACTGAACTGAACCGAATGAAGACTGGAGGAATAATATCTCAAGTTGATAAAGCCACCAGATGTGTGAACAGCATGGTGTGAGCTGAAAAGAAAAATGTTTCGGTAGGCATATTGTTAAATCTCAAGGATCTCAACTGAGCTGTTCAACAAAAAAGTGCCCAATTCCCCCATGAAGACACCACCTTCAAATTCTCAAGAAGGAAATCCTTCACCATTCTCAATCGGAAACATGGGTACTGATTGGCATGTTCATTTGACTGATTATAGCAGTCTGTTGACTACCTTCAACACTCTGGTTGACTTCTACTGCTTCCTGAGACTTC
This sequence comes from Watersipora subatra, assembly GCF_963576615.1. Classification (NCBI taxonomy): domain Eukaryota; kingdom Metazoa; phylum Bryozoa; class Gymnolaemata; order Cheilostomatida; family Watersiporidae; genus Watersipora; species Watersipora subatra. The sequence goes on from NC_088715.1 coordinate 65,488,462, forward strand.
CCTTTGGTTTACATTCAGCTTCAGAGGGTTTCGAGAAGCATGTTGAACTGATCTTTGGTGACTTGCTTGACTTGCTTACAAATCTACTTCAATAATACGATTGTGTACAGTGCTACAAAAGAAGAACATGATGGGAATCTTCACAAAGTTCTTGAGAGGGCTAGAGAGTACAATGTCAGGTTCTTCAAAAAAAGGTTCAACTCTATTAGCCAGAAGTGCGATGTCTTGAACATGTTATGTCTAACAATGGTTTTAAAGTCGATCCTTTGAAGATTCAAGCTATTGTTGTCATGCCATCCCCATCTGATATAACTAACATGTAGAGACTTCTAGGCACCCTGAACTTTCTGAAGCACTACATTCTAAACATGTCGACTCTGACTGAATCATTGAAGATACTTCTACGCATGGAGACACCCTGGGTATAGGGTGTAGGAAAAGAGAAAGCTTTTCAGTCCATCAAGCATGTACTCACCAGTAATGAGGTGCTGGCGAGATGTCAAATGATGCTCATCTACATGTAAATGCATCACAAGCTGTTTTGAAAGCTGTGTTACTTCAAGAGAAATAACCCATTGCCTTTGCTTCCCAAACTTTGACCCTTGCTGTAACTAACTACCCTCAGATAAATAATGATCTCTTGACCATTGTTTTTAGATGCAAGAAATTCCACAGCTATGAACATCCCAGTCATGTTGAGTCTGATCACAAGCCACTTGCATTTATCAAAGGCAAGTCATTACACATGGCATCCCCTAGACTGCAATGATTCAAAATACAGCTGCATAGGTATGATACAGCTCTTGTTCATAATGTTCCTGGCAAACTACTACACTCAGCTGATACCCTGTCTAAAGCTTTCACTGACAAAGAATTTGCCAGACAGAAAAAATTGGATAAAAAATTGTGATGGTATATACTGTACAGATTGCTGAATGCTGATGAGCTAGCAGATGAGCAAATGAGTGATTACTCTGATAAACTGGTGATGAAAGAGTTCAATAATGTCATTTATCATGGCAGAAACAGGAAGTGTAAAGCTCCAGGGCAACAACCCTTACAACCTTACTGATCTGCAAAGGATGAGGTATATGAAAACGATGGCTTTACATGTATATATCTAGGTGAGTGGCTAGCGATACCATTCACGACTAGAGAAAAGATTCTCTAGTCTCTTGAATCTCTATGATTCAAGCTGGGCATGAAGGCATACAGAAATGCGGGAATCGTGCAGCCAGTTCTGTATGCCGGCGTGGAATAAATCCTATCTCGTTGATAGTGAGTTCATGTGCAGAATACGCTCTCTTCAGTAATCGACAGCAAAAGAAGACCCTAAGGAGTCACAGTGTACAGTATATACCATAAAACGCTTTAGCCATGGATTTACTGAAATTCAAAGGAAACAATTAACTTGTTGTTGCTGACTGCTTGTCATATGTTGGGAACTTTGAATGCTCAAAGGAAAGTCAGCCAATAGTGTTTTTATGGCACTGAAATAAACTTTGCTGTTCACGGAGTATCAATCTCCATCATGGCTGACAACATATTTTTCAATAGTTATTAAATGCAGCAGTTCACCAAAAAAATGGTAACTCGACATTCAAAATTCAAGCGCCAATTGTCCACAGTCAAATGGTATGGCTGAGCAGTATGTTAAAAAGTAATTCTTGAAGAATTGTGAGCATTCTAACAAAAATATCTTTTGTTTCCTACTTATTGAAACATTCCTATTACTAGAAACATTTACTCATCAGCGTAAATGCTACTCAACAGATTTATCAGAAAGGGCCTGCCAGTAACAGAAACCACCTCAGACCAACTCTGTGCATGCTACAGATAAACTAGGGTGAAGAAATAAAGTACGACACGAAAGCAATATGACCAAACTGCTCAAGACTTACCAAATCTACCTATTAGTTTAGATGTCTTCATGAGGACTGGACATCAAGGACAATGGGTCCCGAAAAAGGTAGGAGAGAAACACGCAGCACTATGATCTTATCTTGAGGACAATAGAACCAACTAGAGATGCCCCGATTCTAATTTCACCAGCCGATTCAGATATCGATCCGATATACCGATTTTCATTGAGAAATAGTCCGATTCAGATCTTTTGTGTTGCATAGATAATTGTTAATTTTATTATGCAAATATAATGCAAAGAAAATATAAATATGAATGTATTTATTTGTTTGTATTTATGGAAAAAAGATATACATGTATATATATTCACATACTGACATACCGTGCATCTAGTAACAAAACAGTCCATGTTTCTTGTAACTTGTTATTAATAATGGTAATTACTGTTAGTGGTACAGCTTTCTCTGTGATAATGAAGTCTCTCTTCTATTGCTGAATGAACTGCTGCGCCTGTACAAGTTTAGAGCAAATCAATGTTTCTTTTAATTACCGTTAGTGATTCAATTCTCTCAGTGAAATGTCTCTATCTTCTAACCCTACTGATGTAGCCAGTCGTACTGAAGAAGGACTCACTTGCCACCGATGGAGGACAGGCTAAATACCGATAAGCCACTGAGGTTATTTTATGCGATACAAATGACACACCATATCATCAGGATCAAAAGAAAGATAGATAACTTTATGCATCGACTGCTCAAATTACTTTCGTTATGCTAGTAAATAGAAATATTACACCGCATTCTTGTCTCCCATCCTTGTTCTCTTGTTTGTGATTGGCTGCCATAAATCATATCGTTGTAATTGGGAAATACTGCACTTTGTGATTACGTCCTGACTAAAGCCAAAAGATTCCTCAGCTGTGTAGATGTTTATCAGGCTATAGACGTGAAATAGATGGTGTGACAGGCCCGGAATTCATTAGGTAAAAGTAAAAAACTTGTAGCTGATGATTTTTTATAAGTGTAGCAGGCTAAAATACGGTTTTCTGCTAAATAGCCGATGTAAAAAATATCTGAAGTTTCCGATTTTTTAAGAAAAGATCAGCCGATACTGATTCAGATACTTAACACCCATATCGGCACCGATACCGATATTAAAATTGGGGCAACTCTAGAACCAACATAATTAGGAGAAACAGAGTGCATCTCAAACCCGATAAGACAACTAGCATCAAACAATAAAGCCAAGACAATGTTTACCATTGCGATACCGCCTGAAACTCAAGCCAACTTAGAGTTGAACCTGAATGATGAAGACGAAACTGAGCAAAGACTATATAATCACAGTCATAAATCTTTATGCTCCTACACTACCGATAAGCGAGGAGAATCGCCAAGTAAAAAACATCTCTATAACGAACTGGGAGCGGTGATCAGAAGCGCAAGCAACAGATATTACCTTACAATCCTAAGTGATTTCAATGCCAAAACAGGTAAAGTGTGAAGTGATTATCAAGAGAACAAGGGCAAATATGGAACAGGGGAGCTAAACAGCAATGAGAATGAATTGCTAGAGTTCTGCAAGAGATGAATCTAGTGCTCACAAAGACGCTGTTTAGACTCAAAATGGTTTACCCAACAACCTGAGAGAGCTCAATTAACAACAATGATAATGACCGAGGAAACCAAATAGATTACATTATCACTAGAAAGAGCCAACAACATGTAGACTCCCGATTCGGCAACCGTTTGACTTTCAGAGATCATCGCCTACTAAAAGCACAGATAAACATGAAGAGATTGCACACTGAAAGAGATTGCACACTGAAAGAGACTGCACACTGAAAGAGACTGCACACCAAAGGAAACTGCGCACCGAAAAAGACTGTGCACCGAAAGAGACTGCGCACCGAAAGAGACTGCACACCGAAAGAGACTGCACACCGAAAGAGACTGCACACCGGAAGAGACTGCACACTGAAAGAGACAAGAAGAAAATAACTAATGGTATCAAACAATGGCAAAACCAAAACAATCAGTCCAATTGGTGTAAGTAATGATCGTCGATGCAGATAACTGGGGAGAAAGAGAGGGCGATGAACGGGCATGAAGTGTAGGACCTGATCGTACAAGCTAACTATCAGGCAGCAAAGGAAAAGCTGAAAAAAAATCAAAAGGGAGAGATCATAGCAAGGCCATACATGCACTGTCCAATTAACAGAACAATCTAAAAAATCAAATATAAACAACATCAGATAAAGAAAAACAAACTGAAAAAGGAGAGAAACCAGCTGATAAATAATATGCATGAGGAAATGGGAAACACCAGAACAGAGAAAATTAAAAGAGAGATATAGGTAATTAAAGCAAGAAAGAATGAGTCCAACAGCTATCACAGCTAGCCAGTTCACAGCTATCAGAAACTAACAGAAAATGAAGAAAAAGTGTCCTCTAGTTATAAATTATGAAAACAGTATAACAACAGACTCTCAAATACAAACAGAGATAGTAACAGCTTTCTTCAAAAACAAGTTCACAGATAGATACACCAAAGAGATGGCAAATATTCCACTTAAGAAGAGGGAGGTCTTCATAGAAGTGAGAAAAGCAGTAAAGGGTTTGAAGAACAGCAGAAATCCTGGACTTGATGAGATATGAGCTACGCACCTGAAAAATGGCCCAGCAGCGCTATATCAGAAAATTGCTGAAACATTAAACTACACAGTAGAAACTGGAGAAACCCAAAAGAAATAAAGACTCAAATACTAGTGTCACTCTAAAAATCCAAAACGAAAAAGGGGACCACCTGCAAATCTACGGCCTGTCGTCTTACTATCACTCATGAGGAAAATTCTGGTTATTATATGATTATCTGTCTCATAGGAAGAAAGATTCGCAACTGAACAGCTACTTACCACCAAACTACTCGCTAAGCAAGCTGCCACCAAGCCGAACGATGAAACCACTCTACTCATGATGGACACGAGTGAGGCGTTCGACGGAGTGGAGCGACAGACCATCCTGGATGACCTCAAATGAGTATTTCATAAAATGAGCTGCACATAATACAAAGGCTGATACAAGATATAAAACTAGCAGTCACGATCAAAAACGTCAACGGTAAAGAATTCGGAACAAACATAGGCAAACCTCAGGGAGATTGTTTGTTACTTATCCTCTTTAGCCTAAATCGGCAAACGATCTGGCAATTGCAATAAAAGAAAAAAAATGACAGCCTGAGGGAGTTGAGAATTATCGAGAACTACTAAGACATGCTAGGTTAAAAACTCCCAAATTGGAAAGAACAGGTCTACTCATTCAGCTCCAATATGCAGGCGAGGTCTGTTGGATGGGGATAAATATCAACCACAATGTAGACAGCATCAAGGAAAAAAATCCATGAGATGCCAAAGAAGAGAAATTTGCTGATTAACACAGATAAGACAGAGAAATATTAAATGCAAAAGGATAAAACAGAAGAATGGAAGCGATGCAAGTATCTTAGTAAAACGTTGGAAACATCTGAGGAGATGAAAACAACTTGCAACTGATGCAATGGAGAAAACTAAACACATGGTAAAGGACAGAAGGCTGGGCACAGACATCAAAATAAGAGCTTTCAATGCGCACACATTTAGCATTTTTCTATACAATATCAAGACATGGACTGTCATTAAGAATGCATAAAAAATATTGACAGCTGTCTAAAAAAAACGCTAAGAAACACGATTGATGTTCGATGGTTAATAAAGATCAGTTCTACAAATCTGTACAATAAGACCAAACAAAGACCATGGAGCAAAGAAATCATCCAGAAGAGACTGCATCTATGTGGTCACACCATGCGCGTTCTTGGAGAAACACCAGTACTGAAATTTATATGGTCACACTATGTGTCTACCTGGGAAAACACCAGTACTGCAAGCAATGAGTAAGTATGAGCGACCAATAAACATGTCACAAGAAGCCCATAAGATCACATGAGGAAAAACAGCTAACAAGACTTTGAATAACTAGACATAGTCACTACCACAAGTAAAACCATCACACAGAATTAAGGAGAGTGGAGATTGTTGATACACAGTAAAAGTGCTGACTGAAAAACGTAAGTTTGAACAAACGTAACCGTTTGATGAAAATGAATGAAGAACGAGTATGTCTTGAACTAAATGTTGTTTATTACGTTCTTTTTTATTTGAGACTCGGCGCCTTTGATGTTCATGAACTCTTTCTACCCTACCAACAGGTTGCAACATGGAACAGTTCTAACTACATGCACATGGAACAGCTGGTGACACCTGCTGACACTCAATGCTCCTCTATGACGATGATACTAAGATCTCAAAGGTAATTCCTACCTTAAAACAAAACCTTCAACGTTTATTGGCTGATGATACAGACAACTGCAGATATCCATCAATCCGTACCAACACTGCTAAGCTGATAGAAGATTGTTCAATACTAACATTGAAAAACTCTATTCCAACAACAACAACAACAACAACAACAATTAAGGTGAGCCACTACTACTGAAATATAACAATACATTACTAACGAACTAGCGCATAATCTTGCAATTTATAGTATTCATAAATATAACGAAAAGTTAGAACGATGATTAAGATAAAGCACCTTGCAATGTTCGAACGATTGATGAATTATTGACATAGACGTGTCTTATGATTTAAAAGATCCGATTTGACTGAAGCTTTCGAAAGCTAAAAATTTCTGAAATTATTATTAATACAAAATTAGCTACTTCACAAACTTTAGCAACTCGGTAACAAATGATGGTTGAAATGGTTTGTCTGTTTTAACCATGTTTCGTTTCCCCAAGTAAGCGTTTGCACAAGCTCTAAGGCTACTTTTACAAACGATCGTATCAGCAGCTGCGAGATCATTGAGACAGGCGCGGTATCTTGAATATCAGTTCATAGGTCGTTCTCGCGCGATAACGTTGTAATCATATGGTTAGCTGTCACATTAACAAATGTAACATGCCTTTACATGTAACTTTTCACATATTTTTTGTTTTATATAATTTAATTAAAAATTCAATTATTTTATTCAATGTGTGTAATTATTATCATCACGAAATTAAGTTATGTAACATCTAAAACCACTGCTGTATTATTACAAAGCTACGGATGTAGGATTAGCGTGATAACTGCTAGTCGTCTTGCGAATGCGTACCTTGCTTCACCAAGGCATTCACATAAGCTAACGCAGATGGCCAAGCGATCACTGAAAACTTATGTTAATTCCGTAAATAAACTTCATGCTTTCGGTGTAAAGTATAATATACTTGATATAATACAAATAGTATATACGTAGGCCTAGTGATGCATGTAGGGCTATAGCATTTAGCTAAAACGTAATATACCTTGTACTTCTGTATGCTGTCCTCATTTGTAGCTATAAAGTTTGCTCAGCTCTTTGTTACAATACGGGCTTCTCCGTTATATATGTGTCTTCAATTTATTAGTTCTATTTATTTTATCTGTAAGGTTCTATGTTCTATCATTAAATTCGCTCCAGCTCACATTTCTAAGGTTGTTTCAAGCATCTCGGCATATGCATTTCTGATCTGGCCAGGCTCTTAAAAAGTAACAATTAGTCCTTGAGAACTGTCATAGGTGGTGTGCTGAGTGCCATTCCTGAAATAATCTTTTTCCACATAAACACAAACACACATTTTTCTTGAATCTGTCGACTCCAACCACCCTAAAACTGCTTGCAGGCTGGCATTAGGTTTGAGTATAGACGAGTGACATTGGACGAAACGCGACAACGACAGGATTATTTGTCACCATTAGTGCTCTTTCTTCCGTGGCTTGGCGCACAAAAAAAGCACATTGACAAGTATGCTGATTTCTATCATGACAGGAGTATGTACAACAAGACTTTTATCTTTGTATTGGCCGGATGATCTTTCCTTAGTGTTCGTCAACTAGTTTTTTGTATGAGAAATTTATGGACCTCCCACCTGGGTCTTGGTAAACAAATTAGACAGGGTGCCAAACTTGTCTACTTGCGTTTATGCATATATACATGTAATGTGTTAGATACCCATGAGTAGCTTTCAGCATACCATAAGCATAACCTGAAGATGAGTTGTAAGCTAGGTGTCATGAGCAAGACAACTGGACCTTATAATAACTATCAATATTACAGGTACTGTGTGAATATCATACATGATAAAATGACCAACTAGTTGGAAGTCGTGGCATAGGTCTCAGCTTTACTGCCTGGCTTATATCATTAACAATAAATCTAGGCTAAGGCTAGAACACTCCTGTGTTTCATACTGTTGTACAGTATACAAGGATGAGCAGAAAATCTTTTGGCTTCAAACCAGTCTATGCACGGAGTAATTAATGTGTTTTTTCATAACTTTCTGTCTGTTTCATTGTTCCAGCTCTGTTATTGCTAGTTATGATTTTAGTTTTAATTTATACCCAGTTCATCCACTAATCTAATCTCTCAATTGATCACTCTGTCATTTATCTCAGGCTACTAGGAGATACCCATGGTTTGTTTTGCAGGCTATGATGTCCTGGTTACCCCAAGCATCCGAGCTAGAGACTTTCTCTTCCCTCAAAAATCTTTTAACTTGGCGAAATGCCTGGTGGATGAGCTGAGAAAGCAGCCTTATGCCGAAAGGCCACTTATATTTCACAGGTAAAGCCAGGTCACTGTCACCAGTTAGAGAAGTTTCATTGGCTTAGTATAGAATATTACAACCGTAGTGTGATCCAGTTTATGTACCGTGAAACTTTATTTGAATGCCGCCTTTATTTGAATGCCACTTCCAATAGAATGCCACTGTAGAAGAAGGGTTGAAAATTCACTGCCACCCTTTAATTGAACATCACCTCTATTTGACCGCCACTTTGACATACTTTGGTCTTTACGAACTCATAATAGAAAGTGTTCAGAAGAAACGTGTCTACAAAATGGTACTAATAATACCTCGGTTACATCAATAACATTTAATTTTTTCGTTGTTGCTGTAGTGGCTACCATGGTTTTAGTCATGGTGTACCTTAGAAGGACGATCGTCACAATCATCAGAACTACACTCTGGTTCGACTTCACTAAGATCTAAACATGATCTATTGCCTTCAGATTCGTCCATAATGTGGTTTACAATCTGACCTGAAGACTTCAAAGCCTTTTGAACACAGACCGACGTAATAACAGCTGTTGTTATGGCGTATCGAAGTCCGTTTCCTAACTCTAAAGCTTGTAGGTTTTTTCTTTAAAACATTGAAAGCGACACCATCGAAATAATTAATAACTGTATCCACCTAACATGTTTTTTCAAAGTAGTTCCTCGTTTAACTCGGTTTGATGATTCGACATATATGAAGAGCCATTTAGCAGAAGTACTAAGACCGGCGGCATTAATGTCACTATGCCCGAAGGAGAGTGTAAAATATAGCCGACATTAGCATTGCTTCGCCCGTGAAAAGGTTAAATTTATCTTTCCAAAATTTTGATGGCGAGTCGGAAAATACAGTGCCATCTTGTATTTGAATGGCATCTTTAATAAAAGGCCACCACGGTGGACCCTCGCCATACGATTTTAATCCGTTCCAGTGTTGGCATCATAAGTCGAAAATGTCGTGTATATTATTAGAGGTATAAAAAATCATAGTAATTATCTAATGCAAACACCCCTTGTTAAAAATCATCAAAATTTTATGTACATACTGTACATAAAATTGTTAATAAAGAAATAATAGTATGCTCTTTTAAAATAAAAAAGCATACTGTATAAAATACAGTATGCTCTTTTATTAATAAAAATAATAAAAGAGCATACTGTACATATTAAAAATGAGTGATAAAATAATATGTTAATATTAGTAACCATAGTTACCTACTGTAACTTTAGTGTATTTAGTAGTTATGATCTGCTATAAAATGTAACGTTACAATGTACTACGTGCAGTACGTACCATAAGCCCATAAGGAGGTCTTACCTTCGAGACAGACGTATAACACAAACATCGAATTAAACTTAAATGAGTTTAGCTTACTAAACACATACTTAAAGCTAAGTTTTAGCATGTATTTTACTGAACTAAACTTTGACTTTGTAATCAGCTAAAAATTTTTATCACCTATTTGTTTCCGGTTTCGTTTTCACTATAACGAACTTTAAACCCTAATGGCCAGTATTCTGGCATTGCATAAGATGTGTCAGAAACCCTAGTGACCGGAATAGCGGCATTCGCATGGCTTTGTTTACAAATGCTGTTTCTAAGTAACAACGTAAACCAATCAATTTATTCTTGTACGGGGCGTTAGACCAGTAATTTCATTTCCGTTTTTCAAATATCTTTATCTACTTCCTTTGTTATGATAACAATTTTTGTTGGAATGTTGTCGTGAAAAAAATTGATATGACTCATTTGTTGGTGGGTCATGGATGATTATGATGCAGATGAAGAATTATGAGATACTCTCTACAATTTTCCAGACTATTTTGAGCCATAATCTGATGATGCACGTGTGCTCGATGGATATGATGCTAATGTAAAGAATTTACAAGTTTTTAAAATCGTACGGATTTTTATGGTTTTAGCCCAAAGAACTGTGAAACACTTTTTTTTCTATTTGGGCACATTTGCTTTGTGTTGCCACACTTTTTTGCTAGTGTTTTTCCAAATGTCATTGTATTAGGAGCATATTTAGATATATTTAATAAAAGTTTAAAAACCTCCGATTGTTGGACAAATTGCCCAGGGATACTGACACACATTGACAAGGATGGCCAGGGTTCAAAGGGTTATAATGAATAACACTGAGAGAGAGTGAGCATCATATCTCTTTCAAGTGTTGTGAGAAGGATTTCAGCAAATAGCATATCAGCATCTTCATTATTTCAACATATTCAGCATACCAACTGCCAAATGTTAATTTTGAGAGAAATCTTTTGTTGATATTGTACGACGAAAAAATGTCGCTTGGGGAGAGTGAAAAAACATTATTTGTTGCAGCGTGAGGCAATAAAATCATATAACAGGGTCATTGTAACCACCGGGCGCACTGTATAGGGGAAGGGTTGGAAAATAGAGCGCCATGGCATTCAAATAAAGGTTTTACGGTATGTCCCTTTACAGAGCATAGTCACTTCTAGCATGCTATATTATTAGTTATATGATGGTTCATGTAACATTCATGTAGACACATATGACAGGCAAATATTGTTTAAGGATGAATTCTGACATGCTGAACTGGGTGCTTAAGTCATCAGAAGTATCCAACATCAGCCTGTTTAGGTCTCACTTTAGTTCTGTCAGCATTAAAGGAGGCGTGATGGCAGCAACACTTGTGGATTTTGTGAAAGTGATTGCAGCACGGACAACTTTTGTAAAATTGTCTTGTCAATTTTTGATGTTAACAGTTAAAGGCCATGGCAGCAGTCAGTTGTTTATCAGTGAAAAATGGATACTTGACTACTTGTACTATTGACAGCTGGAGTGTTGGCAGCTACATTCTCGCTGTTATTTATTTCTTCATCAAAACCAGCCCTAAAGAATATGCTGACATTAGCGAAAGAGTGATTGGATGTGTTGCAGACAGCATAACAATAGGTAAGGTCGCTGTCCTCAAGACGGTATTAAAAGCTAATAGCCTAAATGCTCAAACACAATAAGCAATATGTAGCACGATATTGCGTGGTGTGGCTGGTGCTAATCTGCGCTGGAACTCACCCAGCAAGTTGATGCTGAGCCATAACGATGGACTTTCTCTATCAGAACTTTATTGCGCGAAATGCATTTCGATTGGTTGGTTTTTCCCAGAAGGCAATGCTCTAGCTGCTAAATTTTCTGTGTCAATGTTCACCAACGTACAGCAACAAAATTTTGTTATGATTGAAACATCAAAATGATCATGAATTGAGAATGGTAAATATTTATTATATTATAAATAGAAAACTACTTTAAAGTAAACTATATATAAAAGTCTTAAAATATTACTGTTAAAAATGCAAAAATCATTTTTTCATCTCTTGTAGTGTACAACTCGTGAAAGTGAGATAGACCTAATAATGAAAACAGAAGTTGTTTAAGTCATTGTATAGAAGGCGCTGTATCTACTTGAATTTATTAACAACTCCGAAGAAACTAATGATATGGACTTTTATTGGCAGTTTGTGAGCGTGCCCGCGTTATCGTTTGCTGATGAATCGCTCGAGTGTGTTGCACACACCAGCGTTATCTCCGCTCTCCTCATGACGCACACGATAAAATCGCCTAGTGTGTTTGCACCTTAAAGGTAAAGAGTCTGGTGAATATGCTCGATAATTTAGTACCCCTCTGAGGCTAAACTAGGATTATTGGTTATAACTTATTGGGCTTTGTAGTTTTTCAATCAGTTTTTATGTTACAGTGCACCCTCGAGATACGATGTTAATTCGTTCCAGAGTTGGCATCGTATGGTGAAAAATTCGTATGTAGGGGTATAGAGACCATTGTAATTATACAATGCAAACATCCCCTGGTAAAAATCGTCAAATTTTTTATAAAAATGTGTACATATTGACAATTAGCAACAAAATAGTATGTTAACTTTAGTAATTATAGTTACCTACAGTAACTGTATTGTATTTAGTGTATTTTAATGGTTATGATCTGCAATAAAATGCAAAATTATAATGTGTTTACCAAATGCAGTACGTATGGTAAGGAGTTCTTACCTTCAAAAGGTACGCATAACATAAACTTTGAATTCACTTCAAGTAAGTTTAGCTTGCTAAACCTACACTTAAAACTAAGCTTTAGTATGTATTTTGAACTATTTTACTGAATTTCAACTTTTTATCACGAAATCTTATTCTTAGCAGTTCCTATCTTCACTTTCACTATAAAATTTAGCGTGTCTGGTTGAAACCTAAATCAATTTGGCCGTGCGATGCAGTTATAGAAAGCGGCCTCTCGCACACTCGACCATTTAATGGCTACCAAAAAGAAAAATAAAATTTTATTTGCTATACAGGACGTACATACCTTTGGAGTAACGTGGCTTCAGCTGGTACATGTAGCGAGTAAAGCAGAGAGGAGGCAAACACGTATCAATGCTAATTATGTTGCTGTACACTTGAAAATAAATTTAATACATAATGAATTTGAATTTTTTTAGCAGGCTAAAAGAAGTTGTCCATTCCTGTCCGATTTTTCCACTGGTTTATAAAGAAAAATTGATGGTGCAATGCAGAAAATTGCTAGCTAGCTAACGCTTGTAAAAGGATCCAGAGAAGGTGGTACAGTAGTTTGTCTTGTATGAAATGTGCACAAGAATCAATGTAACCAAACATACAAAGTTTGTACGTATTTTTACACTAGAGGACATGGCTTTAGCAAGTTTCAGAAAGTAATGGGGATGCGTCAATTATCTTGAGTAGCTAGTTATATATGAGTTACATACATACGATGAATTGTATTTACGTAGTAGAGAACAGGCCGGACTGCAAAGACATGGTTGAACAAGAAAATAAAACATAAAATGAAATAAATGAAACATAAAATGAAATGAATAAAACATTCCACAAAAATATAAATAATGATATACATTCCACACGCATCGTTTTTATGTACCAGTCCACATCAGTAAATTAAACACTTGAAATATTTCTGCCGATGTAGGTTTATCTGTATCATCTAGTTCCTCGACCCTCGTTCATACTAAAGGGTTGCTCCTCTTTAATGCTGATCGCGTGCATGGCCTTCCAACTGCTTCAAATCGTCAGTCGTAAGCTCCTCCTTGTGCTTGCTTTAATAATAACTGCAAATTCTGATTAGTTACGACCATATTCCTTGACAATATTAACAATACGGGGTCTTTCTTCTTATTTATTTATGACTTCCAACTTTGTTGACATGGAAATCATTTTTTCTTCGTTTGTAACGTTTGTATCGGTCTCAGATTCCATAGCTAACGAATTAAATATGGATACTGGTAGTTATATACGTATGCTGACTAAAAGTTTATAGTAAAAGAGGGTATAACGCTAAAAATGAATACTTGCTCTCGCTTGAGCATTTTACACGAAATCCTGTCGAAATGCTGTCCTGAGAGAAGTCGGTCATCGTGTCTCTTCTAAACGTTCTGAAAATGTTTTCGGCAAACAGTATTTCGGTGTCTTTGTTATTTCGACGTGCGTTATGAGCACACCAACCGCCAAATTTTAACTCGGGCGAAACTTTTCTCAAAATCTTATCGTGAAATAAAATTCGTATAGCGAGGTGAAGATCTCACAATGTTCAACTTCGTAAGGTGAAAAAATCGTATATCAGGGTAATCGTATCTCGAGGGTGCACTGTATAATTCAATAGTTTTGATGCTGTATTCAATTACTGGAAGCATCTATCATCAGGTCTTTGGAAACTTCTATGGAATGAATCGCAGTGTATTTCCATAAGAATACGCTGTAATTCACTAATTAGGTACACAGCAGAAATCATGGAATTACTCCACAGTAAATACTGGAAGTAATGACTTGAGGCCGAGTCAGATATTTTGCCAACTTTTACACATGATATTGGGAGAAATGGTGAGGAGATTGTAAGTAGAGGTTAGACATTTCAAAATTCTACATGTAGCGGAGCCCTGTCAAACACGATACACACACACTCCAGCCTCAGAGCCCTGTCAAACACGATACACATGCGCTCCAGTCTCAGAGCCCTGTCAAACACGATACACACGCGCTCCAGTCTCAGAGCCCTGTCAAACACGATACACACGCGCTCCAGCCTCAGAACCCTGTCAAACACGATACACACACGCTCCAGCCTCAGAGCCCTGTCAAACATGATACACACACACTCCAGCCTCAGAGCCCTGTCAACCACGATACACAGACGCTCCAGCCTCAGTTGTAAAATCCAGAGGCACTACTGCTATTATTATGTAGCTAGCTTAAACCATAACTGTCACGAACAACTTTTATTGTATTTTCTAGGTAAATCAGCCACGCTGATTCCGATTTTGTACTCAAAATAAAGATTGGTCCACTAACCTTAAAAGTCATTTAGGCTTTTTTTAAAGCGTTTCACTATCCGTTTCAAAAACAACACAATCGGCATTACAAGCTCCGCCCATAAATATGTGACGAAACCTAGCTTTTTCAGGAACGGAAGTTGGGAATGTTTAGTCCGATTTAGAATAATAGAGATGGGTATCTTAAAACTCATTATTATCTAAATCCAGCCTGTAAAATAATCTTAGTTTTTTATGAAAGGTATATAAACAATGTAAAATTGCTCGTATCTTGTTACATGATGTTTAAATGGGCTGAACGCCGAGAAAAGTGAGCTCAAAAAGCGCGGTTTTATCACAAGCTAGCGTTGTTATCGCGCTTTTTTAAATGTGCAATGTTAAATAGCTTATCTACCTTTCAGAAAAGACTGAGATTATTTTTAAGGCTGAATTTAGATATTAATGGATTTTAAAACACCCATCTCTATTATTCTAAATCGGTCTAAACATCCCTACGTAACTTCTGTTCCTAAAAAGCTAGGTTACGTCACGTATTTATGGGCGGAGCTAGTTGTGCCGATCGTGTTGTTTTCGAGACCGATATTAAAACGCTGTAAAAAAGCCTTCATTACTCTGAAAGTTAGTGGACTAATCTTTATTTTGAGTACAAAATCGGAATCAGCGTGTCCGATTTACCTAGTAAATATGATAAAAGTTGTTGGTGACAGTTATGGTTTAAAGAACAAGCACATCATGGCCTGTTATTTATTGTGATGCAATAATATACTATAGTTATTCTTTTTTACCAGAAAATGACCGTCCATAATGGTAGCTTCCTCTGCATGAGTTTGTAAAGCATTCAGCAATACAACTGTTGTTATTGGTGTGTCCAATTACCGTGGTGTTGACAGCCAGGCAGTGACAGCCCCCAACATTACATCATTTCGGTCAAGACAGCAGTCATGCACAAGTGTTACATGCTACGAATTTTTGATCTTCGAAGTCGCGGTTTTGATCGTAGGAATGAGGAGGATGTATTTACATGATACGCAGGAGTGGTCGCACAACTCACAATTATTCGTAGCTGATGAGTTTACATGTTACGAAGAAATTGTTGCACAACTCGGCGTTTTCCATATTAGTCTGTTGCGCTTTTAGCTACAACGGGGCGCATATTTTATATTGCGACTGACACTCCTAAAATGTGTCTAAGGTCAAATGTCAATGTCAAAGCGAGTAAGAATTTTTTCTTTCAAATTCGGAGTTAATATTTTTATTGCGCAGATAATATTTTTAAAACACGTGCATTAAAAACAGAGCTGCGTAGGGATGCTGTAGGGACGTCACTAATGAAGACGATGAAAATCCAATCTCCGATCGCAAAGATTTGTGCAATAATACAAATATTGATGGTTACATCTTACGCAGTACTTCGTTGTTGATACGATGTTTTCAAAAATACCACCCCTTGAAACGGAGGTTTGAATTGCTTCCAAGAATTAAAGATTCGATGTTTTAAACCATTTACATGCTACGAAGATGAAAAATATGACAAAACTTCGTAGCATGTAACGCTAGTGTATCAGTATGCCTCTTCTATTTGCACCCTTCGAAAATTAGGTTTTGCAAATCTTGTGAGCATTAGCGAGCTCATCCTGATCTGAGCTGGTGCCCTCATTGTGTGCTATGTAACACCTGGTTTTGAAGTCTTCTCTATTTCATGGTCATAGTTTAGTAACAGAATACAGCAGTGGCTAGTGTTATTGTAGCCTGTTTACACCATTGCTCGCAGCTGAGGATATAATTTCCAATTTAGCATAATAAGCACCTGTCTCAGTTTGTCTCTTCTTGTCACAAGTCATATTACATGTATAATAAGTAGGCCACCTGTCTCAATTAGTCTTTCATTGTCACAGTCATATTACGTGTATAATAAGCACCTGTCCCGGGGTAGTCAGCAGTCAGGCACTGCCTGAAAGAGACTTAATGTTCATCTGGGACAATAAATATTTTCGGTAACTTACGAAGATTCACTCGTCCAGCCATTTTAAAAAGTTCCCTTTTTAAAATACTTAACCGACGCTCAGAAATTTTCACTATCACATGAATTCCAAAACATCAAACAATGTTAAACAATTTGTGAGCAAGCATACAAATTTGTGTGGAGCACACGAAAGTATTTGGGGTGTTGAAAGTTGATTCGTGTTTTTAGGAAGCACCTCTAGGATGTGTACTGGCATCGCTGAGAACTTTGCCAAAGGAAGACCTCTCTTCAAGCTGGTTATTACCCAAACATTAGCCGCCTATTTCTACCTAACTCATTCTTCAACAGTCAAAGTTTACGAAGAGTTCGTCGATGCTTTTCAGACTCCGCCCCTTCCCCACACGCCTCTTCTTTACTTTTACTCACTAAACGACCCTATGAGTGATCCAGTCGCGATAGCCCAACTCATAGCCGAACAAAAAGAAAAAGGCTACACCGTATTTCATCGAAGTTGGGAGGTCTCTGCACATACCCAACACATGCTCCACCATCCACAGGAGTATAAGTCTACCCTCAAAAAGTTTTTAATGACTATTGATCCTGGAAACAAGTTGTTTTTAAGGGCAGCACTTTAGAAGATGTGGGAATCAGCAGCACTCTAGTAGTTCTGTTCAACTTTCTATTTTCTTATTTGCAGTCATAGAATAGTATAAAGAAATTATAATCTTTGCTCATCTTCATAATTGCGGGTTTCCTTGTATGGTTCTAGTTGGAAGGTTCATACATCTTCATAATTGCTGGTTCCCTTGTATGATTCTAGTTTAAAGGTTTATACGTAGAATGTTTTTAAGAAATTATAATCATTTTTTATCTTCATAATTACTGGTTTTCTTGTATGATTCTAGTCGAAAGGTTTATACAATACATCGACAACGCTTTATTAATATCACTAATGTCGTTTCATAAGTACTGTCATTCTCTTTCTGGTCTTGATCATTGAGCACTTAGTAACAACAGCAGTCTAGTCGAATGCTCATTCATTGCCTGTGTCATCAACCTACATTTCCATTTTTTCAGTCAGTGTTCAATGCACACAATCGCACACCTCTGAACGTGCAATCACATCTATCTTGCTCAATCGTAAGTATTAAAGGATGTCCACTGACCATACATTGGTTGCAGACCTCTCGTTTTTGGTAATCTTACAATGACAGGCAGACAATGTCAGAACTTATTTTTGACAATGCCCAAGTATCTCATTGCGGTGGTTAGTGAGCAAGCGTCTTTCTACATGATGTTAGAATTTGCTTCAAAGTTACCTTTTGTCAAACATATACAGTAACACCCGCTATAGCGACTCATTTGCTGCAGTTGGTTGAACCTTCCATACGGGCTCACACCTGCTGAAGTACTTCACCTGAAAAGTGGAGTTGATAGCGGATTTTTAGAAAATAAAACTTAGCTGAATGAGTTCCAATAAGCTGACTACTGGATAGATATTTTCTTGCCATGTCAAACGCCGTTGATACGTTAAATGCTTGCTGATAGGAACACTTAGCACATTGAACCTCGCTGATCACCATACTATGTCAAAGCTGTTGCATATCTTATGAAAATGTTCTTTATCTATATTTAAATAGCAGCTCTTAGGTAAGATTAAACTAGAATAAGATTTGAGAATATCTATTTCCAGACTTCCTAAAACACTCCATATCATGACTCTTTCGAAGTTATACATAATATATTTAAAAGGCACCCAAACAATTTAACACCAGTTTCTCACGTAAAAACTCGTATAAGCTCACTATTGTACAGATTATTCCTAAAACAGTCTTATGCGTGCATGTAACGTTGAATCTATGACTCCATTTTAGCTCAACACTTAAAGGTTTTGTTCTAGAATGTTCCCTTGAGTTATTATGATTGTTTCCTATCCTTTGCAACTAGCGTTGCTGCTCTTTATTGCATCAATTTTAAAAACTAGCCAGTTGTTAGGTTTCCACTATGTAAATGTGTATTTTCTGCTGAACCATGAACACCCTCGCTTCTGCTAAAAAATAAACTAAAACAAGTTTTCACATTTGTTTCTGGGTGAGCCAAATGCAGGTAAACATGGACGCTGAGCACTGTGAAGCAGCAAGGATGCAGCAAATGAGGTATTTTAGTATTGACCATCCAACCCTAGTAGAGTCATTCCAATCCTTTATTCGCTATGCTGCAACAGGTGCTGTTATCATAGGTAAGTAAATGTAGCTCTTGTTATTGGCATGTATCTATCTGATGCCTCAGTCACTTTCCTCTGATACCGTAAATATAGTCCAGCTCTTCCTACCTTCATCAGCCATTGTTTCTGACCTTTTTCCTGTTCTTGAATGAAGGTTAGATGGAACTGAATCTGCAATGAGAATTATTGCAAACATGATCGGTGATCTCGAAATGTAGAGGAAGCTGAAACAGCTTGGGGAACACAGGCTATGAGTAGAATGGCGCAGTTAGTCATACAGTAAGTGAAACTAGGAAAAGTGCTCTCATAAAAAAAAGATGAGAAAGGAGCAGATGAATGCCAGTGCTAAAAGGAGGCCCATCTAATGTAGTTGGCTGTCGCGCTAAACATGACAAGTGCTAGCACACCTTACCACTTAGAAGTTTGGCTGGAACGGTGCTCATGCCTTCCTTGTCCACTCGCTTTACCATCTTGTCCATCGGTATGGATTTATTCTGAAATTAATATTTCAATTCAGTGTTATCAGTTTCATTGGTTTGATAGATCGAAAGGCATGATGGAGGTAAAAAGGAGATGGTCCTTATCCGCTCCCATTGACCAGCCTTATATTAGACTTGTTTTAGACGTTTATCATATGAAATGATAATTTCATATCACTTTTAACACAGCCCAGAACATCCGCCAGTGTGAGATGAATTTCAAACAGGAGCACCAGATTAATTCATGTTTTTTTAATTATCTGCTGCATGAACTACACATAGTCAAGTTCCGCATCAACCTAGCACCGCAACACATTTATTGTTGATTTCAGAAGATGCGTTTGCCTCTTCTCCCTTCACATGCTGCCAGCTATCTGATTGAAAAGGACGGAAATTTTGGGTAATGCCAGGCTTGCTGCTAGTTAGTAGTATAGCAGAGTCTGTAAAACAACTGAATATGTCACTTTCTCAATGCAACCGACTATTCGTCTCAAAAACAAACCTTACTACCAAAATGGTTGTTTTGGGTGTCTCACCTCATCTTCTGAGGTAACCATTCTATGCAATTGACAACGTATGTCTAAGAATGCGTTCCAGAGTAGGCATTGCTATTTACTCGCACGTAAATGTATGTACATCTTTGCCAAACATCTACATATAAGTTAAAAAAAACTTTATGTGAAGCCGTCGTGTGTATCTGTAAACATCACAAAGAGATTTTTACAGTCCTCAAAAGCCTTAACAAAACCTCAACTCACTGATAGCTAAAAGGCACCCACTGACATCATTGAGTGATGTTCAACAGAGAGCTTTAGATGTACTTATTGTTGCCGAGTTTTGAATTATTTCACGCCTTCGAGGAGACCTCCACCCCTCCCCCCGCTTCACTCCAGTATTCATTCTTGGCAATAATAATAATTAGCAAACTCTGCAACTCACTCTGTTGAAGAAATGCTTTATGATGCTCCCTCGTGGCCAATGAGAAGTTGCCTTCTCCTTCAACTCATCCTTCACTACTGTGTTAAATGAAACAGCACTCTGGGACCTCTTCAATTGAAATTTGCTGACATCTCTTTCTAAGTTTTCTTTTGGGATGGAAATATTGTCAATACTACTTAATATAGTGGATGAACCAGCCCCACTGTCGATGCTGAAAAATATTGGAGACTTTGGAATTTGTTTAGCTTTTGTCTTGGCTTGGCAAAGAGGGTAAACACACAAAAGAAAGAAAGTGAATAGTTGATCATGCTCGTCAGCAGCAAAACACTAGCATTTTTGCTGTTGATAAAACACTTCAGTTTAATCAGCTATTATATTCTACCACGGTAACCATGGTAACCACATTACCTGTTTCTGGAGAGTTTCTGTTTTAGCTGTTGCTTGTAGTTTTTTGTTGTATATTATTTTATATAGTTTTCTATAACTTTTTATTATACTGTAGCCTTATAGTATTTCTTTATAGTCTTTTTGATATTGTTTTAGTTAGAAAATAATCTAAAGTACATTTGTTGTGCAACTGTAAATACTAATTTATAAACTCATAAAAAATCTATCCGAGCAACTGATGAACCTCCAGTATGTGCAAGACTTACTGATATTGCTAAAACAATCCTTCTTATTATTACTCCAGCTTCTATAAATTCTGCTGTCAGTCACAATCTAATGTTTCAGAAGGACGATCTTATAGGCGCCAAAGTTCATTTCTCTTATCATAAGTAAACAGAATTTCACGATGCGAAACATGACAAAACTCTGATCTCATCATAATTCCACACTGTTAGTAATATGGGTTGTAACGTTTGTAACAATAACTCTCAGTGCGCATAAAGTAATAGGTTTTCAAAATATTAGTTAAGTAAGAAAATCTTTATGCCCAGTATTTTAGAGGCAAACGCTCGATAGGGAAAAACTGATATGCATAAAACGAGAGTAACAGGAGCCAAAATTTAACTAGTGCTGCTTTTGCGACAACCTTGGGTGTGAATCCCTTACCAGTTGAATGTCAACATTAAACAACACCTGTCATTGTGTGTCTACTACTTACCAGTTGTATGTCAACATTAAACAACACCTGTCATTGTGTGTCTACCACTTACCAGTTGTATGTCAACATTGAACAACATCTGTCATTGCGTGTCCATCACTTATTAGTTGTATGTCAATATTAATGGCACCTGTCATTGTGTGTCTATCACTTACCAGTTGAATGTCAACATTAAACAACACCTGTTTTTGTGTGTCCACCACTTACCAGTTGTATGTCAACATTAAACAACACCTGTCATTGTGTGTCTACCACTTACCAGTTGTATGTCAACATTAAACAACACCTGTCATTGTGTGTCTACCACTTACCAGTTGTATGTCAACATTGAACAACATCTGTCATTGCGTGTCCATCACTTATTAGTTGTATGTCAATATTAATGGCACCTGTCATTGTGTGTCTATCACTTACCAGTTGAATGTCAACATTAAACAACACCTGTTTTTGTGTGTCCACCACTTACCAGTTGCATGACAACATTAAAAAACACCTATCATTGTGTGTCCGCCACTTACCAGTTGTATGTCAACATTAAACAACACCTGTTTTTGTGTGTCCACCACTTACCAGTTGTATGTCAACATTAAACAACACCTGTCATTGTGTGTCTACCACTTACCAGTTGTATGTCAACATTAAACAACACCTGTCATTGTGTGTCTACCACTTACCAGTTGTATGTCAACATTAAACAACACCTGTAGTTGTATGTCTACTACTTACCAGTTGTATGTCAACATTAAACAACACCTGTCATTGTGTGTCTACCACTTACCAGTTGTATGTCAACATTAAACAACACCTGTCATTGCGTGTCCATCACTTACTAGTTGCATGTCAATATTAATGGCACCTGTCATTGTGTGTCTATCACTTACCAGTGGAATGTCAACATTAAACAACACCTGTTTTTGTGTGTCCACCACTTACCAGTTGTATGACAACATTAAAAAACACCTATCATTGTGTGTCCACCACTTACCAGTTGTATGTCAGCATTAAACAACACCTGTCATTGTGTGTCCACCATTTACCAGTTATATGTCAACATTAAACAACACCTGTCATTGTGTGTCCACCACTTACCAGTTATATGTCAGCATTAAACAACACCTGTCATTGTGTGTCTACCACTTACCAGTTGTATGTCAACATTAAACAACACCTGTCATTGTGTATCTATTACTTGCAAGTTGCATTTCAACCTTGGACAGCACCTGTCACTTGCGTGTCAACATTGTGTATCTATCACTTACAAGTTGTATGTCAACATTGGACAGCACTTGTTACTGGTATGTCAACTCTGGACAGCATTGTGTGTCAACGTTGAATAGCACCTTCCAACTATGAGTCAATATTGACCAGTATTTCCCATTTGAATGTCCAATTTGAGCAGTCAACTGAAGCAAGCTATTAATTTTTCATACAGAACATATTTCACCTGCTTGTAAGTGACCTGACAGGATCCCTTGCATCCCAAGTCCTCTCTTCCTGTTTCTGAAAGTGTTTCACGTGTGAGTACTTCCTCTTCACCTTCATAGCATCTGAAATTTACAGCTTAACAGAAACCTCTACTTCTTTGTGATCTTCTATGAAGGCATCAGATCAAATTAAACTTGCTAATTTCTGCAAACTAGGCTGCTTAAATAAATGTAATCCTTCAGCATGAAGATTATCAAGGATGTGCTATGGACTAAAAGCGCCAAGAAATGCTTGTTTACTCTAAAGCCAAATATCACACTAAATTAACATTACGAGCTTCATAGTTCACGGTCAAGACTCAACTTATCTTTAAAATGATTTTCTCTCAAGCACTTCTGAAGAGACAGTTCATGAATAGCCAACTAGAATGACAGAATTCTTCTCACAAAATTGTTACCAACCACTCCCAAGATAAACATCTTTTCACCTTGAACACCGTAGAAAGTAATTTCTACCGACTTTTTCATCAAAGAAAATAGCTGTGCTGCCATGAGTATGATTCTACAGATAATGCCAGCAAAATCAAATCTGTGGCTTGACTTTTTGCTCAGAAACAAATCAATGATGCTAGTTTATCTTTGCTCGCTTAAAATGTAGACTTGACCAATAGTTCATCGAGTCACAATAACGACGCACGTGGTGCCGTTAAGCTAATTCAGATTGATGAATGCTCATCTTGTCATCAGAGAGTTTATATTTTTATAACTCTTAAAGCAGAGCTCTCAGAGCACCACAGGTATTAATTTCTCTTCAGAAGTGCTGTAAGGATGTGCTTCAACAACTTAATACAACTATTACCATTTTAGAGTTTCCATGTACATGTAGGTTGTCTCACCTGTTTGCATATTCACATGAGCAGAGCAGTGAGAACTGTTCATATTGACTAGCAGTATTTGATGGATAGAGCCAGTGTGTGCTCCATGCAAGACAACTGATGAAAGCAGAGCCATGCAAAGGTGTCTCACAAAAATGTTTCTTCGAAAGGTATAGACTAGGCTATCACTTAGAAAGATAGAAGTCAAGATGGCGTGATGTGTTTTAGTATACAGTAATTATCACTAGCAGGTAAACATGCAGAGAATACTGTGGTCTTTTTGATTTAGAAATATAGAGTAAAGTTAGTAGAAAGCTTGAAAGTAACTAGTGTTATGATATTTGATAAGGGAAATAAACAACACTTGTTAAGTATGAAAAGTTGTATTTGTAGTCAAAGAGTCACAAGGAGAGTATACCCAAAGTAAAATGGAAGAGGTGACCCCATTATTCGACTTGGCATTAACACTAGGGATGCAGCGCCATCTACCTCTAATAAACAACTTGGCTATATTAACACTAGGGATGCAGGGCCAGCTACCTCTAATAAACAAGTTGGCTATATTGTATTAACACTAGGGATGCAGCAACCTCTAATAAACAAGTTGGCTATATTAACACTAGGGATGCAGCAACCTCTAATAAACAAGTTGGCTATATTGACACTAGGGATGCAGCAACCTCTAATAAACAAGTTGGCTATATTAGTGAATGATAAAACTAAGTAATGTTATTATAAAATCTGCCCGGTATGGTTTTGGCAATACACTCACTCAAATACATTCTTACTATAACCTAGCCAAAAGAAGCTTGTGATAGGTTTAGCCCACAAACTCGCACTACAGAAGTATGCAAGTACGAAGCCTTACAGTGCAGTCCTTACTTAGATTTTTAACCATCTCAGCAACTTGCTTGAACTTTTTCGCTGCAAAGCAAAGTGTGATACGTGATTTATAAAAACTGAATAGTAAAGTGTGAAACATGATTAATAAGAACTGAATAGTAAAGAGTGAAACATGATTAATAAGAACTGAATAGTAAAGTGTGAAACGTGATTAATAAGAACTGAATAGTAAAGTGTGAAACATGATTGATAAGAACTGAATAGTAAAGAGTGAACCATGATTAATAAGAACTGAACAGTAAAGTGTGAAACATGATTAATAAGACTGAATAGTAAAGTGTGAAACATGATTAATAAGAACTGAATAGTAAAGTGTGAAACATGATTAATAAGAACTGAATAGTAAAGAGTGAAACATGATTAATAATAACTGAATAGTAAAGTGTGAAACATGATTAATAAGAACTGAATAGTAAAGTGTGAAACATGATTAATAAGAACTGAATAGTAAAGTGTGAAACATGATTAATAAGAACTGAATAGTAAAGTGTGAAACATGATTAATGATAACTGAATAGTAAAGTGTGAAGCATGATTAATGATAACTGAATAGTAAAGTGTGAAACATGATTAATGATAACTGAATAGTAAAGAGTGAAACATGATTAGTAATAACTGAATAGTAAATTGTGAAACATGATTAATAAGAACTGAATAGTAAAGAGTGAAACTTGATTATTAAGAACTGAATAGTAAAGTGTGATTTAGGAATAATAAGAACTGAACAGCAAAGAAGCAGTAGAAACAACAGAACAATGACATAACCAATCAATTAATGAAATACTTATATTCATATGATATGTATTAATATTGATATGGGCTTTAAATGTTGATGAACCATTTTTATTACTTGGCTGATCTCAAAATTAGAATTTATTTCATTGATTGCCTAAACCTTGTTAACTGATTTTTGTCAATTGTCTGTCAACTGTGTGCCAGCTGTCTGCTAACTCTCAGACATCTTACTTTATATCTTCTGTCAAATATACATCACCGCTAAGTGGGCCTTGGCAGAAATTGTGCAACCATTTTTTCCGCTTTCTAGTAGACAATGAGATAAATCAACTAAAATCTATCACCATGTCGAGACACAGGTTTAACATTTTGAGAGAGTTCCAATGTGATGTTAGCAAAGTTTGAAAGAGACAATGGCCTTACGTTAAAATAAAGAGGCTGTTAGTGTATGGTCCAGCTACTGAGTGACTATGACTATCAATGTTTTGTTATGATGGGATAAAATGAAACATTACAGCGTAGCTAATTGTTTCCGTGTACGATGACGTCGCTTACTTCCTTGTGCTGCCTTGTTTGGTTTTTTTTCATACTCTGGAAT
This sequence comes from Watersipora subatra, assembly GCF_963576615.1. NCBI lineage: Eukaryota > Metazoa > Bryozoa > Gymnolaemata > Cheilostomatida > Watersiporidae > Watersipora > Watersipora subatra. The sequence goes on from NC_088715.1 coordinate 65,514,583, forward strand.
TGTCATTCCATTGTTCCTCAATATTTCGAGCAATTCATATCGGAAGGCAGACACTTCCTGCTTAATCTCGTTCATGTCATCTTCTGCAACACACCAAGTTTGCATCACTTGCAGCTGTCAATGAAATGACTCTCGCAATGGACTCATCGTTAGTTTTATATCAAAGAACTAATTATTTCATAGCTGTTTGAATGTCCAAAACAACTTGCACAAGCTTATCTCACTAAAATCCATGCAGTATGTAAAAAAGCAAAAAAAACATCTGAAGAATATTTGGGCATTAGCAATTCAAGACTGCAGATTATAACCAGTGAGGCTCGCTTCACTTATAGGAGCTTTTTGAGTTCTTGTCGTCAAATCTATTCATGAGTATAAATTTTTTGCCAGGTGTGTAAAAATTTACCGAGCCCAAGAAGTTTTAACAAGCAAAAGTGGGATTGAACATATTTACTGTAAATACTTACCTGCCACAAAAAACCAGTGTAAGAAATTACTTGCTATTCAACTCAAAAATGATATTACTCGATTTTTACCTGTCACTCCATCATCAATCTTGCCTCTGGATTTGTTCATGATGTACCTTTTAATGAGATTTCTCATAATAAGCTGGTATCGCTGGTCCCGTTCTGATATCTTTCTCAGGGACTTCTATAAAAATGAAAACTTAAAGATAAATTGCCAGTTCTGAAAAATAATGCATTATCAGGAGCACACAACACTGCCATACACTATGCATGTACATCATGCATGTAGACATTTATGTTCCCCAATGTGTATGAAATATAACCCAGGTTTTACTGCAACACACTTTCTATTTAAAACTCATTAGACAGTGTAATGCGCTTTATATGCGATGAAATACATATAGCGCTATGCGATGTAAGGCGTCATAATAAACATCATGTAATATGATATAACGTGACATAATGTGACACAGAGTGACACAACGTGATGTGATGCAACAATGATATCTTGTAATGAAACAAATGTAAATGATACAATGTAATGAAATATGAAGGGTTGTAAGGTAATGCAAGGTCAAGGTTACCTTAAGAGTCATCCAACGATTCTTCTTGATCTTCTTGGAGCATTTGCTGCAGAGCTGCTCCTTGATCCACAAGGTGAAGGAGTAGATGGTTTTAGGGGTTGGGATGAAATTAAATGGTGAGGATAGTGTTGCTCCTTCTTCAAAGTAACTTAACCATAGCTTCGATCTGGCAAACTTCCACTCAGAATCTGCTTGACTCTATAATATGATTGGCTCAGAACTTACCTATCAAAGCTGATACATTTACATGTATCTCTTTTATTGTATAGGTTATGGCTTTAGATTTGCCATTGAGGTTTGCTTAAAAACTCCTTGTATTGCCTGATCAGTTCAATTTACCTTGTGCATTTCTGCTTGCAATAAGCATAATATTACTAAAATGAAGATGTTGATCAACTAGTAGTAGAAACAGCACAACAAAAGCCATCAAACGCAATGAGAAATTTTAGAAATACATTACATGTAGGAAGCTTGGTTGGTCGGTTTACGTAGCATGTAAATAGGTTTGAGGTTTGGTATGTTTAGTACGTATTAAACTAATCAAAGCAGTGACTCACGGATATGATCTGGTATGAGTTGTTCATCATGGCAATGAGCATGTTGAGCAGTACAATGACAGTGATGTAACTGTAGACTCCAAACATGGTGCGCCCAGCGAGCTCTGTCAAGGTATGGTTCTCTTCAAGGGTTATAGCATCCAGGTCTACTAGACCAAACATAGCCCAGTACAAGGTCTGTATTATTTGAAACAGGCTGCAACATAAAGTAGTAAGTAAGTAAATATTCCACTCATATTTATGGAATTCAGACTAAACTAGCTCCATGGAGTACTCCACGCAAATTAAAGGTTGACTTGCAACAAAATTCACATTACAGTTATTTGATATGAAAAGATTCACCATGTCTTACTCTGTTGTGTTGTAGGTGCAAAATATGTGGAAAGGTGATTACAAGCTCTTAAAAGCTAAAAAACGAACAGAAAATCGCAGTCACACGAGACCGCCGTAGTTTGGATTCCCTTTCCAAAACGGCTCAAATGTGATGTAGTTGTGAAAGATGGTTTCTGTTTACACTTTCATGCAACCTTATTCGTTGAAATATTTTCACAAATATACTTCACGCATTCAATAAAACTATGTCTATTGTTCTTACGCGTCTGTTTTATCGTCATCGTAATGCTGTCACTTTTAGCAGTGAGATCTTATAACTTACCGTAAAAATTCGTTTAATTTTTTAGCCTTAGCTTGAAGGAGTACATATCATTGTCTGATAATCATGATGAGCCTGTTGGTCATCTGTGATAATCGAAAAGTGCTGCAAAAATTATTTGCAAAGTATTGGGTCTCATGATCAGTTTACGACTTGCCAATTAGACCAGGCCGAAACAAAACTGTAAAGTAGCGAGCATCTATATTTGATACGGGGTCTTCGGTAAAACCCGAAGTGTTTGCCATAAACTAGTACTACGATAAGTTTTATATTGAGCTTTGTATTGGCCTTTCAATTCACGTGAGAACATTCGTGACAAGACGATAACGAAATTTCGTGGTTACGTCATCGAAATAAAGAGATTCTAATCTACAGCGGCGTTTCGTTTTTGAGCTTTTAAGAGCTTGTAATCACATTTCCACATATTTGGCACTTACAACACAACAGAGTAAGACATGGTGAATTTTTTGATACCAAATAACTGTAATGTGAATTTTGTTGCAAGTCAACCTTTAAAGAAACTGTTTGTGAATGAGTGTTGGTGAGCTAGTGGAAGAGAACAAATTATGACTCAAAGTGTTTTGCAATAATGCTTGACTTGTATGCGTGCCAGCCAATTGGTAAGTTAAGACAACTCACCATTTTATACAAGATATTAGTAACAATATTTTTGCGACCAAGTTATCAACAGAAAAAAGCAAAAGTGTAGTGTTGTAGACATAGCCAGCAAACAAGCGTGTTGTGTCTATGAAGCTAAACACAATTGAACCATGCTGCCAAAGTACTGCAGTTAAGTTAAGGTGAATTGGTTGTGATGCCATAGCATTTTAACAAATAAATGAATTAATAAAGAGCAGCCGACTCAGCGGACCTAGCTGACTCAGTGGACTCAGCTGACTCAACGGATTCAGCTGACTCAGCAGACTCAGCTGACTCAGCGAGCTCAGCGGACTTAACGGACTCAGCTGACTCAGCTGACTCAGCGGGCTCAGCGGACTCAGCCGACTGTTCACTTAAGAGTAAGGATAGAAGAGAAATACCTACTCTGGAAAGTACTTGAGTAGCTTTGACTTGCAAAGCAAAGAATCTGGATTGCTGCTCGCCTTGTCTAATTCACATGCTTTCTCGGCAGAGAGAGTGTAGTACCAGAGGAGCTGGTTGAGGCCGCAGGCAAAAGAGAAGAGCACAAGAATGCAGACGACAGCCCACTTGGTGATATCCATTATCATTCGACCTAAAAACGATAGCAATGACCTTGACGGCACTCGGACAACTGACTTGACACTACACAGCTTTGTATCATACTGCTCACAGATGTTTAGCAATTTTATTACTAACAATTGGCTGACAATTCGAGGCAAAGCTTATCTATAATAACTATAGCCCGTAACAATCCCTTCAGCAGTCTTCCAAAGTCTTTACTGAAATGAAAGAGATCACAGTAATGGCTAGCGTACTTACCGAGTGAGATTTGTAAAGGCCCAAGATAAGGGTTTACTGAGAAAATGTAAACAAGTTTCAATGTACTGAGAGTGTTTGCTGCTGCGAAGAGGGCCTCTGCCACAAGACTGGGGTCATAGGCATCCCAGTCTCTCCGTTTTAATTCTGAATAAGACGCCCCATTCATCTTCTCTTCACTGACCTGCAGACAAGTAAATGGGATGTATTCCCTCTCCATTATGATCATGGTGCTGGGGCTTCAGATATAGCGAGTAAAGACAAGTAAAAGAAACATACCTTCATATAAGATATCACTCTCAGAGTTATTGTGCTGAGATAAAGAACATTTGTACCAAAGTCTAGAAGGTTCCACATGTCTTTCATGTACTCTGTAAGGCCATACACAAATACCTGCTTTGCCTCTGACCATACCAGACCTGTAAGCAGTAGAAAGACGCATGGGGCACCTTGGGAATTATTGACCATACCAGACTTGTGAGCAGAAGAAAGAAGCATGGGGAACTTTGGGAATTATTGACCATACCAGACTTGTGAGCAGAAGAAAGAAGCATGGAGCACTTTGGGAATTATTGACCATACCAGACCTGTGAGCAGAAGAAAGAAGCGTGGGGCACTTTAGGAATTATTGCCAGCCTTGAGACAATATAATAGTTTATAAGAGTAAACAGAAGTTGAGTAGAATGGTTTGATTGGCTGTGCCCTTGTTGACTGAAAAGTATTAATGCTCATGAACTAAGTGTATTTTTAGATATTTTCTGTTTGAAATACTCAAATCATATCTCCAATCTGCCTGACTGTCGATTACATTCCTACTTCCCATAAATACCTGCTACACCTTGGACCAGACACCAACACCTTGCCAATTTACATTATAGAACAGTGTTATGCAAAAAGAGCTTTTTCTTTTAATAAACTTAATTTACTTTACTATTTGTGTCTGTTGTCTCATGTTCGAATTTTCTCTACACCACCTTGACCAGTGTAAATAAAGTTAGTATTTATCTAATTGGCTTACAATTTTATAAATGGAGCATGCTCTATCCTTTCAATTTGTTTGTTGAACAACTTTCCAGAGCAAACCAACTCACTATACTTATATGTAAAAACACTATATCCGAAGTTGTAGTATTCACGCTTTTGCTAAGAGCTTTTCTGAAATGATAGACACCGAACAAAATAGTTTATTTACGACAGGATAAAACATAAACAAAATTTTAAAGAAAAGGAATTTTAATTGCAGACAAAATTTATTAATACTAGTATGCAGGCAGTCCCCCGAGCCATTAGAGATCGGCATGTGTAATAACTAAATGCCCAATTATTACTCTACTCAGCAAAGTTGATGCGTGGTGCATATGTTGTCATGCTTGGCTGAGCAGTCAAATATCTAGGTTTGATTCCTGAGCAGTGCAATCTTTTTCCTAATGCTGTTAGCTAGCTTTGAACAGGTGGACATGACTCTTATCATAGTAAAAATATTTTAGCATTTAATGAGTATTCTACAGCTAGTCTATTGCTAAAAGTTATTTTTTCGAGCATTCTCATCCAATAATTAGCTCACTATTATTGTAATTTGTTGCAGTTTGACTAGTAAACAGCCGCTGTTGCTATACTCACCAAAAACGTAGCACATTATAAACCACTCTACAATAGTCGGATAACGTCCTCGTACTTCCAGAACAAGCTGGTGCTCACTTCCTCCCTCCACACCAAAGTCTATTCTCTGCGAAGCGAGTATCAGCAAAACTATGAAAGTACAACGAATACTTCCATAAGGAGGGAGATAACTCTTTTTACGAACAACATGATGTCGAGATTGACACTTTGTTACAGGCTTTCGAGACAGAAGATGCAAAATCAGTCCAAACCCTGTGTTACAGAATTACTTCAATGGGAGAAGTTACATAATCAGTCTAATCTCTGTGTTACAGAATTACTTCTATGGGAAAAGTTACAGAATAACTCTAATCTTTGTGTTACAGAGTTACTTCTATAATGGGATAAGTTACAGAATCAGTCTAAACCTTGTGTTACAGAGTTACTTCTATGGGATAAGTTACAGAATCAGTCTAAACCTTGTGTTACAGAGTTACCTCTATGGAATAGGTTAGAGAATCAGTCTGAACCTTGTGTTACAGAACTATTTTTATAGCAGAAGAATATCTTATCTTAATAAGAACTTTCCGGAGTGAACAGATAATTATGAGAAATCAGAAGGCGAAACATTGGCTTGCACTCTATAGCACTTACATAGAAATATGCAGTATGAAGCGCTGTGCATTATGAATTTGATGAAGGGACGTCTCATCAACCTGCCAAACTTTGACTTTGGACAGAGAATGTAGAGAAGCGCGCTAACAGGTGTGAAGAGACCAATAGCAAAGATAAGCAGAACCTTCAAGGCAGTACGCTTCCTCCTGAATCCTGGTAGTCCTTCGTACCAAATAGAGGCTAGTAATTGTTGGCAGTGTGGGTGGGCTACAAACTAAATCCAAATCCATTGACAACTGGCTGATCAGAGTTTCATGAAATTATATATTTTATTGAAAATAATTCTTTACTGACAGCACATGAAGTTACAAAAAGTTTTGATGATTTTACGAGAAACATGGCTGGATGAATATCAACAATACCAAATTTATTAAGGAAAGATAACTTCAACTTTGTCAGCCCTTGTGGCAATGTCAGCCGGATACGTCCTAGCGTGATACAGGCAACTGAATGAGAATATTTTCCCTTTAGCTGCCACAAAGATAGAAAACCAACTGTCTACTAGAAGACCCCTCCACACCCAGTGAGCTGCCAACAAGGGTAGACAACTCTGATTGTCTACTCGGCCTTGCTTCTGTTTCAGCCAAAAGCATTTTGGCTGAAACAAGCAAAACCTTGGTAGGCATGATTTTTAGCATTTTGAAAAATAGTGAATTATGGCCAAAATTTCAACACAGTGAGATCTCACCATTCTCTGCAAGGTAGTCACCGGTAAAGTGACACCATGTACATTGTCTGGACATACAAAAGAAGAAGTTTCCTCACCTCTCTCTGTTTGTATTTGATAGCCAACTTCAATCTGCTGAGGGTCATTCTTTCGGCATGGGCTGTCAAAAGCGAGCAGTCAGAGTCATGGTTAAGAATGACCTCTAATTCCTCTGATCCACGAGTCTGGTCAAGCAACTCTGTTGCAAATGCTGCAGCTTGTTCGGAAAGTTTAATGTAGGTCCCTTTAAACTCATGCTCCAGCTTGCTTAAGTTTCTGCATGATGGTAAAAGAGTAGATCAGGTTGTAGCCTGTGCTTCAGTAAGAAGAAGTTTATAAGGTATCAAGGAAAGTCAGCAACAAATTGAAGAGAGTAAACAGGGGGGTAAAGATAGCTGCTGAACGCTTCATAAACTTACAGAAGCTCCCAGCTGAGCTCAAATGCAGTAAGTATTGGATCTCTCGTGCTTAGACAAATTAGACTTGGACTTGCTAAGGCTTTGTACGCATTGATCCTTGACCTTGCAGAAAAAGAAAAACTAATGAAAGTTTACAAGACAACAATCCAGAATAATTTTTTCCATTTTATTTCATGCCATTGGCAGATAAGCGTTGAAGATAATTTAACATCTTTGATGGAGATTGGAGTTTACTATGGTAAATATGTATGGTACATACATACAGAACATACATATGGTACATACATACGGTACATAGATACGGTACATACATATGGTACATACATACGGTACATACATATGGTACATGCATACGGTACATACATATGGTACATACATACGGTACTTAGATACGGTACGGTGTTTTTGGGGCTTGCGCGACATTAGCTGGGCTACAGTGCACCTATGGCTCCATCATCATTATCTCGTGCTCAGGTGGAGTGAATTTTGTTATAGTTTTTTTCATTTTCTCACTAATTTGTATTTAACCTGATATATTTACTAATATGCAGTTTATTTTTCTGTATTGTTTCTGTTGATGAAAATAAACACACACACATACATATGGTACATACATACGGTACATACATATGGTACGTGTATACATACGGTACATACATACGGTACATACATACGGTACATACATACAGTAAAAAAACATACAGTAAAAAAACATACAGGAACATACATACGGTACATACCAACAGTACATACATATGGCACATACATACGGTACATACATATGGTACGTGTATACATACGGTACATACATATGGTACATACATATGGTACATACATACAGTAAAAAAACATACAGGAACATACATATGGAACATACATACAGTACATACATACAATACATACATACAGTACATACATTGTACATACGATACATACATATGGTACATCTATACGATACATATGTATGGTACATACATAATATGTATGTACCATACATATTATGGTACATACATGCGGTACATACATACGGTACCATCAATTGAGTTTATCTCTACATTAGTCAGAAACTTTCAGATAGTAAGCTGACTTGAGAAATTTCTTGCTTCAGTAAATTTATCAAAATGCAAGAAGTTGGCTTGGTATTATTTAATATAAATTTTGTTAGTAAAGTAGATTATATTTTAGCAAAAATTTACATTAGTGAGAAAACAAACTTCAAGATGATGTAAATTGAATGGGAAGACTCTTCCATTAATAACTGGGTTTTTGGGAATTTAAGTTTAATTTTTTGCTTAAAAAGACATGAGAAACTCATTCTTAAGAGTGCTGCCATAAACTAAGGTAAATTATTTTAGAGCATAGTTAAGGAGTTAACCATAGTTAAAGCATAGTTAAGGAAAGTCTATATGAATTTTATGTGTGGTTACAATGTGAGAACTGCGCATAGTATACGATGAGTAGTACTCGTTGCATAGTATACAGTACTTATCATACGGTTTGCAGTATAGAGTGAGTAATATACAGTAAATCATATACAGTACATAGCATACAGCTTGTAGTATACGGTGTGTAGTATACATTGTGTAGTATACCTTACATAATATACACCGTGTAGTATACATTGCGTAGTGTACCATGAGTAGTATACAATGCATAGTAGACATTGCATGGTGTACGCAATCATATACCTATATATACACATACCTATATATATACTAACCTATATATACACATACATATATATACACATACATATATATACATATACATGTATATACACATACATATATATACACATACATCTTTAGACACTTAGGTATATCCACATAACTTAGCTGCATTGAAATCAATGTTGTTTTAGTTACAAGAATATCAGATTATGCTGCCATATTCAATGCAATAGCCAAAATGTGACATATTTATAATGAAAACTATTTATTTCACAACAACAACCAATCAATTTTGCGCATTTGCCTCAAAAATCAGCTATGCCACCAATTTCATGGCATTGACCAAACCCTTCCATTTTTTAACAGAATAACCAATAAATGTACATGTAACTCCACTTACATTGATAGCCAGCCAATTCAGCCTGCTTTTAGTGTTGACCAATCAAAAATGAGCATCAGAACACTAGCCAACTATTACCCTGCATTTTACAGGCTAGCCTTAGAAAATTGCTGATCCTGAGTACCTTGAATGGCAGAGGGTGTCATCATCGCTCTGCACTACACAGGCCTTACAAGAACACTGCACGGGATGGGGCTTAGGGATACTATGGCCTCGCTCCAAGAGAATCTTTATGATTTCATAGTTATCTTTGTGCGCTGCCAGCATCAATGGTGTGATGTCAGGGGTGAACGAATCCGAATCAAACCTCTGGTTAATAAGAAGCGGCTCTTCCTTTTCCTGCAATGAGTTGAAACAACAATGTACAAACACTGCTAAGTTGATGAGGTATACGGTCTTTTCATGCCATATAATCTGTGATATTCTATTATCAAAAATATAGCTTAGAAATGTATGCTTACAGATACCCTTTAGAAGTGTATGCTTGCAGATACCCTTTAGAAGTGTATGCTTGCAGATACCCTTTAGAAGTGTATGCTTGCAGATACCTGTTAGAAGTGTATGCTTGCAGATACCCTTTAGAAATGTATGCTTGCAGAGACCCTTTAGAAGAAGTCTAAGCTCATACTGTAGATATACTTTAGAGGTGTATACTTATATATATATATACTTTAGAAGTGTAGGCTCATAGATATACGTTAGAGGTCTATGCTCATAGATACTCTTTAGAAGTGTTTACTCATAAATATACTTTAGAAGTGTACACTCATAGATATACTTAACAAGTCTATGCTCATAGATGCACTTTAGAAATGTAGGCTCATAAATATACTTTAAAAGTGTCTACTCATAGATATACTTTAGAAGTGTAGGCTCACAGATATATTTTAGAAGTCTATACCCACAAATGTACTGTAAAAGTGTATACCCACAGGTGTACTTTAGAAGTGTATGCTCACGCATATATTTTGAAAGTGTATGCTTTGCTGATAAACTGATGGGCAGTTGTGTATAACCAACCCTACATTATATACCTCTCATATCCTGATAAACGAGCTATATAAAATTATCTTAAATCTGAGTGAGTGGAAGAAAGAAAAAAGAGAACACACAAGAGAAAATACAAAGAGCAAAAGAAAAAAGAAAGAGCAACAGAGAAAGGGAAAACCAAAGAGTGAATGAAGGTAAAAGAGAAAACCAAAGAGTGAATGAAGGCGAAAGGGAAAACCAAAGAGTGAATGAAGGCAAAAGGGAAAACCAAAGAGTGAATGGAGGCAAAAGGGAAAACCAAAGAGCAAATGAAGGCAAAAGAGAAAATCAAAGAGTGAATGGAGGCAAAAGGGAAAACCAAAGAGCAAATGAAGGTAAAAGGGAAAACCAAAGAGTGAATGAAGGCAAAAGGGAAAACCAAAGAGTGAATGAAGGCAAAATGGAAAACCAAAGAGTGAATGAAGGCACAAGAGAAAACCAAAGAGTGAATGAAGGTAAAAGAGAAAACCAACGAGTGAATGAAGGCAAAAGGGAAAACCAAAGAGTAAATGAAGGCAAAAGGGAAAACCAAAGAGTGAATGAAGGCAAAAGGAAAAACCAAAGAGTAAATGAAGGTAAAAGAGAAAACCGAAGGGTGAATGAAGGCAAAAGGGAAAACCAAAGAGTGAATGAAGGCAAAAGGGAAAACCAAAGAGTGAATGAAGGCAAAAGGGAAAACCAAAGAGTGAAAGAAGGCAAAAGGGAAAACCAAAGAGCAAATGAAGGCAAAAGAGAAAACCAAAGAGTGAATGAAGGCAAAAGAGAAAACCAAAGAGTGAATGAAGGTAAAAGAGAAAACCAAAGAGTGAATGAAGGCAAAAGGGAAAACCAAAGAGTGAATGAAGGCAAAAGGGAAAACCAAAGAGTGAATGAAGGCAAAAGGGAAAACCAAAGAGTGAATGAAGGCAAAAGGGAAAACCAAAGAGTGAATGAAGGCAAAAGAGAAAACCGAAGGGTGAATGAAGGCAAAAGGGAAAACCAAAGAGTGAATGAAGGCAAAAGGGAAAACCAAAGAGTAAATGAAGTCAAAAGGGAAAACCAAAGAGTGAATGAAGGCAAAAGGGAAAACCAAAGAGTGAATGAAGGCAAAAGAGAAAACCAAAGAGTGAATGAAGGCAAAAGAGAAAACCAAAGAGTGAATGAAGGCAAAAGAGAAAACCAAAGAGTGAATGAAGGCAAAAGAGAAAACCAAAGAGTGAATGAAGGCAAAAGAGAAAACCAAAGAGTGAATGAAGGTAAAAGAGAAAACCAAAGAGTGAATGAAGGCAAAAGAGAAAACCAAAGAGTGAATGAAGGCAAAAGAGAAAACCAAAGAGTGAATGAAGGTAAAAGAGAAAACCAAAGAGTAAATGAAGGCAAAAGGGAAAACCAAAGAGTAAATGAAGGTAAAAGAAAAAACCGAAGGGTGAATGAAGGCAAAAGGGAAAACCAAAGAGTGAATGAAGTCAAAAGGGAAAACCAAAGAGTGAATGAAGGCAAAAGGGAAAACCAAAGAGTGAATGAAGGCAAAAGAGAAAACCAAAGAGTGAATGAAGGCAAAAGAGAAAACCAAAGAGTGAATGAAGTCAAAAGGGAAAACCAAAGAGTGAATGAAGGTAAAAGAGAAAACCGAAGGGTGAATGAAGGCAAAAGGGAAAACCAAAGAGTGAATGAAGTCAAAAGGGAAAACCAAAGAGTGAATGAAGGCAAAAGGGAAAACCAAAGAGTGAATGAAGGCAAAAGAGAAAACCAAAGAGTGAATGAAGGTAAAAGAGAAAACCAAAGAGTGAATGAAGGCAAAAGAGAAAACCAAAGAGTGAATGAAGGCAAAAGAGAAAACCAAAGAGTGAATGAAGGCAAAAGGGAAAACCAAAGAGTGAATGAAGGTAAAAGAGAAAACCGAAGGGTGAATGAAGGCAAAAGGGAAAACCAAAGAGTGAATGAAGTCAAAAGGGAAAACCAAAGAGTGAATGAAGGCAAAAGGGAAAACCAAAGAGTGAATGAAGGCAAAAGAGAAAACCAAAGAGTGAATGAAGGCAAAAGAGAAAACCAAAGAGTGAATGAAGGCAAAAGAGAAAACCAAAGAGTGAATGAAGGTAAAAGAGAAAACCAAAGAGTGAATGAAGGCAAAAGAGAAAACCAAAGAGTGAATGAAGGCAAAAGAGAAAACCAAAGAGTGAATGAAGGTAAAAGAGAAAACCAAAGAGTAAATGAAGGCAAAAGGGAAAACCAAAGAGTAAATAAAGGTAAAAGAGAAAACCGAAGGGTGAATGAAGGCAAAAGGGAAAACCAAAGAGTGAATGAAGTCAAAAGGGAAAACCAAAGAGTGAATGAAGGCAAAAGGGAAAACCAAAGAGTGAATGAAGGCAAAAGAGAAAACCAAAGAGTGAATGAAGGCAAAAGAGAAAACCAAAGAGTGAATGAAGGCAAAAGAGAAAACCAAAGAGTGAATGAAGGCAAAAGAGAAAACCAAAGAGTGAATGAAGGCAAAAGAGAAAACCAAAGAGTGAATGAAGGCAAAAGAGAAAACCAAAGAGTGAATGAAGGCAAAAGAGAAAACCAAAGAGTGAATGAAGGCAAAAGAGAAAACCAAAGAGTGAATGAAGGCAAAAGAGAAAACCAAAGAGTGAATGAAGGTAAAAGAGAAAACCAAAGAGTAAATGAAGGCAAAAGGGAAAACCAAAGAGTAAATAAAGGTAAAAGAGAAAACCGAAGGGTGAATGAAGGCAAAAGGGAAAACCAAAGAGTGAATGAAGTCAAAAGGGAAAACCAAAGAGTGAATGAAGGCAAAAGGGAAAACCAAAGAGTGAATGAAGGCAAAAGAGAAAACCAAAGAGTGAATGAAGGCAAAAGAGAAAACCAAAGAGTGAATGAAGGCAAAAGAGAAAACCAAAGAGTGAATGAAGGCAAAAGAGAAAACCAAAGAGTGAATGAAGGCAAAAGAGAAAACCAAAGAGTGAATGAAGGCAAAAGAGAAAACCAAAGAGTGAATGAAGGCAAAAGAGAAAACCAAAGAGTGAATGAAGGTAAAAGAGAAAACCAAAGAGTGAATGAAGGTAAAAGAGAAAACCAAAGAGTAAATGAAGGCAAAAGGGAAAACCAAAGAGTAAATGAAGGCAAAAGGGAAAACCAAAGAGTGAATGAAGGCGAAAGGGAAAACCAAAGAGTGAATGAAGGCAAAATAGAAAACCAAAGAGTGAATGAAGGCAAAAGGGAAAACCAAAGAGTGAATGAAGGCGAAAGGGAAAACCAAAGAGTGAATGAAGGCAAAATAGAAAACCAAAGAGTGAATGAAGGCAAAAGGGAAAACCAAAGAGTGAATGAAGGCAAAGGGGAAAACCAAAGAGTGAATGAAGACAAAAGGGAAAACCGAAGAGTAAATGAAGGCAAAAGGGAAAACCAAAGAGTGAATGAAGGTAAAAGAGAAAACCAAAGAGTGAATGAAGGTAAAAGAGAAAACCAAAGAGTAAATGAAGGCAAAAGGGAAAACCAAAGAGTAAATGAAGGCAAAAGAGAAAACCAAAGAGTGAATGAAGGCGAAAGGGAAAACCAAAGAGTGAATGAAGGCAAAATAGAAAACCAAAGAGTGAATGAAGGCAAAAGGGAAAACCAAAGAGTGAATGAAGGCAAAGGGGAAAACCAAAGAGTGAATGAAGGCAAAAGGGAAAACCGAAGAGTAAATGAAGGCAAAAGGGAAAACCAAAGAGTGAATGAAGGTAAAAGAGAAAACCAAAGAGTAAATGAAGGCAAAAGGGAAAACCGAAGAGTAAATGAAGGCAAAAGAGAAAGAAGTGAGAAAAAAAGAAAAAAGAAAAAGAGAGCAAGAGAGTGAATGAGAAAGAAAGAGAAAAAGAGGGACACAGAGAAGAAGGGAAGAGTTTGAAAAAATAACCTAAGAAGAAAGAACGTGAAGGAAAATAAGCCAGAGGAAAAAAATAAGAAGGAAAAGAATGAGGACAGAAAAAGGATAAAAAAAGAGAAGGAAAACAAAAGTGAAAATTGGTTAAAAATGAAGAGAAAAAAGGAAAAAAGGGAGAAAGCGAAGGAAAGGATAGAAGAAAAAAGAAAAGGATGAAAGAAAAAAACCAAATGAGGAAAAGGGGAAAAAAGAGAAAATAAAGGAGTGAGAGAGAAAAAGAGCAAAAGAAAAGGAGGGTGAGAGAGAAAACCAACCTAAGATGGAGGATGAAACAATAAACAAACCACAACATAGTCATTTTTACGCTGTTCAAAGAAGTCTTGATTCAGTGATGTATTGATTTAAGTGCTGTCACTTTTTAAGTTTGTCTTCTTACGCACAAAAGATTAGACGGTTAATTGGGCTCTTCTAAGCCCTAAAAGCATCTGGTGATAAAAAATTGAAAAATATATTTACACACAAATATTATTTTGTGTTTTCTTCTAATAAGTCACATATAAAGCAAAATTTGCTTTATATGTGACTTATTAGAAGAAAACACAAAATAATATTTGTGTGTAAATATATTTTTAACTTTTAACATTTTTAACCTTAATTTAACTTTGTGCAAAATGTTTAAGTTAATTCTTACCAGTAGCTTCATTCTGTCTCGGTTTAGTTTTTCTTCATGCTTGAGCAGAAGCTCAACCGCCTCAACGCATTCTTCATTGATAGCATGGAGGACAGCATCATTGACCTTGACATTATAAGAGAGCAGTGTCTCCATCATCTCTATATTTTCATACTCGATAGCAATAAGTAAAGGAGATCTTCCTAAAGCATCTCTGCAATTTGTGTCTATAGATTTGTCATCCTGTAACACACAGCAGATGAAATGAAGGCACAAAATTAGAGTAAGAATTATAAGTATTTGAATATTCTTGTGTTGGTGACTCGCTGGTTAATCAAACTAAAAGTTAAATAAGATTATATGATGTTTATATCTGATATGGTTTTACACTTTGTATTGTGTTATATTACATTAAAATATCACATTACATTGTACTATATTAGATTGTAATATGCAGCAAAATATTTGATTCTTTATCCTCCAGTTTCCCTGAACAAGGCTACTACATATCAAAATACAACCATGAATGTAACCTGACACTGAATAAACAATCCTGATCACTAGTAAGGTTCCATACTTCAGCACGGTCTAGTATAACTTTTGTAGATGCCATATCTCCTCTCTCTACCGCAAGCAACAGCTGCCTTTCCTGTGCTGACAAAATCTTTTCCATTCTTACAGTTTTTCCATAGCTTGATGCGGCTGTTTTTTCTATGTCTGTCGATATGTCTTGAGGGTCCTGAACAAATCATGGTATAGCTCTAAGTTAGACTGTGTCAACACTTTTGCAGTTGTTCTTTCGCATCTACAGCTAGAGTGCTGTGATATAAATAAGAAACTCGGTTACCAACAATAAATATTGTTTTCACTAAACAAAAATATTGGATTTTTAGTTTAAGCAATAACTTGTGGTATTCAAGATGAGAGAAGAGAACAATATTTAGCTTCGTCAAAACTTGCAACTGACCTTTGAATTAACCAATCACTTCTTTAGTCAGAAAAAAGGCATTGTTAATACATATGAGAAAGGTTACTAGTGAGAAATCAAGCATCAAGTCCTGTGTTTTAAATAGGTCCTCATTTTGCTAGCCAGGCAAGTTTCGGTTGATTACAGATTAGATGCTTGAAGCCATAGCAGCTGCCACTATTACCCGGATATGTACTAGTATGCTGGCAGTCTAGTGTGTCGTGAGAAATCATCAAGTGTAATAACTATATGCATAATCATTCCTTGGTACAGCAAGGTGGTTGAGTGGTGGAGGGATAGTGCGCCTGGCTTCAAATCTCAGTATCTGGGTTTGATTTTTGTGCATAACGATTGTCTTTTGCTAACGACACACCAACACAGCTATTGTTATAGTAAATATTGGTAATATAAAAAGTGTGCACTTGCTAAAAACTCGCTAAAACTGGAAAGCATGAAATCAGAAAAATATTTCAAGTACATTGCATATAATGTACATTCAAGATGCTGTCATCTGTCTAAGGTAGACCAATAGTGCTTAAGGCTTGTGGACAATAAAATTACCCTGTATTATGTTTTCTACTTACGCTCTGATTGTTGCATAATGTTTTATATGGAACATATGCATATGAGAAGGCCTTCGTAAGACGAGTAAGTAAAGATACTTGAAGAATGTAATGCTAGGAACAGCTATAAATCAGAAAAGTGTTGCCCAGATGTCTGCTAAGTGACAAGTTATAATTTAGGAAGAGTAACTAACATATTCAATTTTCTTAAAAAAGAAGTTGAGCCTTTAACAAAACTTTAAAATAAACAGTCTCTAGGCACTGATTCTCTAGTTGAATAATGTTATGGATGCTTGTATCTCAGGCTACATAAACTCTATTGAAATCTAAAACTTCAAGTTATCTTACCTCTAACTGGCTTATATTTTTAAACTTGGCGCATATCTCCTCCATGATTGGCAGTCCTCATAAAAGAAGAGGGTTTGATCAGCAAACTGTGTTGTAGAGAATATTTTCTTTTTCCTTGAGATGCCTCAACCTCTGCACAAAGAGGTACTCAGACAGCTGCCCAGAGAGTTGCTCAGAGAGGTACTCAGGGAGTTGCTCAGAGAGTTGCTCAGAGAGTAGCCCTGAAAAAGAGTAGATTAGTGATTATTTGATTATAGAGACGAGTAAGGTTCTTGTTTCTAATAGGATTTGAGGTTCAATAAAAAGCACATTTTATAT
Source organism: Watersipora subatra (assembly GCF_963576615.1). Taxonomy (NCBI): domain Eukaryota; kingdom Metazoa; phylum Bryozoa; class Gymnolaemata; order Cheilostomatida; family Watersiporidae; genus Watersipora; species Watersipora subatra. Next base: position 65,531,500 of record NC_088715.1, read on the forward strand.
ACAACTATTATGCATGATGCACTATTTATTGTTCATATATTTCTGTAATAAAGCATAATTGTATTCAATAATCACATTATGGCCAACATCTAATTAATGATGTGGAGGAGCTAAATGCCTTTCTAGATCTTTGCTGTTAAAAATACTCAAATCATATTTCCAATCTGCCTGACCATTCATTACATTCCTATTTCCCAAAAACAACCACTACACCTTACACCAGACACCAACACTTTGTCAGTTTACAGTATAGAACAGAATATGCAGAAAAAGCTTGTTTTTTCATTACTCATAATTTACTTACCTATTTTTTGTTTTTGCTTCTTGTCTCCTCGTCTAATTTACTTTAAACGACATCAACCGGTGTAAATACCATTAACTTTCATCTATGAGCTGTAGTTGAACATGAAATTTGATAAGTTTGACTTTTTTTCTGTGTTATTTTATAATAAGATATTTTTTAGTAGACTTTTGTTGCAATATTAAAAAAAAAGTTGAAAGCTATACCCGGGCCATGCTAGGCATTCAGTTAGTTTATGTATACATGTCTACATGCTATGCAAGCAGGCTAATCAATAAGGTATGCAGGGATTTCATTATTATTTATTCATTTTTCATCTAGTTTTGTGAGTGGAACAGGTATGGATTCAAGCAGTAGTGACAGTGAAATAATATATTTTCAAGGAGTTGACTCCAGTGAGCTAAGCTGACAGAAACATTATCAAGGCTCATTAATCACACTGGTTGCCTCAAATAATGCGACCAGTAGAATTAAAGTTATTGATTTTAACTTCTGAGCAATATCATACATGACGCTGTCACATTTTCTTGAAATCGTTAAAGAGCTCGACACGTACCTTTGTGAATTGACTGACATAATTAACTTCCTTTGAGCCTCTGGTGTTCCTTCCTTTGGTTAGCCGCCTGCACAAATTCTTTAACTTATTGTGTTTTTGTCAAGGCAGGGCAGCTTGCAGTGCGGAATTGTAGCCCTAAGGAAAAGACAAGATATGCAAAACGCCTACATGCAATTGCTTTCTGTGGTAAATCAAGAAGGGAACAGGGATACAATTTACTGACTGCCAATGCAATGTACTGAGTATACAATACATTAATGTCATTATAGAACACTAGATAAACATGAAAGGCACAAAGCAAGTGTTTTGTGTATAGGCCTTACATGGATGACACATGTAGCACATACCCCGTGTACCTTAGATTAACAATATTGGTCACAAATTTGATACGCAATAGATGTATTGAGATTCTGGTCAGAAAACAAACAATGGTCTGGTAAAAAAAGTTTTGAAAACGAATCTAGCTATCTCTGAGATAGTAGAACCTGTGACCTGTATTGACAAAAACTAGCTTTTATAAAGAACTAGCAGAATTCCCAGCATTGCACGAGTGTTAAAAATCCGTTTATAAACAGTGACAGGTAATTTAGTTGCCTGCTACTTGTCATTAGCCTGGCACATTCCTAATGATTAATTTGAGTAAGCTTACTGATAAGAGCTGTGAGAGCAAGCATAAAATTGCGTTGCGTCGTAATGAAAAGCGGTAGCGTATTTTCACTCACATATCGACATACATATATCGCCCAATAAACCCATCAATCTTGTGCAATTTAATTGGTAGGATATTTGCTTGGCGAATGGAAAACTCTGAGATCAAAATATCTTCTGCGATACGAGTTTTTCATTCTAGTAGCTATGGCTGGACAAACCGAAGTACACACAAACTTTGAGATTTATATATATAGACTAGCTGGATGCCCAGCATTGCCCTGGTATTAAAAACTAATCTATAAACAATAAGAGGTAATGTAGTTGCCTGCCACTTGCTATTAGCCTGGCACATTGCCAATGGATAATTTGAGTAAGCTTACTAAAAGAGCTAAGTACTTATTCTCATGATTGAGCATGCATAAAAGTTACGCTACTGCTCTCCATGACGAAGCGCCATCACGTTGCATCATAACGAAGAGCAGCAACATATTTGCTCCCATATAATGACATATATTGCCTAGTGAATCTATCAAGCCTGAGTGGTTTAATTGGTAATTGTTTGGATGGGTGAATGGGAGAGACAGAGATCAAATCTTCTGTGATACAGATTTTTTATTCCAAGATTTTAAAAGCTACATGTAAAACTGGACAAATACACAGGCACACTTTGAGAAATGTACATATAAATGGTGTCCATAGAAAACTACACGAACCTTTTCAGGGTAACAGACACCTTCATGAGCTTTTACAGACTGTTTAAAACTAATATATGCCTCAAATTAACCTAAACTTTATCATTAAAAAAACAATCTGAAAGAAGTTTTGCCTAAGATCAATGCTATACTTTTATCAATTGTCATTTTAATGCAAAATGTAATTTACATGACAAAGTAATCAACTACCAATTGCTTAGTGGAACATTTTGTTTCAAAATGGTGTAAAACAAGTCTCTAATATTCTTTGAGTTTTGGTAAGTATTATTAATTGAGTGACAACAATAGGACCGCAAGTCCACTGACAGCGGGTGACCATGAATCCACTGACAGTTGGGGACCATGAGCCTACAGGCAGCAGCTGATCACAGTCCACTGGCAGCGGGTGACCACGAGTCCACTGGCAGCGGTGACCACGTGTCCACTGACAGCGGGTGACCACGTGTCCACTGACAGCGGGTGACCACAAGTCCACTGACAGCGGGTGACCATGAGTCTACTAACAGAGCTTGAACATAATCTTAAGAGTGCTGCCTATGTTCTACTCTAATTATTATTTATGTTCACATCATCGCTGCCAACTAGTTTTGTCTAAAGATCACTAGCTAGAAGATACCAATTTACCTCAAGACAACACTGTAAAAACTGCTACATCCAATATAAAGAGGAATTTTATACCTCTCTTTTGTTTTGAATATTTACTTACCTGTTTAACAAAACTTTCATGTTAACAATAGGTTTCTGGTAACCAAAATTCTCTACATAAATTTTCAGAGATTATCCACAAATAAACAGAATTATAACCAGAATTACATGAGTTACTGTGAGGACCGAATTGTGATTGAAAACTTAACAGGCTTTGTTTACAAGCATGTTCTGTTCTATTAACAGCTAATAGACTTAATGACCTCATAAAATGAATAGTAATGATTCCTTCTAAAATACACACCCAAATTACAATTGTGATACAGCCATGCATTGCGCTCATACACACGCACTACGTACATACACTGCTACAAATGTGATACTGCATTGTACCCTGCTCATATACACACTACATACACTGCTACAAATGTGATACTGTGGTGTACCCTGCTCATATACACACTACATATACTGCTACAAGTATGATACTGGTGATGGTTTAGGTTTTACTCACACGAGTAACTGCTACCACAGATTTAACAGAGCTGTGAGTGCTATTCTCTTACAGAAAGAATAAGCAACTATAAATTGGCTATAAACATTTAATAGCCAATTACTCTCGGCTGCCTCCCCCACTGCTTTTCTTCGCGCTTTTCTTCCAGCAATTAGATTTTCATCAATGATGTTGGGATAAGTTACTATGTATCAATTTTGCTCAGGTTTTAGGGCTTTCTTTTATTAAAATACAAAACCTTTACACAGTTGAGCTATGTGTACACTTACATATGCACACTTACATATGTACACTTACATATGCACACTTACATATGTACACTTACATATGCACACTTACATATGTACACTTACATATGTACACTTACATATGCACACTTACATATGTACACTTATATATGCACACTTACATATGCACACTTACATATGTACACTTATATATGCACACTTACATATGTACACTTACATATACACACTTACATATGTACACTTACATATGCATACTTACATATGCACACTTACATATGTACACTTACATATGTACACTTACATATACACACTTACATATGTACACTTACATATGCACACTTACATATGCACACTTACATATGCACACTTACATATGTACACTTACATATGCACACTTACATATGCACACTTACATATGCACACTTACATATGCACACTTACATATGCACGCTTACATATGTACGCTTACATATGCACGCTTACATATGCACGCTTACATATGCACGCTTACATATGCACACTTACATATGTACACTTACATATGTACACTTATATATGTACACTTTCATATGTACACTTACATTTATCTTTCAGGCTTGAAGAGTTGAATGATGAACTTGAACAAAACTTAGTAAATTCTATCAGAAACCATGAGTATTTTTCAATCATTTGCGATTGCTTTTGTTGTTTGAGGTTATTTGACTACCAGAATGTTCTAAAATTAAAATCGAAAAAACTTGATTGCGACTAAACGCTCAGGTCAAGTGAAAGCATGATTATGATGTCTATGGTTGCTAAGAGACTGACAGAATAGAGACGCCTAACGCTGCTACTTGAATGCGATAGCTGATATCAACTACCGTATTGCCACGATAGCAACTTGTGGTGTCACTTTGCATGTATTTTGCTTTTGAGCGTTTTAACTGCGACCAAGTTTTTCCAATTTTTAATATTAAAGCATCCTGGCAGTCAGATCACCTCAAACATCAAAAACAATCTCAAATGATAAAAAAATACCCAAACGTTCTGAGATAATCTACTATAATTTTGTGTAAGTCCATCTTTAATGCTAACTAGATTGGCGAATAGCTATCATTACAATGGAATGCTAAAGCCATAGATATAGTCAACCCTAGATTGGCGAATAGCTATCATTACAATGGAATGCTAAAACCATAGATATAGTCAACCCTAGATTGGCGAATAGCTATCATTACAATGGAATGCTAAAACCATAGATATAGTCAACCCTAGATTGGCGAATAGCTATCATTACAATGGAATGCTAAAACCATAGATATAGTCAACCCTAGATTGGTGAATAGCTATCATTACAATGGAATGCTAAAACCATAGATATAGTCAACCCTAGATTGGCGAATAGCTATCATTACAATGGAATGCTAAAACCATAGATATAGCCAACCCTAGATTGGCGAATAGCTATCATTACAATGGAATGCTAAAACCATAGATATAGTCAACCCTAGATTGGCGAATAGCTTTCATTACAATGGAGCAAAAGTGAGGCATATAATTGGCTGTTGTTTTCACGACGTTATGTCACAGTGATGTGCATCACAGCATGAGAGCCTTCGATTGAGCAATGAGTTTAGTAGTGAAAGCTTGCTTGTCATACTAGTTTATAGGCCATAAACGTTACAATAAGACCAAATTCTTAGTGAAATGTCATCAGAGGAGACTACAACACCCCAGATATATCCTGAATTAACCATAACAAGACAGAACTTTAACTCAAAACAAGAAGTTCTCAACAATACCATAAGCTATCTATGCCAATTAAAGACACCAAGTGGAAAGCTGCTAGTGGAAAATAATAGGAAAAACTTCATCATTGGTTTTGAGTCAGCAGCCAAATCTGTACATGGCATTGTTCAATATCTTTTCAGCAACTACCTGTACATCAACTACTTCTTAACCTTTAAGATTAACCAAGATCACATTGAGACTCTGTTTTTCAAGATACGATCTAAGGGTGGCTATAATAATAACCCGGATGTGCAGTGCTTTAGATCTGCACTTCGAGCACTGATCATAAAAGCAGATATCACACCAAGTCCCAATGCTAACTGTATTGATCTGGATGTGAGCAGGGCTGAAAAAACTGGCCAACTCCTGCTACATTCTCTGGCTAGAAAGAAGTAGAACAAAGAGACAAAAGCTGAGGAAGGTGAAGATGAGGAGTTCAGTGTTGAGGAATTTTTTCTAACTCAAATGTGATGAATGTATCAAGTTCTTGACCGATGTAGAAGTAGTGGGAAGTAGAAGTAGTGATGACATAACCCTAATCTCAGTTAAAAACAGAGGAGGATTGGTGACGCTAACCCCATTGATAGGTCGAATATGTATTGCTGCAGAAAAGGGCTTACGTTCCCACATGGAGAGTTTTTAAACAAGTAACATCACAGACAATAACATATGTCTTATTACATAACCTCAATGTTTCACATGCACAGTGCATGCCACCAATCTACTCAAAACTATAGTAAATCGCGAAAATCAGAATACACTATGCCGCTTCAAAGCAGGAATCTAGTTCAACCAACCTTAGACAAAAGCTATCTCGTCTAGTTATTTTCAGTCATGTCTAATGGGTGTTTAATACAGTGGTCCAGCTTAACTGCTTCTAAATCTCATTTGATTTATTAGTTTGTTATTAGTTTAATTTCTATTTTGTCACTCTTTGTGTTATCAATGATATAGAAGCTTCTAAATCATTGGTATTATTCATTACTATGCGTGTAAGATTCTTGTCTTTCTCATCCAAAGTCATTTTATATATTTTCAATAAAATATGCAGTCTCAGATGCACAAACTAAAGAATAATTGTGCAGTTTTTAGTGTTAAGTCAATAGGAATTCATAGATCAGCTGATTCACTTTAAACACCACCATGGCATTGCATCATGCTATTTATAGGCCACACTTATTTTGATTATTTGCATATCTAGGGTTTACTATATCTATGGCTAAAACTAAAGAGAGATCTTCAGCAGGTTTGAGAGAAATGCTGATTGACAGTGAGAGACGAGGGTGTTACTTGTTATCATCTACAAGTGCAGTCATCCGAGGTGAATATGGTAAGACTAGTATTCAACGTAAACTGACCATAAGCAAAAGCTAACATATCAAATTGATGATACTATAGTGCTACTCACCTTGGGGTAGATTAGATGCTACTCACCTTGGGGTAGATTAGATGCTACTCACCTTGGGGTAGATTAGATGTTACTTACCTTGGGGTAGATTAGATGCTACTCACCTTGGGGTAGATTAAAATGTGAGCAATTGAAAAAATACTCAAAGTATGATGCATGGGTTTGGTGGAGATCAGTTCTTATGGTGCAGAGAAGATGCTGAATAATGTCTGACCTGCTGACAACGTTAATTGCTAAGTGTGTTGGGTAATCAACCTCTTTATTTATTAGTACCGTGCGACCACAAATAGTGGCACCTGCTCAAATAATGCAAGTGAGGTTGAAATTTATCTAGTGTACACATATAATAAAATATAAACAGTTTATTGCTACTGCATTTTTTACATGCCAAAATACGATTATTTAAAATCATGACCAACAATTATGTTTTTATGCTTGCGTTTGTCACGCCAAGCTGAAGACCGAATAACCTATTTTCTTAGACATTGTGAGAATTTGAGGTGTTACAGTACTAATAGCAGCGGCGCCTATAGCCAGCATTGCAGTAAGGTGGCAACCAAAATTGATTATTTCAGAGTTTAGTTGAAGCTTTGCCAAGGTGACATGGAGACTCGTAAACGTGACTGACTGGAGGCATTAAAATCCATTTTACATTTTGTATTCAGAATACAGTATTAAACATTTACATGTTTCGCAGCTTATTTAAAACTATCCGCTGTTGTCCAGAGTACAGTGAATATATTTAGAATAAGTGCTAGAAGTTAGGTTTTCTTGTAACTTTACACAGAAGCATTCAATTGAGATGATTTTAGACCAATCTACAGCTTTCAATATCACTAAGGTTTCGTCAAAAATGAATTTGCACAAATTTGTAATGGGTTCTGTAAGAAACTATCCGTACTTTTCAATTATTTGCTCTTGTTTTTGACGTTTGAAATGATCTGACTGTCAGGATATTTTAAGATTAAAATTGAAAAGATTTAATTGCTCTTAAACACTCAGATCAAGTGAAAGTTCGATTATGGCGTCTATAGTTGCTATGAGACCAACAGAGTAGAGACTCGTAATGCTGAAGCTTGAGTGCAATAAGCAATATCAACTATAGCAGCGATAGCAACTATAGCAGCGATAGCAACTATAACAGCGATAGCAACTATAGCAGCGATAGCAACTATAGCAGCGATAGCAACTATAGCAGCGATAGCAACTATAGCAGCGATAGCAACTATAGCAGCGATAGCAACTATAGCAGCGATAGCAACTATAGCAGCGATAGCAACTATAGCAGCGATAGCAACTATAACAGCGATAGCAACTATAGCAGCGATAGCAACTATAGCAGCGATAGCAACTATAGCAGCGATAGCAACTATAGCAGCGATAGCAACTATAGCAGCGATAGCAACTATAGCAGCGATAGCAACTATAGCAGCGATAGCAACTATAGCAACGATAGCAACTATAGCAGCGATAGCAACTATAGCAGCGATAGCAACTATAGCAGCGATAGAAGCTATAGCAATGATAGCAACTATAGCAGCGATAGCAACTATAGCAGCGATAGCAACTATAGCAGCGATAGCAACTATAGCAGCGATAGCAACTATAGCAGCGATAGCAACTATAGCAGCGATAGCAACTAGCGGCGTCATTTTGCACACATTTTTCTTCTGAGCCTTTTAATCGCTATCGAGTTTTGTCCATCTTAGTCTTGAAACATCCTGGCAGCCAGATCACCTCAAACATCAAAAACAATCACGAATAATAGAAAAATACTGATAATTTCTGATAAACTCTAATAGAGTTTGTGTGAGTCCATCTTTAATGGCGCTATAACTATTGTAGAGTTTACAGTTATTGTAATTATCACAGGACAGTAAGGTCTCAAGGCATTAATGGCTGTTGAGTATAAAGTGTATAGGCTAAGTATAGGGTGTAAGTCACTGCAGGGTATGCCATCGTTACTCATAGATGAAATCTTAGATTACGTAACAGACACATGTATCAATTTTCAGCAGACTCCCTTTCAGTACTCCTTCATTACCGAATTGTTTAATGTTAAGCCTAACAGGAAACAGGCGATTCTTTGTAACTATCATACAGTTCTCTGGCTAAACATTAAACCAGGTTAGTTTATTGCATTTTTAACTGTTTATTCCAATTTCTATCTAGCATAAAAAACAACAGTAATCTATGTGTACTGGTTGCTCTATATATACGTTCATCATTCATGCGTTCATTCATTCATTCATTCATTCATTCATTCGACCATTTGATTATTTATGCATTTGTATCTTCTCTCTACCTTTTTTGTATCTTGCTCTATCAAGCAGGACCAAAAGTTAATGTCCTTGTCTATGTAGAAGCACCATGGACTGCTTTTTACTGTACCAAGCTCTACTAGGAGCTTCTTCTATTGTTTCATATACATCTATGTCTCATAGAGTTTAGCAAGTTATTCATGTCATATTCAAACAGCCAGAGTCTACCGGGTACCTTCCTCCTTATCTTAGTTGGTGATATTCACCAGTACCCACTCTCTATAAAATCTATGTAACTTTACCAACATAAACCTTTGCTGTCATGTTTATTTGTAGCTTGCTGAATATGCAAGAATTAAATTTTATGGATTTTGTAGAGACCTGTCAGACACAGATTGACTCATTAGATTCATGTTAGCTATGAATGATATTTGTGAGTTGATTTATGTTAAGATCTAAAACATTTGTGCTGGGAGGTTGGGATGCAACCCCATGAACAGAATTGTGACTAGAAAATCCTCACAACTCATTTGCTACGTAGCAACTTCAATGCTTTTGAATATACGATTATTTTGAAGTAAAAAGTAATTTTCATGTTTAATAAGGCTAGGCTTCTAATGACTAATCCATGTTGTTACATTACTTCAGCATTGTCCAGCTCAGCTGTTCTAATAATAGCTATAGCCGGAATGACAGACGTACTTTGAGAAATATATATAGATATAGCAAGTGGAAATTAGGCCCTAGCTGAACACTAGCTTCCTGGTCATCCACACGTCTGCTAATTTCCTAACATTCGGTAATTAGAGATAAATCTCTCTAAAGAATTTTTTAAAATCAGACTTACAGTTATGATATAATGGTGCCACAGAGTGAACTTTTCTGGTTCATACACCTGGGATAAATGTTTGTTATTTGATAAATTAATTTAGCTTTTATTTTTCATTTGATCATAAATCGATACTATTTAAAATGTGACAAAAATTCTTAAAGGTTGATTTGCAACAAAATTCACATTACAGTTATTTGGTATCAAAAGATTCACCATGTTTTACTCTGTTGTGTTGTAGGTGCCAAATACGTGGAAATGTGATTACAAGCTCTTGAAAGCTCAAAAACGAAAAGCCGGCGTAGATTGAAATCTGTTTATTTCTCTGACGTAGCCATGACAGTTTGGTTATTGTCTTGTCACATATGTTCTCACGTGAATTGAAAGGCCAATGAAAAGCTCAATATAATTTTTCAGGTTTTTCGGGTAGTTTCGGGTTTTAACGAAGACCCCGCATCAAATATAGATGCTCGTTCCTTTACAGTTTTGTTTCGGCTTGAACTAATCATCAAGTCGTAATCTGATCATGTGACCCAATACTTCGACAATAATTTTTGCAGCACTTTTCGATTATCACAGGTGACCAACAGGCTCGTCATGATTATCAGACAATGATATGTACTCCTTCGAGCTAAGGTTAAAAAATTAAATGAATTTTTACGGTAAGTTATAAGATATCACTGCTAAAAGTGACAGCATTACAATGACGATAAAATAGACGCGTACGAACAATAGACTTAGTTTTATTGAATGCGTGAAGTATATTTGTGAAAATATTTCGACGAACAAGGTTGCATGAAAGTGTAAACAGAAACTATCTACCACAGCTACGTCATATTTGAGCCGTTTTGGAAAGAGAATCCAAACTACGGCGGTCTCTTGTGGCTGCGATTAACTGTTCATTTTTGAACTTTTAAGAGCTTGTAATCACATTCCCACATATTTTGCACCTACAACACAACAGAGTAAGACATGGTGAATCTTTTGATACCAAATAACTGTAATGTGAATTTTGTTGCAAGTCAACCTTTAAATTTTGGCTATAGTGTCCCCTTAACTATCTTCGTGGAATTTTCCATTGGCAATATGCCAGGCTAATAGCTCAAAAGGTACAGTTGTTTGACAAAGTTTTAAAACCTTTACAGTTGTTTTTATTTTTCTCTTAATTTATTTCAACTACACAAAACACTTTTCTCATGATATGTAGTTTGAAAGTAAGAATGGGAAATGTTGTTATATGTTAAATACAAATCAATTTTCTTTCCAAATACTTTTTTACTACCCGGGCAACACCAGGTAGTACAGCTAGTATCGCTATAAAAATTACCTGTCTGTTGGGATTGGTAGATGCCTTCGTATGTTATTGTAATGTCAGTGACAACATTGTTTGTGAAATTTTAAGAAAATATGTTTTAATATTTTGCTAACAAAAGTTTCATTTAATTTTATAATTCATTTACTAGCTTAAAATATGATAAAAGTAGATATTTCTATTTTGAACTCTTGGGTAAACTGCAGCATCAATATTTTCTGTGTGTATCGTTGATTGCTGCCGATGCAAGGGAAGCAAATCTACATTTAGATTTAATGTAAAAGAGCAGGTGCTTGTCATTGGAGTTCCTTAAATGTTGATAAGATGAATCCCAACATGTAGAAATACCTTTCTTGACAAATAGTTCAGCTCATGCTATATTATTATTTGGTTACAAACACTGCGTTATCACGTTGATTTGAGCTCATTTAAACGTACAACAAAATAAATGTTTATCAAATCAACTAGTTGTCTTTCAACTTTATCGGTTGACCAGTTTTTTGTTAAAAAAAATGTTTTAACAGTCCATTAGAGTCATGTAGGCTAAAACAGTAAAATTATTAAAAGTCAAGTTCTATGCGTAAGAATTTGCTTAATATAGCTGACAGAGTTAGTTGTCTGAAACAGAAAGTCTGTACATCGCCGCTATACATTGCTGTACACCGACTCCGCTCAATATTTTAAAACAATCAATTATTTGATAGCTTTAAAATAATGAAAGGTGCACTTGACTCTTTTTAAGGCAGGTAGATAAACAGACCTGAAGATGCAAAGAGTTGAGCTGTACGTAGCTACAGAAAGATTGAGCTGTAGCTACAAGAAGATTGAGCTGTAGCTACAAGAAGATTGAGCTGTAGCTACAAGAAGATTGAGCTGTAGCTACAGAAAGGTTGAGCTGTAGCTACAGAAAGGTTGAGCTGTAGCTACAGAAAGGTTGAGCTGTAGCTACAGAAAGGTTGAGCTGTAGCTACAGGAAGGTTGAGCTGTAGCTACAGGAAGATTGAGCTGTAGCTACAAAAAAGAGTGAGCTGTAGCTACAGGAAGATTGAGCAGTTGCTACAGAAAGATTGAGCTGTAGCTACGGGAAGATTGAGCTGTAGCTACAGGAAGATTGAGCTGTAGCTACAGGAAAAGTGAGCTGTAGCTACAGGAAGATTGAGCTGTAGCTACAGAAAGATTGAGCTGTAGCTACAAAAAAGAGTGAGCTGTAGCTACAGGAAGATTGAGCAGTTGCTACAGAAAGATTGAGCTGTAGCTACGGGAAGATTGAGCTGTAGCTACAGGAAGATTGAGCTGTAGCTACAGAAAGAGTGAGCTGTAGCTACAAAAAGGTTGAGCTGCAGAAAGGAAAGAAAATAAAGACCTGTAGTTGTGCAAGAGAGAACAAATGAAAAAATGAAAGCAGTAACTTTGAGAGAAAGCAACAAAACAACTCAAATGACTTGAAGATTACATCTTGAAAATATTTTGAAACAATTGATAGTTGAGAAAAGGTTATCATATTGGAAAGTTGGTGTTTGTCAAGAACACTGAGAGATGAAAGCTTTTGAGGTTCTCTACCAATCATATGTTCATCTTTTGACCTTCTGTAGACTATTGATCAGAGAAAACTTTAAATGTCACAAAATTCTGAGCCACTGTATGTCAATCAATATGGCTGAATTAATAATAGGCTAGCCTGTGAGCTGCTACATCAACCTGCATACAAGCAAACTGAAGGCAAATTGAAGGTCAGCTACACAAACTGCTTGAAGACTAGTAAATCAATCAAATTATGTGATACTTGTTTATTTTAAAAACAGTTTTATTGCCGTTACAAAGTAAATATAGTTTTAACTTTTGATGAAACCCTTTAAATATCCTTTGCTGAAAATGTTAGCCGATGGTTCCAAGAGCTTGCATTAGAGCAGCTGCAACAGAAGAAAGGAAAGAAGTTGGCCATATTCAGCATACATAACATTCTTGGAATCCAAATAAAAGTTCTTTCAAGTGCCCAAATCTTTAAATCTAGGATAAATAGATAAATTGTATGAATGCGTCAAGTAAATGATGCATGCACAAGATTAAGCCTCAGCTGCAGACAAAGCAATGAGTTCTAATCACAGCGAAACTATCAAAGAGCAACATTGGATTCATGTTCTCGCTGCAGGTAAAATGGGAGCTAATATTTAAATGCACATACAAGGTGTGAGCTTGATGGAGATGGAAACACTGATAAGTGCTCACGAAAAATTATTTGTGGGTTGTTGGATGCCTGCCTTAAAATTTAATGGCAGAATTGCAACTTTCCACATGCACATTAGAAATAAACGTGCACAAAATTTTAATAGTATTTGTTGAAAAGAGGCGGACAAAATAAAAATATGTAACATTGCAACTGGACCCCAATAACTAAATAAATAATCACAACGGTAGCAACAATAGCAACGATAGCAACTAGTGGTGCCATTTCACACGCATATTTTTTCTGAGCAATTTAATCGCGATCATGTTTTGCCAATTTCAGTGTTGAAACATCCTTGCAGTCAGATTGCATTAAACACCAAAACAATCGCATATGATAAAAAATATTTACACTTTCTGAGAAAATCTACTAATATTTTGTGCAAATTCATCTGTGAAGTAGGCAAACGCTAAGCATACCTTTTTCTTCATCCGTTATAGACGGTTGACCATCCTGATTGGTAGATGTCAGCAGTTTCAAAGCAGCTGAATAAACGCAAAGTATTAAATTACTACTTCACATTTTATACATGTGCCAAGTAAACAAATGATACTTAGCTTCAAAGTAAAAACTCACTATACTTCGTATCTGAAAGCAAAAAAGGAAATGTTACGCAAAGTTAACAGATTTCAGTAATAGTTATAAATGAGCAACAACCTAAACGGAGTATTATAAATTAATAGCTGTGCTACCCGGCATTGCCTGGGTAATAAAAAGGTCTTTCGACAGAAAATTGATTTGTCTTTAACATATAACAACATTTCCCATTCTAACTTTCAAACTACATATCATGAGAGAAGTGTTTTACGTAGGTGAAATAAATTAAGAGAAAAATAAAAACAACTGTAAAGGTTTTAAAACTTTGTCAAACAACAGTAATTTTCAAACTTCATATCATGAGGAAATGATTTTGTGCAGGACAGGTTCTTTTTTTGGAGGCATTAGACATTGTGTAACTTCTGAGAATACATGTATTTCACAAATTAATAAAAAAAAGACAAAATATGGTAGAATTTTGTGGTTAAAATTTTATTAGAACAGTGTCTGCCACATATGGTTGAATGCAAAATTAATATTAATAATAAAGATTGAAAGCTAACTAAGTAATAATAACAGTGATAAAAAATGAATAATGTTTAAACTTCAAACACGGTACTCAAATTATGTTTAAAAAATGCAAGTTGAAATAACGATAATGAAACAAACTTTAAAAACTTATATTATAAACTTCAAAAGTTATAAGAAGTTTATGAATGTAGTAAAATAATGTAAATCTAAATATATATTATTCAAAGCGAGCACTGATAGGAACTTTTGTGAAAAGCGTTTTTAGCGAACTTCGCCTTATTCGTCTGTTGAGGAAAGGAAATTGTGCATGTTAATATACTATATCGCTATTAAAATAAACGTTGAACAAAAAACTGAAAAATATTCATGCAAAAAAAATGTTTTAAATTTTAACTAAAAGAAATAACATAAAAGATTTTTTAAACGAACAAAGATTTTGTTCGTATTTAATGATTGTGGAACGCAAAGTACCAAATCAGAACCCAAAAAACATAATGTAGCTTGGAAAAAGTCTTCTGAGCAGATGGAATAAATTAGTAGCGAACCAAATGTAGATGTAAAATCAATAGCAAGTATGTCAACTACAAAATGTTGATTCAACGTATATATTTTGGAAGCGTATATAATCAGTACAAAATCGCCAAGTTTCAAGTTCGAGATAAAGGATTAGCTTTAACGAAAAAAGACAAATAAGCATCGCGGTGTATGTACTTAGGTCCCAAAATATTTCTGAACAGGAGCATCGTAACTCGTGGACGCAAGACTAAAATAGTTAGCATGCGCATGGTATATCCGTTATACGAAAACCTATTTGAACACTATGGCATTCTAGCTCAGTTGTAAAGCATCCGGAGAAGAAACTGTCAATGTTTTCAAAATTCATCGTGAGCTAAAATCCATCAATACGTGGTATTTTAATATCAAGGTTTTAAGATCTACATGTATAGCCGGAATGCAGACATACGACGTCACACAGAATTTGAGAAATATATATAGATTGCAAAATCAATAATTATCAATAAATCATTGAAGAAGTAAAGATAAAAACCCTGAGAGGCTGCACCTATACAGTATAAAACTTAAAACGCCATTTTCTACATAAACTACAAACTATTGCTGAAAGGTCAGCACCAGAATAAACTCTCTGAAAATTTAAAGTCTATCATGTATTTAGCAAGCGAACCTTCAAGAGAATCTATATTTTGATCTTTCAAAATACCAGTCAAATGCTTTCCTCCATCATCAAGACCCTTGAAGAAATTGAAGTCAGCTTTATCCCAGATGCTCTGCGCAGTGATCGTAATCACAGTGACCAGGGTGAACGTTATCAAAAGCGTAAATACTCTCATCCTGGAAAACATTATAGTTTCAATCAACTCGAAAAACAACGAGCTTCAACTCGAAAGAAGGGAGGCGGAAAAACTAGAGATAGAGAAAGATGGGCGAGGGTTGGAAAAAGAGAGATGGAGGTGGGGAGAGAGAGATGCGAGAGGGTTGGGAGAGAGATGGGGAGGGTGGGGAAAAAGAGAGAGAGAGATGGAGAGAGGGTACGGGAGAGAGAGATGGGGGTGGGTGGGGAAACAAAGATGGAGAGAGAAGTCAGTCATAAGATAGAATATATAAAAGTATGTTGGAAATACTTTTATGTTCAATGTTAAACTTTTTAGCACAATGGTTAGCTTTGCGCTTGCATGTTTTTTTTCTAAGACATTCCTTTATGAATGAGTATCTTGAAAACTGGTTTGAATTGATTTTTATCTCTTGCTACTGTGAAAATTAGAAACAAGCAGATCGCCCAGTAACAACTTTTAAAATTTTGTTAGAAATTAACTCTTGGGCATAATTGTAGTAAACTACATGTAATGAAACAATAAAATTAGTTGAGCATATCTATTAGAAATTAGTAAAGAACTGTAAACTGGCTTGAAAATCTTGCTTTTGAGTTACGATGTCCAAGGTCTGAGGTTGACTGCATGGCAATGACTGATAACTGGCCAGTACTGGCTTGGAAGCTTGGCCTGTAGTTTTATGTGTGTCTTTTCAAACACAATGACATACCTATATACCATATAAAACATTGCAAGATACAGAGCTATACTGCATTTGACATAAAACACATAGAGCTGTACTAGATATTACATTGATATACAATGTATGTATAGAGTTATAGCCATAGATATAGTAAACCCTAGATTGGCGAATAGCTATCATTACAATGGAGCAAAAGTGAAGCCTATAATTGGCTGTTGTTCTCACGACGTTACCGCTGCAGTGATGTGCATCATTGCAACAGAGCCTTCAGCTGAGCAATGAGTTTAGTAGTGAAAGCATGCTTGTCCTACTAGTTTTTAAGTCATAAACGTTACAATAAAACCACATTCTTGGTGAAATGTCATCAGAGAAGACTACAACACCCCAGGTATGTGAACCCACAATACATATTTTAAATATTTGGTAAACCTAACCTTTGCACGTGTACTATACCATTGGTTCACGTTGTAAGAAAATACTGGAAACAAACCAACTACCAACTCAACTGAACTTACTTGTCTTATTGTGGTCTCATAACAATGAACATACCTTTCTATGATTATTCTGAATTGAAAGTGAAGTGAATGATTGCTTGGGACTGTCAAAAGAAAGAGTGTCTAGACTGATTACAACACATATTACAAACTTGTCTCTCAGCTGATAAGGTTGTAATCTAGCTTGGCATAATTGATCGAATGCCTTTTTGTCTCATTCCAAGTAATGTAATGATATCCATTCTACTACATGGATGTATTGTTAATGTTTAGGCTAAGAAAAAGTCAAGCCGCAGCTTGTGTTGTGCCTATGGATGTTCAAGCAATCTTGAGAAATGCCCAGATCTGGAGTTTCATCGCTCTCCAAACCAGAAATGAGCTGAAACCCGTAATGCTTGGATAAAGGGGGTGCGAAGACAGGATTGTTCTCCAACATCAAGCTATGTATTATGCAGTGAACATGTTGAGAAAGACTGCTACAAGGTTCCACCAGGTATTGGAAGAAAACCAATAGTAAAATCCGACGCAATACCTACAATATTTACAGTTTATCCAACCTACCTTCAGCCAAAAGCTGTGAAAATACAGGCACCAACCATAAGAACAGAAAGCCTGCCGAAACGTGGAATAACATCTCAGACAGCAGCCAGCACCATAATACCTGTTCCTGAACAGACTACACCTGGTGATACTACTATCCATGATGATGAGCAACCTGCAGCTTCTAGGAATCAGGACACACCTACAGCCTCGACAACGAGCTGCCGACGCGGTGGTAGACCTGAACAGCCTGCTGTCAAAGCTATTTCAATATTAAAAAGAAGAATCAAAACTCTACAGCAGAGAGTCTGTCGATTAGAGCAGAGGAATAGGAATCAAAATAATTTGAGCACAATACTGAAAAAGGACAATAAACTTAACAATATAGAGCTTACATCAGTTGATGGATGTCTAGGAGAATTATTGTCTCATGCACAGTGCATGCACAGTGCATGCCACCAATCTACTCAAAACTATAGTAAATCGCTATATTAAAATCAGAATACACTATGCCGCTTCAAAGCAGGAATCTAGTTCAACCAACCTTAGACAAAAGCTATCTCGTCTAGTTATTTTCAGTCATGTCTAATGGGTGTTTAATACAGTGGTTCAACTTAACTGCTTCTAAATCTCATTTGATTCATTAGTTCGTTATTAGTTTAATTTCTATTTGGTCACTCTTCATATTATCAATGATATACATGTAGAAGCTTCTAAATCATTGATACTATCCATTACCGTGTGTCTAAGATTCTTGCCTTTCTCATCCAAAGTCAGTTTTATATATTCTCAATAAAATATGCAGTCTCACATGCACAAACTATGAAAAAATTGAACAGTTTTTAGTGCTAAGTCAATAGGAGTTAATAGATCAGCTGATTCGCTTTGCACATCACCATGACATTGCGTCATGCTAATTATAGGCCTCACTTGTTTCGATTATTTGCATATCTAGGGTTTACTATATCTATGGTTATAGCATATAAAAAGTCAATGACTTAGCAGAGCTATACATTGCTAGCCTACATTCTATACATAAAGTTGACATAGTTATGAGCTAGTAGTTTAGATGAGATAGCATTTTACAAAACACTGCTTCATATACATGTACATGTATGTATATTCGATTATATACTAATATAATCCACAATATACCACGACATACTACAATACATACTGGTAATGCATAATATAGTGTAGTACCAAATACTATTATGTAATCTTATACAGTACTAAGTCCTGTTATATACTACCATATACCGCTATACGGTACCATATCTGTACTGCTAAAGTGAATGAACATTACAAGTACTAGGAATAATTATCTAAAATTCTGTGTATATTTTATACAATAACTGTATCAATTTTTACCTCAATTATTACTTCTTTGTTTATTTTTCTTGTGTCACGAGATCATTCAGAAAGCTTATATTTTCACCCAATCTGATGATCAGAATTTCAACTGTGAAAACAAAGGAAAAAGACTCTAATCTCATTAGCGAAAAACATATAAGTCATGATGTTTGATCAGTTCAGAAGATTGGACTCAGCATTGACTACGGTGTGGCAAAAGGTATATTTGCTCTCAAGCACGGTGGCTGTGGAACTTGATTTTTCCAGATGCTCCCTCCAGCTCTGACTGGTGCTCCCGCAGTGTGTAAGCACTGTACCCACATACACTATAGCTCCCAGTGAAATGAGCAGAAATGCTAGCTTTATTATTTGTGTTACTTCTATGGATCTGGAAGTGGTAATTATATTGTAAATTCATAGTTGTATTTTATATTCATTTCAGATTGCGCCAACTGTTTTATAATTATACATTTTTAATCTACCAATAACTGTTTGACAATTGTTCCCCTGATAGGGTGCTATGTATGAAAGTCTGTCATTCCAATTGTATTTTTTGTTTGTCTATACACTACAATTATGGAAAGCATTTTATAAAAATTACCGTATATGTATTGCCGTCCATTGCATCGCTCCGCCACAGAGAACATTTTTGTTTCAGAGTGAAGCACACTAGCACAACAAGCTGTTGAATATCATTGCTTCTAAATAATTATAATTGTGGTTAACGGTAGTGACTCAACACAAACTTTTACTATATATTCTCGTATTAAATTCTAGTATATACGAATCACAACATGCATGTATATTACTACACATTGTTGGTGGCTACTACACACACATGAACTGAAATATATGTTACATTTTCATATACATAAAATCTTCACAGAAACATTTCCGGCAACTAAGCTACGCTAAATTGAATAAGAAGTGTGAGAAATATGAAATAAGGTTACCTGAATGGTTTATATATACATAAGCTGAAAATAATGCTTGTTGGCTGATGAACTGTTGTGGTAGGACAGCAGACAAGGTCGTTATCAGATGAAAAGGCAGCCATCTGTTGGCTCTCAAGCCTACTGTTCCTTGTATATGTTTGTTTAGTGAGAGAGCATGATAAGGATATGCTAACGGACTCGAGACAGTCTTTAAAGACAGGCAAACCAAAGAAACACAACAAGTGTTATTCATATTAATATATATATTATTGCACAAAAATATATAAATACCTAAAGTCAAAAGCAATGAAAATTGAACTCTCTAAAAACTCACATACTCTCTAAAAACGACATTAGTCAAAACCAATATATCGAAATCAGAGCGATAGGCTTAGCCCCTTTTAAAATTTTTCCAGCAATATCTTCCTTCAATTCCTTGGCTACCAAGTTGGCTAACATGCGGCAAAAACGGTTGCCATGATAGAAAGACTCGGCTGAGCTGTGACAGTGGTCATAGAGTCAGGTTCGCAAGACCTGGTCCCGGAGCTCAGCCGTAAAAGTCTCCCATTAATGGAGGCGATGAGAGTTTGGGGTTTGGGGTTTAGGGTTTGGGGTTTGGGGTTTGGGGTTGGGGGTTGGGGGTTGGGGTTTGGGGTTTGGGGTTTGGGGTTTGGGGTTTGGGGTTTGGGGTTTGGGGTTTGGGGTTTGGGGTTTGGGGTTTGGGGTTTGGGGTTTGGGGTTTGGGGTTTGGGGTTTGGGGTTTGGGGTTTGGGGTTTGGGGTTTGGGGTTTGGGGTTTGGGGTTTGGGGTTTGGGGTTTGGGGTTTGGGGTTTGGGGTTTGGGGTTTGGGGTTTGGGGTTTGGGGTTTGGGGTTTGGGGTTTGGGGTTTGGGGTTTGGGGTTTGGGGTTTGGGGTTTGGGGTTTGGGGTTTGGGGTTTGGGGTTTGGGGTTTGGGGTTTGGGGTTTGGGGTTTGGGGTTTGGGGTTTGGGGTTTGGGGTTTGGGGTTTGGGGTTTGGGGTTTGGGGTTTGGGGTTTGGGGTTTGGGGTTTGGGGTTTGGGGTTTGGGGTTTGGGGTTTGGGGTTTGGGGTTTGGGGTTTGGGGTTTGGGGTTTGGGGTTTGGGGTTTGGGGTTTGGGGTTTGGGGTTTGGGGTTTGGGGTTTGGGGTTTGGGGTTTGGGGTTTGGGGTTTGGGGTTTGGGGTTTGGGGTTTGGGGTTTGGGGTTTGCGGTTTGGGGTTTGGGGTTTGGGGTTTGGGGTTTGGGGTTTGGGGTTTGGGGTTTGGGGTTTGGGGTTTGGGGTTTGGGGTTTGGGGTTTGGGGTTTGGGGTTTGGGGTTTGGGGTTTGGGGTTTGGGGTTTGGGGTTTGGGGTTTGGGGTTGGGGTTGGGGGTTGGGGTTTGGGGTTTGGGGTTTGGGGTTTGGGGTTTGGGGTTTGGGGTTTGGGGTTTGGGGTTTGGGGTTTGGGGTTTGGGGTTTGGGGTTTGGGGTTTGGGGTTTGGGGTTTGGGGTTTGGGGTTTGGGGTTTGGGGTTTGGGGTTTGGGGTTTGGGGTTTGGGGTTTGGGGTTTGGGGTTTGGGGTTTGGGGTTTGGGGTTTGGGGTTTGGGGTTTGGGGTTTGGGGTTTGGGGTTTGGGGTTTGGGGTTTGGGGTTTGGGGTTTGGGGTTTGGGGTTTGGGGTTTGGGGTTTGGGGTTTGGGGTTTGGGGTTTGGGGTTTGGGGTTTGGGGTTTGGGGTTTGGGGTTTGGGGTTTGGGGTTTGGGGTTTGGGGTTTGGGGTTTGGGGTTTGGGGTTTGGGGTTTGGGGTTTGGGGTTTGGGGTTTGGGGTTTGGGGTTTGGGGTTTGGGGTTTGGGGTTTGGGGTTTGGGGTTTGGGGTTTGGGGTTTGGGGTTTGGGGTTTGGGGTTTGGGGTTTGGGGTTTGGGGTTTGGGGTTTGGGGTTTGGGGTTTGGGGTTTGGGGTTTGGGGTTTGGGGTTTGGGGTTTGGGGTTTGGGGTTTGGGGTTTGGGGTTTGGGGTTTGGGGTTTGGGGTTTGGGGTTTGGGGTTGGGGTTTGGGGTTTGGGGTTTGGGGTTTGGGGTTTGGGGTTTGGGGGTTTGGGGTTTGGGGTTTGGGGTTTGGGGTTTGGGGTT